>NW_020954575.1:7017769-7157542 GCF_900497805.2 Vombatus ursinus | reverse complement strand
ACACACACACACACACACACACACACACACACACACACACACACACAGTCTCTTTCTCTCTTTCTCTCATATATACACATAATACATATATATATATACATACTCTATATATCTGTGTATGTGTGTTTGTGTAAGATTAAAACTTTTTAAAATTTTTGTTTTTATGTCACCTACATTTCCCAATATATCCCTCCTTCCTTCCCAGAAAGCCATCCCAACACATGAAGCAAATTGTCATTTTAGGTAGTATTCCACATCCATAGTCCCCTCCCCTTTGCAAAGAAGAGGGGTGGGGAGGGGTTCATTCTTACAGCTCTCACTTGGGGTCAAACATGGTCATTATAGTTACATAGCATTCAGTTTTGAACTTTGTTGTTGTGGTTCTTTCCATTTACACTGTTGAAGTCATCATGTGTGTATGTATATTTATTTTTTGCATCTGCTTACTTCACTTTGCATCAGTTCATATATGTCTTCCCATGCTCCTCTTTATTCATCATATTCATTGTTTCTTACAGCCCAATAGTACTCCTTTCCATTCCTGTACCACAACTTGTTTAGCCCTTCTCCAATCAATAGGCATCTGCTTTGTGTCTGGTTCTTTGCTGTTAGAAAAGTTCTGCCACAAGTATTGTGGGACTTTTTTGGGGGGAGGACATTGACCTCTTTAGGGGTATATGCCTAGCACTGGAATCAGAGTCAAAGGGGACTTTTAAGTCACTTTCTTACCACCATTCTAAATTGCTCCCTAGAATGGTTGGACTGATTCACAGCTCCATCAATCATGTACTGGAGCGCCTGTTTTTCTACAACCCCATTGAGAAGATTTTATCTTCTGAAGATTTTCAGGGAATTAAGTAGTCAGGACTGCTATAGTTCTCCAAGATCTTTTTTTGTTGTTGTTGTTGTTGTTAGCATGGTGGTCAGTCATGGCTCCTTTCCCCCAATAATATATGTGGCCTGAGGAGAATTGATGGTGATTCTGCTCAGCATCTGGTGGTCATCTTCCTGTCCTTGTTCTGGATTTGTGCCATTCTCTGAAGAAGAAGCTAGGAGATGGTTGTGGGGTTGGGGGGGGGAAGCATAGTGAGAGAGGAAGGAGGGCCTTTGTGAGTCACTGAGGTCCCTGCAGACTATAAAGAAAGCCTGACTTCAAAGCCAGAGAGAGTATGGCAAAGATAGATAGAATCTTCACACTCATTGAGCATTTAAACAAATACTTACACCAGTATTGGCTGTGAAACAAAAGGCTGTCCCCTTCTTTTGGCAGTGAGCTCTAGGGAAGTGCTTCTATTTATTTATTTATTCATTCATGTATCTATCCATTTATCAATCCATCTTTATATCATCTGATCACTTATTCATTCATTCATTCATTTTTGTATGGGGGGAGGTAGTTGAAATTTGCCCTTCTTAGACTTCAAATGAATCCCATTAGGCCCTGTGCAAGCTAATGTGTAGGTTGGGTTTGTGCTGTGTTGTCTTCATTTTCTTTTCCTTTCTAATTTTAGCCAAAGTTTTAAATTTTATTTTATTACAGATATAAATCATCAAGGGGGCCTGGAGGGAGAGAGGGAAGTGATTCCATGTAAACAGCTGGCCTGGCTGATCTAGTCTACAAAGTGGATTTTATTGTGGCATTTGCCTTTTACAATGCCTAAATGTCTTCCCTACCAGTTGCTTCTCACTCTGAGGCTCCTAAGATTTTTGGAAACATCCCCCTGCCCTGCACACACTTGGGGGAACATTCTGTCTCTCCTTAGTGCAGAGTCTAAGCCAGGGATTTTTTTTTCTTGGAAATTAGGGGACTAAATTTTTTTTTCTGGTGGAGGGGAGAGAGGAGGGACAAAGTGGTCTTTATGAAGTCTTAAAGAGTTTTGGATTGCTCACCCCACCATGTTCTTTCTCTGCAACATTTGCTGGGTTTTAAAAAATAAATTCTGTTTTGGTTATCACAGCTGATTACTTGCCTAATGTTTCTCTGTGGGTATTTCATTTTCATTTTCTTTTTTTTTATGCAAGATTTCATCATAGCTTGATCTGAGCTGGTTGGTTGCCCTGAGATTATTAATAATTGGGAAAGTTAATGGTGTGTGACTGAGAACATATATTTAAAAACAAGTTGGAATAGAAATATGGCTTCTAAAAAATTATACCTTTTTTTGTTTCTACTCCTTTCTTAAGTCTTTTGTTGTTGTTGTTGTTTTGTTTTGTTTTGTGTGAAAGCAGTATGCTTTGTAATTTTCATATATGCCCAATTGCAATTAACATAAATTAATTTTAAATATTGGGGAACTGCTGCTGCTGTGAAAGACCAGGGCTAGTTAGGGTTAAGTGAGAAGTTTGGGCTTTGTTTGGGCTTTTATCTCACTTGAGATCCACATTTGTTTCCCTTTGACTGTGGACAGAAGATATGGAAGATTGCTTACTTTGATGGGGAGAGAGGAAGAAGAAGAAGCCTTTGCCTTGGGCCCCAAGACTCATCCCATGCCCCTGCAGGGATTAGTCTATCATCATAAAATGTTTCCTTGTTGTGAAGCTGGCTCCTTTGGAACCCCTTCTGGAAGCGATAATAATATATCAAGCCTGTCTATTTTATCCTGTTGACTTTTGTCATAGATGTTTGAGAAAGGAGAATATTCCAGCCCAGTGTTGCTGGTTGGAACATTAGGACCAGGCTCTATGCTCACTTATTTGCTCCTGCTTCTGTGATTTTGTTCATTTTCACCTTACCTGAAATATCCTCTCCATCCCTCTTTACTATCCATAATTTACCAACATTCTTGGCCTGACTCTAATATCACTTTCTTCACAAACCCAAAGACCTGGTTTCAAATTCCACCCCTGTGATTGACCTTGGGCAAGTCACTTCACTTTCCTTAGCCTGTTTCCTCATGTGTGGGGGTGAGACTAGGTAATCTTTGAAGTGTCTTGTAATCTCTAGATTTAGATCTCTGAAGCCCTTTCTGATGACTTCAGGCTGGAGAAAAGACTGTGTAGTAGCTGTTCAGCTCTACCAGGTTTGGCAGAATCAGGAGCAACATGTAGAACTTGAAAAGAGGCAGATTTAGGCTTATTTTCATGAAGCTCTACCCTAATGGGTAGAGCTGTCCAAAAAACATCATGGGCTGCCTCAGGGGATAGGGGGACTCCTCTCCTCCTCGCTGGAACTTTTCTTTCTTTCTTTTTGTTTTTTTGGCAAGGCAATCAGGGTTAAGTGACTTGCCCAGGATCACACAGCTAGTAAGTATCAGGTGTCTGAGGTCGGATTTGAACTCAGGTCCTCCTGACTCCAGGGCCAGTGCTCTATCCACTGTGCTACCTACCTGCCCCAAATTGGAGCATTTTAAGCAAAGGAAAGAGAGAGGGCCTCTTGTCAGATATGGCAGAGAGGAAATTCTTTTTTGGATGTGGGATGGATTAGATGGTCTCTGAGATCTGTCTAACATTGCCATTCAGTGCCTTTAATATATGCTGAGATCTCCCTTTTCTCACTCTTTCACTTATTATTTAGACTATTGCACCTCATTTTAAATATTTTCTTATCTTCCAGTTGCTTATTTAGTTTAGCTTTCTTGTTTCTTGGTAATGCTTTCTTGTTCACTGATTGTTGGGAGAGATGAGACTTACACACAAAGCTAGACTGGAAACTTGTTGAGGACAGGGCCTTTGCTTCCTCCTTCTTTTGTATCATCATATTGCCCAACACATCATATTGAATACACTCAGTAAATCAACAATCAGAAGTGTTTGAATCCCATCTCTGCTGCTTACTTCCAGTGTGATTTTGGGAAACCTCAGTTTCCTCATCTCTAAAATGAAGGTAGTAGACTTTCCCCAAGGGTCTATTGCAGCTCTAAATCTTATGATCTAACTTCTTCATTTAGGTAACTTGTTTCAGATCAAACAGCAAATACTTTACATAGCTAGTATGAGATTAGAACAAATAGATATGGGATGGAGGAAGAAAGGTACTTGTTTGCTTAGTGTTTCTTGACGGGATCATATCCTCCTTAGCCTGGGGTTAGCCTTCCAGAAGTGATGAGATTTTTAGAATTTTGCATGATGAGTATGTGGATAGGTAGAGATAGGAGGGTGTTTCACACTGGTGGAATGATGTAGATAAAAGTGTGAGTTGGAAGTGAGACTCCAAAAGGACTCAGTCTAGGGTCACAGTCTGGGTGAAAGGAATGGGACATGCAGAAGTAGGTGTTAGAGAAACCCATGTAAATCTATTGAATTCTAGGGAAGTGCCTTGGAATCGAGTGTGAACAAGTTCAACACAGATGGATTAGAGTGATGGAGTGTCCTTAGAGAGCTGGGAAGGAGAATCATAGCATCTGGTTACCAGTGCTGACTTAGTGGCATTCAGTATTACTTGAGAGAGAAAGGGAAGATGTGTAAGGGTAAGGAAAGGTCATAAGTTGATGTAAGAGGACCAGGTAGAATGGGGAAAGCTACTGGATAGGAAGGCAGATTTTTGGACTTCCAGTTCTGGCTTTTTTTGCTTGCTTGCTTGTGTGACATTGTGGTCAAGTCATTTTCCCTCTCTCTTGGCCTCAGTCTGCTCACCTGTAAAATGAGGTTGGCTTAGATCATCTCTAATATCCCTTCTTCCTTGAAGTCTATGATTCTGTGACCCAAGGGCTAAAGCTTTTGTGGCAGAAGGTGGGTGGGAATGGGGTGTTTATGGGCATCAGAGAAGTCCAGGGGAAGATGAGAAGGTTTCATTTACCCTCAAAGCCTTGGTTTGGCTTTGAGGAGGTGGTCACGGGAGGATTTTTTCTTTTCCTTTTTGGTCTGTCAAAGGAAATAAGGGGGCCTCAGGACTCTAAATAATTAAAAACAAACTTGAAAAACTGCAGGCCCTTTGCTTCATCAAAGCTAAGTGCTGGAGCCTCACCCCAGGAGCCTCAAGCCACCCTGGGGTTTTCCCTAAGTGCCATTTATTGAGACCTAAAATGCTTCATTTTGAGGCAGGGAACCCATTTCCTGAGCTAATCCTCCCTAGGAGAAAGCATGTGGACTTGAGGAAGGTAGGTTTTACTAGATGCCATCTGGAGAGTGGAGGATGATGAAAAGGGTGGGTGGTGAGAGTTGGCTGAGGGGAATTGGGAATTCCATTCCAGCCTCTGATTGGTTGGCGATCTCTGGGGAATGCCTCAGCCTACTTTGCGTCTTGTCTGCAGGAGGGGATCTCTAATGTCTTGGGGTGTGGTAATTATTGTAAAGCTTCTAGATTCCTGGTGACATTCTTATGGGGGGAGGGAGGGAAGGGGGGAGAGGTCAACAACCTAGATATTTATGTTAGTTGTTCTTACCCCAGGATTGTCTAGGCCCTGAATGTTTGGCACAGGAGGCCTGCTTTTTGAGGGCGTTGAATGACTGTTTCCTTTCTTCACACCGCCCCCCCCCCCCCCCCCCCCCCCCCCCCCCAGGAGCAAGTTACACAGACTCAAAGTCAGAATGGCCCTTAGAACAAGCATGTATTAACCATTTATTATGTGCCACTAAGCTGTGGGCATATAAAGAAATGCAAACAGTCCTCGTCCTCAAGTACTATACATTCTAGTGTGTATGGAGGGAACATGTAAAATGACTAGGTACTCCACACATACACACACATGCATACATGTACACACATATGCAGTAGATGGCTGGCATTCTCAAGGTTGGTGGGGGGAGACATTAGTGACTGGGTGTTGCTCATGTTCCTGCCAAACTGAGGGGTTGGTGGGGATGGCACCTGGGAGAGGATTTCTGCAGAAAGTATAACTGGACCTGAGTCTTAAAGGAAGCCAGAGAAACCAAGAGGTAGAGGCAAGAACGGGACAGCATTTGAGGTGTGGGGGAGAGCCTGTGCAAAGGAGAGGAAGTGGGAGATGAAGCATTACGTTCGAGGAATTGCAGGGAGATCAGAGGAGCTCTTACCTGGAAAGGATGAGAGGGGAAGAAGTTATCTTCAATGAGCAGGTAAAATTCATTTGGGTCAAATGTCCTTTATTGATTAGTTAGTCTAGACTGGAGTCCGAGGACCTAGTTTCAAATCCTACCTCTGACACTTAGGACCTTTGTGACCAGGGACACTCTGCCTCCTTGGCCCAAAGTTTTCTCACCTATAAAATGAAGGGGTTAGATGTAATAATCATAGCTAGCATTCCTACTGTGTGCCAGGCCCTGGGCCAAGTGTATTATCTCATTTGATCCTGACAACAACCCTGGGAGGTAGGTGCTATTATTCTCCCCATTTTACAACTGGGGAAACTGAGGCAGGCAAGTTCAGTCACTTGCCCAAGTTCACACAGCTGTCTGTGTGACATTACTGTCTGCCGTTAGATCTGAAGTCAGGAAGACTCAATTTCCTGAATTCAAATCTGACCTCAGACACTTACTAGCTGTGTGACCCTGGGCAAGTCACTTAACCCTCCTTGCCTCAGTTGCCTCATCTGTAAAATGAGCTGGAGAAGGAAATGGCAAACCACTCTAGTATCTTTGCCAGGAAAACTCCAAATGGGGTCACAAAAAGTAGGATATGACTGAAATGATTGAACAACAAGAGTTGTGATTCAAACCTAGGTCCTCAGACTTTAGCTGCCTCTGCCGTCTTGATGGTTTCTGAGGTTGCTTCCCCCGTAAGTTTGTGATCCTGTCACCTGTGTTTTCGTCTTCATGAAGAACTTCTGTTATGCCCCTTAGGCATTCTGGTGAATCCTGTAGACCCCTGCTCAGAAGAATGTTTTTAAATGCATAAAATAAAATATGTAGGATTACAAAGGAAACCAGTGGTATTGAAATAATGATGCAATAGTTTGGTTTCTTTTTCTTTCCATTCTAAGTCCATAGACCCCAGATTAATAACACTTGTCTTAGAAAATTAATTACCTGGGGTTAGAGATGGGACTGAGAGATTGTTACTTACACTAGTGTGTATCAGAGACAGAGCTCTAACCCGGGTTTTCCTGATTCCAAGGCTTACCCTCTTGCTCCTATGCTCTTCTGTTTCTCATATTTCCTTTTTTTCTTTTTCTTTTTTTTTTTTTGAGACAATCAGGGTTAAGTCACATGCCCAGAGTCACACAGCTAGTGTGTCTGAAGACAGATTTGAACTCAGGTCTTCCTGACTACAGGGCCAGTGCTCTATCCCCTGCATCACCTAGCTGCCCCTCACTTTTATTTCTGAAGTTAAGAAATGTGTGAGCCGAGCTCAGGAATTTCTGTCATCAAGTGACACTACAGTATGCCTAGCACAATGAGATGATCTCGTGTGGCCTGGTAAAAAGAGCAGTACAACTGGGCTTGAGAGACTTGGGGTCACACACGTCCTGGCTGACTGTGTATTAAAGAGCCAATCACTCAACTTCCCCAAGCCTTAATTCCCTTCCCTGTAAAATGGAGGTGGTGATCCTTACATTGTTTTCCTAGTTGGGATTTTTATGAGTAAAGTACTTTGTAAATCTTGAAGTGCTTCAGAATTGTGAGCATTTCTGCTTTTCTTCCCCTTTCCTCCTTATTTTGGGACCCAGTCAGAAGGGGCCTATTTCAAGATAAAAGATTATTTTTTCTCTAGGATAAGAAGCTATGGACAGCATCTAATTGTGGATGTAAGAATGAGAACCTTGCCCCTTAGAAATCTTTCTTTACCTCTTACCTGGAATATTACAATGACTGACTCCGCAGTCTCCCATCTATCTTCTCTCCAATCTTTCCTCCATGCAGCTGCCAAATTGTCCTGAAGCACAGGCTTGAGCAAATCACTGCCCTGATCTAGAAGCTTTCATGGCTCCCTCTTGCCTCTAGGACAAAATGCAAATGCCTCCATTTGACATTGAAAGGCGTTCACAGTCTGGCTCTGGCCCATCTTCCAAGAGTAATTCTATGCTATGCTCTCTCTGTTCCTGCCAAACTGGGCTGCTTGTGCCCTTTGCAAAATATATTGTCTATTGCCTCTCTACCTTTGCATCGGCTGTTCCTCCCTCCTGTCTGCAATGTTCTCCCTCCTCAGCTCTTGTGTCTTGGAATTCTACTGACTGCTATCCTTCATGGCCCAGCTTAGGTTCTATACTTTTGAAGCCTTTTCTGTTCACCCCAATTGACATTGCTCTCTCCTGCCTCCGTATTACTTTACATGTTTGCATGCACATGCATGCGCACACACACATATGTATATGTATGGATATGTAACAGTATATTTGTATAGCTATATACATATGTGTGCACAATATATACATATATATTACACGCAAAGTAATATGTGTATATAGAAATAAAGTATACATTTATTTATATAGTTAACATTATTATGAATATATAATTATAATACATATTTATTCATTTATCTATTTATCTATCTGGGCACATGTGGTATCCCTCAGCAAGTTTCTCATGGGCCAGGACTATCACGTTTTTGTTTGTGTGCCCCCCTAGTCCAGAGGTTGTTAACCTTTTGTGTCTCACGGACTCTTTGGCTAGTCTGGAGAAGCCTCTGGACCCTTCCTCAGAATCATGTTTTTAAATGCATAAACTAAAATATATAGGATTATAAAGGAAGCCAACTATAGTGAAATGCAATTGTAAAAAGAAAAAAAGCCAAGCCAACTTCAAGGACCCTGAGTTAAGAAACCCTGGCCTTAGTACTATGCCTTGTGCTTAATAGTGAATGCGGTAAGCATTGGATTGGATTGATTGCCTGAAGGAACTGGCTGGTCCCTTGCTAGAATGATCCTACTGGATCCTGACTTTATTAAAAGTACCTGGGTGGCTTCCACTAGGATCCTTCCTCACTTGATGGAGAACAGGCCTGTCTTGTGCTAGATACAGGCATTCCCTTTTAATATTAGTAAATAAATAAGAACCCTGGCAACATGCCTTTGGGTGTTGTGTGGCCAACAGGGAATGGGCAAGGCAGGCATGCCACCTTTGGGAACGTTGGAGCCCACCCCCAGGCAGACATCAGTATCCTTTTCAGACATGCTCACTTCAGCCAGCCTACCATTAAGTTAGCCTGGCTGGATTTTCTCTCTGGTTGGAAGAGAGAGGGCCTGAGGTGTGGAAGCGAAGAGGTAGAAAGGAGAAGCAGAGACTGGAAACAGAAGTGGAATAGCAGAGGGATGTGATTGGATTGCTGGGACACACAACAGGGATGACAAGCTTTCCTGAGCACTGAGTTACCTAAGTTGGCACAGAGTACTGTTAGCTGGAGGGGGTGATATAGTATATGTATATGGGAGTGACTTTAGGTTAGAGGTGGGAAATCTGTGACTTTGAAGCCACATGTGACCCCCTAGGTCCTCAAGTGTGGCCCTCTGACTGAATCCAAACTTTACAGAATAAATCCCCCATTCTGTGATGTTTGGATTTAGTCAAAGAGCCTCACATGAGGACCTAGAAGGCCACATGTGGCCTCATGTGACCTTGACACTGCAGGTTCCCCACCCCTGCTTTTAGGGGTAGGTGTAGGGCTGCATGGGGGAATCTGGTAGGTTTCAGGGCATCAGTAGCCATCTATATGAGCCCTCAGAGGATAGATCTCTTAATGTTTGGGGAGAAATGGAAGAATAGTAGCCTGAGCTTCTAGGGGAAATAAACACTGCTCATAGATAAATGTCCAATTTTATTTTTTGAAGAGTGGAATAACAAGGTCCCTCTATGCCGGCCTTGTTATTTTAGGAGCTCCATGAGGAGAAATAGAGGACAAAATCAAGGCTTTTGATTGCTTTAAAACAAATACTTCTTGCTCCTAAAATGAGCAAGTGTCATGCATGATAGTGATTGGTACACCAATCTGAGTGAATTCACAAGTATTTGTTGAGAGCCCACTGTATGGTAGGCTGTCTTAACAAGTGTATGGCAAAGGCTCTCCCCTCATCGAGCTTGTACTCTGTCTCATTGGGGACACAAAATAAATGGATAAAAAATGAGCAATCAGATTTAAGTGGCAACTCAAGAAATCTGAAAGTATTGCAGAATAAAAGCACTGTACTGACAAAAATTGCTGTGGGAGTTCAGAGGAGGGGAAGATCACATATCTATTCATAAGTTTGTAGGATTTAAGGTTGTGAGGGATCTTATAGTGTCAATTTATCCAAACCCTTCATTTTACAAATGAGGAAACTGAGGCCAAGTGACTTGTCAAATAGTCAGACTTAGATTAAATGATTTATGCAAGGTCAAATGACTTGCCTAAGGTAGCAAGCTTGTTGCTAGGATTTGCTTTAGATCTGAAAGGGACTTTAGGGTCATTAAAATATTTATTTAAATAACCTTTTATGGTTACCTTTTTATATCACCTTGATGTACCAGTGTCTACTCCCTCCCCCTCCAGAGAGTCATTCTTCATAACAAAGCATAGAAAAGAGGGGAAAACAAAGGGGCTTAGCAAAATTGGCCATCAAGTTGAAAAAGCCTGATATTATGAGCTATGTTCCACACCCATAATCCCTGACCCCTACAAAGAAAGGATTGAGGTTCATTCTCCTGTCTTTTTGTTTGAGCCAAACTTGCTCATGACAGCTTCAAGGCATTCAGTTTGAATTGTTTCCTGGTTGTTGGTTCTATATATTTACATTGTTGTAGTCATTGTGTAGATTATTTTCTTAATTCTGCTTATTTCACTTGACATCAGTTCATATGTCTTCCCGTTTCCCATGATTCTTCGTTCTTTTTTTTTTGTTTTGTTTTTGTTTTTTTTGTGAGGTAATCAGGGTTAAGTGACTTGCCCAAGGTCACACGGCTAGTACATGAATGATTCATCATTCTTAAGAGGTCATTTTGAGGATGACAAAACTGAGAGCAGAATGGTTAAATGATTTGCTCATGATCACACAAATATATTTGTAAGTAGAAGAACCAGGAGTCAAATGGGTTCTGTAACTCCACATCCAACACCCATTTGTCTTTTAAATCCAGTGTTTCTTTCTCTCCTGCCATAATTGGTTGGGGATGTCTTTACAGAGGAGGTGTGATTTGTGCTGGGGCTTGAAGGATTGTTATCGGTAGAGGGGGCCAGGAAGGGAGGAGATTGCAGGAGGTTAGATCACCACTAGGAGGGAGGAGGAATGGTGGACAGGTTTGACAGTTGTACAAGGTTCTTGAAGGGGTATTGAAGGAAGAGTATGCTGGTTAACTATTGATTATGATGAACCTCGAATGACCACCAAGACACATCTCTAAACCAAAAACTTCATACTAAATTCTCTGCAGTCAACCCTTCATGTAGGGATTGTTTCCTCAGCACTGGCATAGATATTGCAGCAGAGAGAGTGTAGGAGTTTCATCAGAGATTTTAAAGGACAAGGGAGGTGGGAGAGGGTGAGAGCTGGCTGTTTCTGTTTACCTTTTTCCATAGCAACATGCGCACCTGGAGGCCATTGGGCATTCCTCTCCTGAACAAACAGCTTTCAGGAAGAGTTAATAAATTAATCTCCTGAGGAAAGAATTTGCTGTGTCCTCAGAGAGGCTTTCAGTAGGCCAGACCAGAGCTTTTGCTAATGAAATCAGAACAAATGCCGATAATTGGGCATTAGATTTTATAAAGAATTGAGTAAAGGTAGGCACTTGGTTTTCTTTTGGCAGGGAGGCTTTGGTTGGAGAAATTGAAGATTCGATGATTCCAAATAATAAGAATTTGCATTTACATGTTATTTTAAGATATATAAAGGGCTTCGTTCTGTACTGTGAGGTAGAGACTTTAGTATGCTGGTATATATACTTCTATTATGGATACTCCCTCACTCTAGCCCTGACACATCTCCTAACTTCTTCATAGCTTGGCAGCAGTTCTACAGAAGTTGCTGTTGCCCAAAATGGCATTGGGTGTTGTGCTTCTCTATAATTAGGCTAGTCCTAAAACCAACTTCTAGCCCATCGCTGGGTCCATCCTCAAAGCCTTTCCAATCTGGGGTATTTGCTTTGTTGGCCCAGCCTTTGAGAATGTAAGATCACATTACACCATAGTGAGGCACTGGAGATAGCTTTAAGTGGGAGTAAAGGTAAAGTGAGCCAGGTAGGATAAGTACTCTATTGTCATTCCCAGTGGGAAATGGATGCTTTAAGAAGCAGTTACTATCTCAAGGTCACAGAGCTGGAACTTGAACCCAGATCTCTTACCTGGGTTCTATAGGTACAGCGCTCTCAACATTACATAGCCTGTCTAACATCAGTCCTCAGTAATGGATGGGAAGAAGCACGATATATTGGAAAGAGCTTTGCCTTTGGAGTCAGAGAATCATGGGCTTGTAGATTGAGGGCTGGAAGGGACCTGTTCAGATCCCACCTTGCTTACTACCTCTGTGACCTATGGAAAGCCTCCTCTCTTCCCTGGGTCTCGGTGTCCTTATCTGGAAAGTATAAACCAGATTGTCCCTGAAGTCCTTCAAGCCCCAGATATCTATGCATTAGGATGCATGAATGCTTGAGTACTTGCTAGGCCCTATGCGTGGCTGCTGGTTTGCTGTTGATTGAAGACCTGGGTTAATGATTGAAACACTTTTTCTTCAGTATAGCACACCAGGGTCACCAACACAGTCTCTTTGTGGGCTAGCTAGCTAGCTTTGTCATTTTCCATGGGCACAGGTGGCATTCCTGACCTCAGAGAGCTAGCTCCCTTACAAAGTCATGCTTTATTAGGGAACTTTGCTAAGAAGGAGTGGAGGGAACTGTTCCGTCTATTTCCCCTGAAACTGGAAAAATGTCACCAAGCACTATAAATGATGGTTCAATGAAGGACAACATGAGCCTGGCACGATATGTGTCTGAAACCTATGGAGGAGCTGTATCTACTGTCTTTCAGGAGTGGATTGAAATGCCAAAGGACATCAGGATTTTGGAGTTGGAAAGAAACGTTAGAGAGTCAGTGCAACCTTTTCATTTTACAGGTAAGGATACTGAAGATCTGGAGAGATAACGGATCACTCAAGGTCACGCAGCTAATAAATAGTGAAGATGGTTCTAGAACTGTAATTCTTAATTTTTTTTTTTCCTTCATCATGGACTCCGTTGGCTTCTGGAGAAGCCCTTGGACCCCTTAAAGATTTTGTCTCATCCTGGCTGTGCTGTCATGTGACTGAGTGACCTTGAACAAACTTTTTTACCTTTCTTGGTCAGCCTTGGTTTCCCTTTTTGTGAAATGAGATGGATGTCTAGAATAGGAGTTCTTAATCATTTTTGTGTCGTGACACTTCTGGCCATCCGGCAAAGCCTAGGGATCCCTTCTCAGAGTAATATTTTTAAATACATAAAATAAAACACATAAGATTACAAAGGAACTTGATTATATTAAAATGCATTTGTCAAAAAATATATATAAAAAAAGCCCCAGGGGCCCAGATTAAGAAGTTCTATTGTAGAAGTTCAGCCTTTCAAGCCCTGTTCAGGGTTCATCCCCCTGTACATTGTGCTGCTTGCTGGTAATGATGTAATACCTCACACTGATAACGTGGGATTGCTTTCAAGGGGAGATCTAGGTTGTAACCTGTGTGATCCTGGGCACCATGTTTTATGTGAGTCTCTCTAAAATAAAGATTGGACCAAATGATTTCCAAGGTCTTTTCCAACTTGAAAACCCTGTGATCCATACCCCTAACATGAGATGGGTCTTAGACATCTAGGAGTACTTTGTCATACAGTCTCTCTCTTACTGTTAACTGGTCTTAGTCATATTGTCTTAAAGCTGGACACCCGTCCTTTTACAAGAAACTGAGCTCCAGAGAGTTGAAATGCATTTGCCCAAGGTCACAGGGATAGGGTTTTTTGTTTTTAAATTTGAAACAATACTGGGACAAGGACTCAGGTCTCCTGACTCTTAGTCCAGGGCTCTTTCCACCTTGCCTTGATTTCTGGGAGCTGTGGTCAGCTGTCAGTCCAGATACTATCTCAGCCTGTAGAGATAAGGGGCTCTTTCTGCCTGGTAATGAGAGTTTCAGAGCCATTCCCACTGAAGCAATCTCTGGAGTTTTATTTAATATAACAATCAGTTGGGTTTCCATCAAAGCGATTACTTAATGGAAGTACAAAATTGAGCTTACTCTACTTGTCACCTACATTTTTAGGGAAAGTTGCCTGCGCTCCCCCATCAGCAGTAGATTGTGGAGCTGAGACTAAGTTGGCCATGCTGTCTTCATCTTACTTTGTGGTGGGGAAGGGAATAAAGCAGGAAATGGAGCAGAGATCCCTGTCTGAAATAGGAGGCTAACAAATTAAATTCAACAAGCATTTACTAAGTTCTTACTGTGTGCCAGCCTTGGGGATACAAAACCAAGTCTCTGCCCTCAAGAAGTTTCTGTTTTACTTGGGGATACAACATGTACAGATAAATAAGTACAAAATATATTTAAAAAAAAAAGTAAGTGATGGTTGGAGGGTGGGGGAGGCCCAGCCCAGCAGCATTGACTGGGGGAAATCAGGAAAGGTTGCTTGGGGGAGATGACGTTTGACTGAGGCCTTGAAGTGATCTAAGAGTTCCAAGAGGCCCATCTGGGTCTTGTATACCTGGAACTTCCCTTCTCAACTGACTCAACTCCCTTTAGGAGTGGTGAGGGGGTAGACCAGGTCTGTTTATATCTATCCTCCCCGCTGCTATTTTTCTCCTAGTAGCTCCCCTACATGATATAGTGGGTAGAGCACTGGACTTGGAATCAGGAAAACTTGAGTTCAAATCTGGCCTCAAAGACTCTTACTAGTTATGTGACCCTGGGCAAGTCACTTAACTCCTATCTGTCTCAGTTCCTCATCTGTAAAATGGAGAAACACTGGAGAAGGAAATGACAAACCACTCCAGTAACTTTTCCAAGAAAACCTCATGGACAAATCCATGAAATTCTACAGAGTCAGACATGACTGAATATCAACACATTCCCCTTATTATAGAATGCTTTATAGGTTATGAAGCGCTTTCCTCAAAGTAGCCTGGTAAGCAAAGAATTTCAAGGACCATCAGGGTTAGGTGCAGAGAGTGCCAGGCTTTGAGTCAGGAAGAACTAAGTTCAGATCCAGCCTCAGACACTTACTTAGAAACTCTGTGACCCTGGGGAAGTCACTTAACCCCTCTCTGCCTCTGTTTCCTCAACTGTCAAATGGCGATAATAATAACCACTTCCCTGCCAGGGTTGTTGTAAAGATTAAATGAGATAGTTTTGAAGCAGGTACCGTAATGCAGTGCCAGGTACCAAGTAGATCCTTAACAAGTGTTTCTTTCCTCTCTTCCATTATTCCCATCTTACAGAAGAGAAAACTAAGACTCAGATAACGTTATGTGACTTTCTTCTGGTTACACCCCAAGGCGGTTTGGGAGCAGTAGAATTGAAGCTCTGAGAGGACAAGGGCTGTTTTTCACTTTTCTATCCCCAATTCATTGCTCGTGCTTACTGGATTAAATTGTGCTTTCCCACCATATCCTGTTACCTCTGTTGGATATGTAGAGGGAGAAGATATTCATTGTACCATGGCCCTTTCTTGGCACTTCCATTGTTTTCTCTCTCCTAGGAAGCATATGCCCCCCTTTAAGGGAATCTGGTATGGAAAGCCTTTGTCTACTAAAGACAATAGAAAAGATATGGTAATTATTAGCTCCACATTTGTTAAAAAAAAAAAAAAAGGCAGCATGGGATAGTGGGTAGAGTCCTGGACTTGTAGTCAGGGAGACCTGGGATCAAATCCTATCTCAGCTTTGTGACTGAGTCATTTAAATCTCTCTGAGCCTCAGTTTCCTTATCTGTGAAAGGGAATTAGACTGGTTAGCCTCCAAGGTTCTGTCCAGCTGCAGATTGATGATTCCCCTGAGTTCCATTCTGGCTCTAGACTTTTGATCCTTGTTAGGTCAATGGTGAATGTCCCTGATGCAATTAAAACAGGATTTGAGGCACAGAAACTTGATGTATGCACTCCTTTTCAGGGGCATAGTTATTCTGGCCGGTTGGGGTATGTGTCTCAGGCTATGGATGAAACCTGTTTCCTTCTTCACTCACTGGGGCTCCACTCGCTGGAGCCACAACAACCCACAACAGACAGACACTTGGACTGACATAATTGTTTTCACTTCTCAACACCTTATGTGAAAGACGCCCAGTTGGTAAGAGCAGCAGTTAACTTTATCATTTGGAGGGAGCTACAGCCTGCTGCCACATGGCCCCTCGCCTCCTGTGTACCCAAAAAGAAGCAACCCTAAACAAAACTACGCACAGCAACAGTCGTTCTGAGGAGGAACAGAACAGCTCAGCAAGCCCTGGGATTGGCAGCAGTCACTGCTTTTAAGGTTGATAACTCACAGCTGATGGATATGTTTTCTTCAGGGCTGCTCTTGTCCATGGGTGGACTTTTTTTGGAGATTGTTTATATAATTGGGAATACTCTCACTACTCTTTGGGCAGGGACAATAACCATATATGTTTAATATGGCCTGTAACTCATACCTCAGCTGACCATGTTTTTGAACCTCTAATTTGGGACCGTGTTGCTGATCTTTTCCCATGAGTCTCCCAAATGGGGATAGTGACATTGACCTTTATATCTCTTTACTGTAGTGGCTTATGTTGTTAGCACTGTGGGCTGAAACAGTGTAATCCAATGTGACAGATGTTTCTTTAAGCACTTGCTGTTTGCAGAGCATCACGTGTTAGGAGCTGGGGGAGATATAGAATTTAGACAAGACACAGTCCCCAACTCTCATGGAACACAGATCCTTGTGGGAGAGAATAATGATAGTGCGCTGAAAACTATAATATCCAATTTGATGTGATAAGTGCACGAGAGAATTGCAAACAGAACTGTGAACTCTGTGTGTGTGTGTGTGTGTGTGTGTGTGTGTGTGTGTGGTTACTGACCAGGGTCAGTTGGGTTAAGTCTTCATGAAGGAAGTGGCGTTGAAATTGGGCCTTAAAGGATGTGGATAAGATATTTGGCAGTCATCACTGCCCCTGCTTCCCATTACCATGCCATTTACCCCACTTACAGCCATCCTTGGGACATAATTGTAATGTTTCTTTAGCCTCTATGTTCATGGCTCTCAATCTTTTGTGACTTATGAGCATTTCTATTGAAATGCTCACTGCCTGCAGTCATTGGGTTACTGAAATATTGGAATTTCCAGCACATTTAGATGGTTTATAGGGACACTGGGACATAATATTTGAAATTGCTACTGTTCTGGAAAATCTGGGACATATGGTTGCCATATATATCTTCTGCCTTCTGAATGTTCTTTGGAGTTTTCAGCTCGTGATTTTCCTTACCTCCTCCCCCCTTCTCCAGTCTCTAGTCATCTCATTCATTCCAGCATTTCCTCCACACGGCTGTGTGTGCTTCCGTAGAACTGTACGATTGTCTTGTGGGCAGTCCCCAACTTAGTAATGGGCTGTATTCCAAAAGTTCATTTGGAAGTCAGTTTGGGGAAGGGTTGCATTTAGAGAAACAGCACTATAAATGATTAGGTTCCCAGGCTAGCCCACGGAGCTTTATTTAATCCATAATGTAATTGACTTGGAGTACCAACAGCAACCCTGGGCTTGCTCAGAGCCTTGAGTCCCAAGAGAAGTGGGTTTCTATAATAACAGCAATGATAGTGCACATTGATAGAGCTTTAAGGTTTGCCAAGCATTATATAATGATGATGGTGATGAAGCCAGCATTTACATAGCACTGTAGGTTTGCAAAAAAGCACTTTACATACATTCTCACTTGATTTGTACACTTTGATCATGTAGATGCTACTATTATTATTCCCATTTTACAGATGAGAAAGCCAAGGCTAAGAGAAGGTAATTGCCTTGGCTAGGACCAAAGATAATATAATATATTATTATATATAATATATTAATATAGTATGAGCATATGAGGCAGGACTCAAACCGTAATTTCTTAACTCTAAATCCAGCTCTGAATCCATTCATTATATTACACTGCCTCTTCTGTATCTGCATTGCTGGCTATGGAGCACCCACTCAATGTCAGTGATAGTCTCTGGCTATGGGAAGCATTAATGAGAGAGGAAGCCTCTGGAAAATAGTAGAAGGTACCGATGTAGACATATTTTTTGAACATAGCCAATGTGGGACTTTATTTTGCTTAATCATATTTATCATAAAAGTTTCCTTTTCTTTTTTTAAATAGGGGAGGGAGGATGGGAAGAAGAGAAAATAGATTTTTGTTAGTTGAAAAAATAGCAGACATTTCCGAGGATGAGTGATTTGCAAGCCAAGCATTGTTAGGTCAATCATTCAATCAAAAAGCATTTACTAAGCTTTTACTACTCTCCAGACTGCCTATATTATATTTGCACGTGTGTGTGCTTTTATATATGTGTGTGTGTGTGGATGTGTAAATATCTATATCTATATCTATATCTATATATCTATATGTATAGATGTACCCAACTTCTCCATTAAACTATATGGTCCTTGAGGGCAAGCACTATTGTCTTTTTGAGATTGTTAGCCCAGGTTCCCCTTCATGAACAGGGAAGGGTTTGAGCCCTGGAAAGAAATGTTAACTTTCTTTTTAATAAGTCAAGATGTTCTATCCAGAGGTTCTTTGAACATAAATAATTTCAGAGCTTCTCTGTTCTGCTGGGCTTACTCATCAAAGGAAACCTCAGCCAATAGTTTGAGGCTAAGGAGCTCCTCCCCAGAGGGCTGCCGCTTAGTTACCTGGCTGCTCAAAGGTGTGCTCTGAACGAGCTCCTCTTGTCACTTTGATTGTGCCCCAGGAGCCTCTTTTGTTTTGTAATTGCTCTGGGCCTTCTGACAGCTAAGATTCTTGCAGCTTCTGTGTAGCCTTGCAAAGTAATAATGATAGCCCACATTGAAATGGGGCCTTAATAATGGCAAAGTACTTCATATGCACTATCTCATTTGTTCCTCATAGCAAACCTAGGAGATAAGTCCTGTTATAGACCCATTTTACAGATGAGCCTCAGAAACTGAGGCCCAATGAGATGTGAAAAATGATTTTTAGATTCAGAGCTTCCCCCATTAACCCCCTTCTTCCAAAGTCCTTCAGGAAGACATTACAGATAATGAGATTATTTAATCCAAGGTATGAAAGCTCCATTGTGTTCTGCTCAGGCTTGGGTGGAGACAGATTCTTCTGCCCAGATAGCCCAAGATTTGGAGTGGTCTGGTATGGTTGGGGGGTGATCTGATAGAAGGTATTTCCTCTCTTGGGAGGTGGAGTGATATCAGCCCCTGCTGACCAGGATTAAGTGACCTAGGTCACTTACTCAAGACCCTCATTTTAATATAGCTCACCTCCCAGTGTGTTGACCACACCCCTTGGGAATACTTACTCTTCAAAGAGCATATACCTCTGTACCCCCAGCCCCCAGATTGAGCCAGTTCTGGACTATAACTCCCATGCAATACACGTCAAGCCAGCTTGAAAGAAATAAAATGTGGACATACGACCTAATCCATTTGTCTCTTTCTCAGAACAAACTCTGTTTTGGGGGTTGACAGAGATTAAGCAACTTGCCCATCATCACATACAGCTAGTAAGTATAGAGATGAAATCTGAAACCAGGCTTTTCTTCACTCCAAGCTGGGTCCTATATTATTGTTGTTGTTGTGGAGTCATTTTTCGGTCATGTCCAACTCTTTGTGACCCCATTTGGGGTTTTCCTGGCAAAGATCCTGGAGTAAATGGTTTGCCCTTTCTTTCTCCAGCTCATTTTACAGATGAAGAAATTGAAGCAAACAGGGTTAAGTGACTTGCCCAGGGTCATACAGCTTGGAAGTTTCTGAGACTGATTTTGAACTCAGGAAGATGAGTCTTCTTGACTGTAGGCCCAACACTCTGTCCATTGAACCACCTAGCACATGTTATTATTATCAGTATTTTTAATATTTCGATAGATTTGTGAGCTAATTGAAACTCTCTCTATCCTCAAAAGATTGCAACCCTTCCATGCCTTCTTCTGTGATTAATGTACATGTCATAATATAATAGGATCATAGAACTAGAGGTGGAAAGGGACTTCAGGAAGCATTTAGTCCAATCTTTTCATTTTGCAAATGAGGAAATCAAGGCAAAGAGAGGTTACACAATTTGCCAAGTTTAACAAGATAATAAATGGTGAAGTTGGGGTATGAACTCAAGTCCTGTGAGCGCAAGCTCAGTGTTCCTTCCACCATGCCACTTTCCCTAAGTCTTCCATAGAAAATCCACCCAACGTGTTTGAAGTCTTTCTGTGGTTCTTTATTCGGGGGCCCCATTGCTGATCTGAAGCCTCCCCATCTCTACATGTGAATGGCCTACCTCCTCTCTGTTATCATTGAGATAAAATATAAGTTGCTCTGTTTGCCATTGAAAATTCTTCACAATTTGAGCTCTGCTAGCTTTCTGGTCTTCTTAGACACTACTGTCTCCAAGCACTCTTCAGTCCCGTTGAACTGGACTGCTTGCTGTTCCTCGCATAGGGTGATTCCTCTCCCCTCTCAGAGCCTGTTCACCATCTGTCCCTTATACATGAGTGCTCTCTCTCCCAACTCCCCCTCTTGCAATCCCTGACTTTCTTCAAGACAGTTCAAAGGCTTCCTTCTGGAGGCCTTTCCTGATTCCCCTAGAAGCTAGCCCTTTCCACTCTGAGGTTACCTTTTGCTTCATGCATGGGCCTGTTTATGTATGTATTGTTTCCACCATTAGAATGTAACATGCTTGAGGCACCATCTTTGCTTTTTCTTTGTATCCCCAGTGCATAGCACAGTGCCTGGCACATTAGTAAGAGGCTAGTAAGTGCTCATTCTTTGATTTCCAGGTTATATGTATTCTTAGTGATCCTTTTCATGCCAATGCAAGTCATTGCTGGTTCTTTGCTGCAGTTTACCTAAGCTTACCATGGATCTTCCCTTTCACCTTTGTGTTATTTGTAATTGGGTTAAATGTAGCTTTAGTTTTGCTAAGGACGGAGTGTGTGTGTGTGTGTGTGCTTGAGTGTGCATAAGAGAGGGAGAGAGAGAGGGAAGGAAGGAGAGAGGGAGAGGGAGACAGAGGGAGGGAAGGGGGGAGAGAGAGAGAGAGAGAGAGAGAGAGAGAGAGAGAGAGAGAGAGAGCCTGGAATGCTCTCCCTCCTAAACTCCACTTGACTTCCCTTAAGTCCCAACAAAAACCCCATCTTCTCTAGGCAGCCTTTCCCAACTCCTCTTAATTCTAATGCCTTCCCTCTTGTCATTGTTTCATTTGGAGCCAGTCCTTGTCACTCGTGCTTCACTGTTCGCTCCCCACATGGGCTTACAATTGAGGATAAGCTTTTAGTGAACATGCCATTTCAGACGAGGCTGGAACAGGAGCAGAGTCGGGGGAAGTAGACAGCAAACACTTCATTGTATTGTTTCCTTCCTCTTTCCTTTTTCGGCGCCTCCTGTTTGGATGATTACTCCGTTGTTTGTAGTCTGGCCAGGCATTTATGAAGTCCCTCTCCCCCTTGGTGTGGAGAACACTGTGTTTTGGGGAAATGGGCTCTCAGGGTGTTCTGCCTTCTTGGAATTTGTGGGAGTGATCAGGTGAGAGGGGCAGCAAGAGTGAAGTGACTCTGGAGGGACTACCTTCTAGGGAACCTTCCACGTTGACCCAGGTCATTGTTGGGGAGCACAGGATGGACACACACAAGTGGTTCTCTTGTTAGTCTTGCTTTGTTGAGCCTGCTATTTTCTGGCCCTCAGTTTTGCCACCTGTAAAATGGGGGTAACAGTCTGTTGTGCCCTTCATTTCCCAACTCACAATGTCATCGGCACTGAAGAAAAGACATGAATGGTTTTGAAGTCCTGGAAAGGAAAGGGTCTGCAGGAAACCGGATGCTTTGTTGCTGCTTTCTGCCCCATCACTGAATGTCACCCGTGGGTCCTTCTCACATGATTTGGGCCATCACTCTGTTGGTAAGTGGGATTTTGCTATCAAGAACAAGTGTGTGGTTTTTTGTTTTTGTTTTGTTTTAGTGTGATTGGCATAAAGAGTCCTCTCTAGAACAGCATCTCGCCTTGTTATAGGAAAGAGTTACCATTCTCAAGAACAGCTCAAGGAAATTACTCCTTTGTCAAAATAAGAGTTCACTCTAATTTGGAATCTACTCTCAACATGAAAAGAGAGAGAGAGAGAGAGAGAGAGAAATCACAGTACCCCCACAATCAAGAAGGAACTTAGTAACAAGAAATAGCAAGTGTTCTTTCTGGGGAGTTTCATGTGAACATAGGAAATGTACAAATACAGGACATGCAGAACAGCCCTCTTTGCGATGGAGTGGGAGTGGGGAGGGCGGGAGACAGGGTCCATCTGGGAACAGAGGTAAAAGAGAATGTTCAAGGTCTTTGATATCTTCCCCTTGAATACTATAATGACTCCTATTCCTTGAGAATGGTTATTACTGAAGAGGTAAAAGGAGAGATAATAGCTTTTTGGAGGACCTTGTTCAAACTTAAAATTTTAAAAATTTAAAACCAAAACAACAACAACAACAACAAAAGTAAACCAGGAGCTCATCAGCCTCTTTACAGCTGTTGTGGTCCAGTGGTTTTTGCTCTTAGCTGTTGAGAACTGCTTGGGTGGCAGCCTTTCCACTCTGGTCTGTAGCCTCTTGATGCCCTTTTGCAATTGAAGAGGAAAAAAAAAAAGCTTCTGTTAGCTCCAACTCACCATATCTGGATCATGTATTTCTTCCGTGTCTCCATTCAGTCAGGGCTGGTTTTTGTTTTTGCCTTTTTTTTTTTTTTTTTTTTACCTCAAGCCACAGAGGCCAGGAAATCTGTCGGGGATTGGGAGGTATGTGGGCTGGTGCTGACTGCTAAGTTCTAAGGTTGAACCTTCTCTGGTGGCACAGATGGTAGAGGATCTTTGAGGGAGGTTGCCTTACCAGGGGATAAAATGCTGTGCTTGAGTTTCAAGGCTGGCCGGCCTCATAACCTTCAAAATAGCAAGCCCTGCAGTCCTCAAAGTATAAATCGACCCTAGATAGAAAATGACCCTTTCATTTTCAGGTTCTGTTTGAAACGAAGGGGTGGAGGTTGGGGAGGGAAATTCTGGGAACATGTCTAAGCTGTTCTCTACAGGCTTGACGTATCATAACTTTCTACTTTTAAAAAAATGGCCATGAAGATATTTCATTATTTTATGTTCGGTACGAAATCATAGTCCTGTCTTGTGTTCATTCCTCCCAAGAGCACAAATGTTTTACAGTCATTATTTCATTCAGACCTACATGATCTTATTGAGGCATGGGGGCTTTGGGCTGATGTTGTCAAGATGGAAACAAAGATACAAAAAGGGAAGCCCCCTCCCTCTCCTTCTTTCTTTTCTTCTCCCCTCTTCTAGGATCATATTGCAAACCAATGAGTCCCCTAGGCTATCCTTAATCTCAGCTAAGTAAGGTCTTCTACTGGACCGGTACATTGAGTTTTGACAATGGAATTACTTTCCTTTCCTGGTTTTGATAAAGATCTTTTGGTGTTTTTTGTCAATGTTCAGATAGAAACTCTTCTATGAAAATCAACTGCCCCTTATAGGAAGGGGCAACATTTTTTGGGCGGCTTCTCAGTATTCTAGTTTTAAAAAGGAGCCAGATAAAAGCAGTGATCCTTCTTGGAAGTAAGAGAAGGGCTGTTCATAGTGATGGGAATCCCCAGAGGTGACAGAAAGAGCTTGTGAGGGAAGTTACTTCTGTCAGAAGGAGCGAGGGGGGGATTGTGGAAATAAATCACCTTGACTTTTAACTGCGAGTATGGCTGTAGTGGAATTTATAGCTAAAAATGGAACCGCTCTTGCCCAAAGATCAGCACGCTCTATCTTTTCCTTGAGGTAGCTCAGAATGGCAAGTGATCCCCAGGCCAAAATAGAGATGCTATTAAGTCCTAAAATAAGTATTGCTAATTAACTCACTAGATATAGAGTTCATAAGATCATAGACTTAGAACTGCAGGGGACCCCAGAGGCCATTGAATCCACTGCCTTTATTTTATGTTTGAAGAAACTAAGACTTGGGGAGATTAAGTAATTTACTCCCACAAGTAGTAAACATCAGAGGTGAGATTTGAACCGAGGTTCTCTGATGCCAGATGCAATGCTCTTTCCATGTCTTATAGTCCAGTCTCCTGATTTTATAGATGAGGAAACTGAGACCCAGAGAGATTAAATGAATTGCCTAAAGTCACACATGTAATAAGTGGCAAGTTGGGATTTGAACTGGGTCTTCTAATTCCAAATTCCTTGTTCTTTTCACTGTACCACTTTCTTTTAAGTGGAGAAATGTTAGAGGACTAGGGTTTCAAATGCCATTTCTACTACTTGCTGCTTATATGACCTTGAGCAAGACTTTCAACTCTACTGGACATCTGTTTGCTCATTTGTAAAATGAGGGTACATCATTGGATCAAAGATGTAGAGCTGAAAGGGATCTTAAATGTCATCTGTAAAATTCCTCACTTCATTCATTCATTCATTTCTAAAGCCCACCAAAATTTTTTATTTTTATCATTCATTTAAAAAATTTTTGAGTTCCAAATTCTCTCCTTTCCTCCAGTCCTTCCCTCGTCCATTGAGAAGGCAAGTAATATGCCCATTTATTCGTGTGAAATCATGCAAAACATATTTCCACATTAGCCGTGTTGCATACATACAAAAAAGAAAAGGCAAGAAAAATAAAGCAAAAAAAGCGTGCTTCAATCTTCACTCAGAGTTCACCAGTTCTCTCCCTGGAGGTAGATAACATTTTTCATCATGAATCCTTTGGAATCATCTTGGATCATTGTATCAATCAGAGTAGCTATGTTTTTTACAATTGGTTATCACTACAATATTGCTGTTACCACATGCATTGTTCTCCTGGTTCTGCTTGCTTCACTTTGCACCAGTTCATTTAAGTCTTTCCAGGTTTTTTTTTTTTCCAAACCATCACCTTCATCATTTTTTATAGTATAGTAGTATTCCATTACAGTCCCCTCATTTTATAGTTGAGGAAACTGAGGACTATTCACATGAAGTGACTTGGCCGATGTTACACAGTAAGCAGCAGAGCTGATAATGATGTCTAAGGCCTAACCAACTGTGGATCCTGTGATCTTAAGTGCTTCTGAGAGGAGGCAGCTCACTGCTACTGTCCACATCTGCCAGGCCATTGATTAGGGGGAATGGGGAGCATGGAGACAAAAAGTAGTGAGTTAATCTTGATTTCCAGGGTCCTAGCTTATAGTGAGATCAACTGGTCATAATATCTCTGATAACTCCAGTGGTTTCTTGTTAATGCCCAGTCCACCAAATGAAAAGCTTTTCATAGCAGTTGTGGATGCTTGATAAGCCCATTGGTGATGCAAATGAACAAACAAACATCAATGAAATGAAACAAAACAAACCCCACGCCTCATTTATCTGCATTTTGCTCTGAGACCTGGATTAAATAGGTCACATGGCACTTAACTTTACCTTAATCCTTGGGAGACCTCTTTGTTGGAAACCTTTTTTGGGCAGCTTTATAATTTTGATTTCCAGCTAATTAGATTCGTGCTGTTTGGGAGACTTGGTTAATGTACCTCACCCCACAGAGCTAATTTACCTCCTTCTAAATTGGGTCTTTGCTATGGTGAAGGATGGACGTTAGCTATGTGGCTATGGAGTCATGAACGAATGTTGAGGCAAATGAGTTAATACCTATAGAAGTGTTTTGAACTCATTAGTGTTAAATATTTGAGTTCTGCAAAGAAATAGGTGTTCTCTAGAGGAAAGGTATTCTGTAAATCAAAAATGATGTTATTTTAGATCTCCCAGAGTCCTACCCTTTGTCCTATTATGCTCCATCTTTAAATGAGCAACCCCAACGGGAAGGAAAAGATGCTTGAATAAAATAAAATAGAAAAGTTATTCTGACGTTGATAAGTATAAAATCATAGGGTTCTAGAATTGGAAGGGATCCTTTAGTCCAAACCCTAACTACTTTGTATGACCTTAGGCCCAGCACCTAACCTCCCTGAATCTCAGTTTTCTTAATTGTTAAATGAGGGTATTGGACTACATGGCCTTGGAGTTCTCTTATAGCTATCTCTCTTTAGTCCTATGATCTTCACTTAGAAGCTGTGTGACCCTGAGCAAATCACTTCACCCTGTTTGCCTCAGTTTCTTCATCTATAAAATGAGCTGGAGAAGCAAATGGCAAACTGCTCCAGTATCTTTGCCAAGAAAACCCCAAATGGTATCAAGAAGAGTCAGACATGACTGAAATGAATGAACAACAACTTTCCTTTAAAAGATTTGGAACTGAGTCACAGATCATTTCTGTTTTTGGACTTGGAATACAGCATGCTTTGAAGCCTGGTCCTCCTAGATTGACCTGTTGATTTTCAGCTGGTGTTTAAAGAGAGGAGGGTCCTGCTGGCATGCAGATGATTGTATACGCTGGGAGAGTGTTTCAATAAAGACTAAATTTAGTCTTAGGATTAATCATCAATTTTGAGCTGAAAGGGAATTTTAGAGGCCATTAAATCTAACTCTTTTTTTTAAAAGATGAGGAAACTGAGGCACAGAGAGATTAAGAGACTTGAGCAGAGCCATCTAGATTGTACATATCTGGTGTGAGATTTGGAGTCAGGTCTTTCTAACCCCAAGTCTGGAACCCTATGCCGGTCAGGACATACTTCCTAACTGTTAGAACTGCCCTCAAGTAGAATGGGTAGCCCTGAGGGATGATGGATTCCTCTTCACTGGAGGTCTTCAAGCATAAACTGGATGGATACTTGTTAGGTCTGTTATAGTAGAGGTTCTTTTGTAGGTATGATTTATATTACATGGCTGCTGAGGTCTCTTCCAACCCGAAATTTTGTGATTCTGTATTCTCCTAAGGCATGTAGGTTCTTTTAGTTTTCCTTGGTGTCAAGTAAAACCCCAGGGTGATAAAATTGGAGAGCCTTGACTCATTGACTAAAATAGTAAGTAAACTGTAGGTGTCAATGCCCCTGAACATCTTCACCCTTTTAGATTCTGTGGCTGATTTGTTCAATTATAAATTTTCTAATTTTGATTACGGAAGAGTCTCAGGAAGGGGGCATGTAGTCTAGTGAGATGTCTGTTCTACTTGATTTCATAGTGCTACATGCCATGCTATGGCTGGCACTTACTCCTACTCCCAAGTAGGAGAGGAAAGTATGGCAGCAGTTCTTGATGTCATGGACTTGGCCCAAGTGCTGACGGTCAGGGTGGATTGGGGGAGTTGTGTCTTTAGGTTTGCCGTCTTCCAATCAGAAGAGAAGGCAGCATCTAGGAACTGGGACATGGTGATTTCTTGATTCATCTGTTATGAGTGATAAAGGGCTTATGGACTGGACCTCTGATTTCATTGATATAGGGAATTCCCTGGCTGAGCAAACTTCTTCAACCAATGCAACTAAGCGAGCAAACTTCCACAATTTGTAACCTTCAGAGTTGTCTGAAGAGCACAGCAAGATGTCTCGGTCAGCATGTGTCAGAGGTGAGATTAGATAGATATAGAGAACATTTATTAAGTGATTTCTATGTGGTAAGTGCCAAGGATACCCAAACAAGCAAACAAGACAGTTCCTACCATTGAAGAGCTTATATTCTAATAAGGGAAGAGAATATAGAAAGGTAAATTGAGCAGGGGGTGAAGTGAGCATGGCTGCGGCCCTTTGTGAAATTGCCATCAGGACTAGGGACCATGAGTAGAGCAGGGAGGCTCTTAGGGGTGAATGTACCACATAGGAATTTTTCTGGTTCTGAAGCTGCCCTTTATCCACTAGGCCACAATGCCTCTGTAAATAGGATAAAAACAAAATCAGAAATGGCCCCTGTTGGTGGCTGGTATAGTTGTTTGTACTTATTAGATTCACAGACTCATAGAATGTTAAAGCCAGAGCAGATCTTAGACATTCCCTAGCCTTTTCCCCTCATTTTTCAGAAAAGGAAACTGAGGCCTAGAGTAGGAAAGTGACATGCTGAGAGACAGCTAAAGAACAAGGCTTAGATTCTTAAAATCTAGACACTGCTCAGATTCTTACAATCTAGTCAATAGCTCACTAACATTCAGACTCCTTAAGAGTCTGCCCAATATGACAGATGTTCTAATAAACCTTGTCTTTGGCTGAAAAAAAAAAAAGAAAGAACAAGGATAGGACCGATTCATGTTCCTCCCCCATACCACCTGACTTGCCTCCCTAGAGGGGGACAAAGACCTAGCAAGAACTTTCAGCAGTGGTCACTCCAAGCCAGTTCTCATCACTTATTCTTCCTGGATGACAGTTTCAGATGACTTGACTATGTGATTCTTTCGTTTACAGCCTCTTGTAGTGGAGAACAGTCTGTTCCTTGGAGTAGTCATCAGATCTGTAGGCTGCCTTTTGAAAACTTGTCGCTCGCTAGCTGCCACCAAATGGGGCTCACCGATCGAAAGAAACCCAATTACACTATGAGACGAGAACAATTTCAATGCTTCTTTTGCACTCTGCATTCTATATCCAGCGCTTGCTTAGAGTAGCTTATGAGAGAGTTAGTAGTCATTGGGCAGAAAACAATCCATATGGCATTTAACTTTATTGGCAGCTGGGATGGAGCAGTCTAGTTTTTAAGTCAGTCTTTTGGGGGAAGGGGTAGGGAAATGCGGTTTTCATTTTCACATTTATATAGGACTTAGATGTGGATTTAATATTCCACTTTTTTTTTTCCCTGACGTAGGCCAATTTACAGAGGGAGTTGATAGGTATTCCGTGCCTCTTTTGGAGACAGGGAGGTTCCACAAGGGAGCAGGACTGAGTGTGACAAACTAATGGCCCCATCACCTGTTGGCAAAGTACTTTGGAGGTAATGCTTCCTGAAGACAGCAGAAGTGCAGAGGTCTTTCACCTTAGCCCCTCTTCAAAGAGCTGAACAAAAGAGAAGAAGGATTTCTCCAGCATTCTAATTCTTCACCCCGAGGCTTGCCTCTCGCTAAAACATCTGAGTTTTGTAGTTGGAGAGAAATTTTAACCAGACCTCTGCAGCCAGGCAGCACAGTGCTGAAAACCAATGTGGCAATTGAGGCTGTGTCTTAACTGTCTGTAGCATTGTCCAAGGCTAGGAACAGGAGATCTAGGCCTCCATCTACTGTAGTACCTGTAAACTTACCCTCCTGACTCAGGTTGAAGCTGAAGAAAGACCTATTTTCTCCTGCTTTGGGTTTTAATCAGCAGTTGTGTGGCTATTGATTTGGAACTCTGGTGATGTCCTTCAAGGCCAAGGTGTCCTTGAAGGTGGCCTCAAGATTTAACCCAGCACCATGGCTTAAAGGGTTTGGACTATGAAACCTGGCCAAGAACTGCTGTTCTCTCCCTCCCCTCTCCCCCAGACTCCAAAACTGACAGCCTTGCATGCATTTGGCTCTTTCCTGTAGCTTCCAGGCCTAATCTCTGAGTTATTACAGCACACCACCAAACAGATAGGGATGGTAATTATAAACACTGAGAGCTTCCATTCACCTTGCTTGGCAAGGTGACTCAGAGCATTTGATCAGAAAAAAAAAAGTAGAAAAATGATCAAAAAAGGAGGCAGCCCATGTAATATCACAGTACACTGGCACTCCGTCCAAAGTACTAGTTATGGAAATATCTGTGGGTTACAGGTGGGAGGAGAGAGGCATTAAAACCAATTGCCTGTCTGATCTTTCCCCTTGGACTAGAAGAAGGAAATTTTAATGTCTGGGGAATAGGGGGAGGAGTGGACAAGTCTGCTTTTTATTCCCATCCCCTGTTCACTTGCAGAGACACTCTCTTATGATGAAGAGCGCCTTAGGAGAATGCATTGCTCTAGGGCAGAGAACATGTCTATAAGAGGAAGGGGGAAGGGTGTCTAATTAATGTTCCTTTATATTATTTTTTTCATCCTGTAAAGCCTCTTTATATGAGGTGGCTTATGTCTGGGTTCTGTGAAGTGTTTCCTGGTGAAGTCTGTAAGAACATGGTGTGGTTGAGCGCTAGCTGTTGATCGACTGTAAACTGGTCCTAAGAAGAGCACGGTTCAAATCCAATCTCCAGGGCTTGCTAGCTGTGTGATGCTGAGCAAGTCGCTTAACTTTTCTAAACCTTGGTTTCCTCGTCTGTAAAATGAACATAGTCGTAGCTGTAATCAGTCCAATCAGCATTTGTTAAATAATTGTTCCATGCTAGGCAATGGGCATAAAAGACAAAACAAAAACAAAAACAAAACAAAACCCAAAGCAGTGGTTTTGAATCTCAAATGAGATGATGTATAGGAAATGCTTTATAAATGACTGTTATTACATCCTGGCTGTGCCACTTCTTTTGTGTATACTGTGCCTCCCCTAGCCTCAGTTTCCTCAGCTGTAAAATTCAGTTGGACTTAGATGACTTGCTGGGACTATCCCACGGCTTAAATATATATTTGCCAGCAGGTCAGGGTCAGAGAGGGGCTTGCTTTTATCTCTTTGAGTTTCTCAGGCCAGGCCCTTGTTTGCCAGTAATGAGGCTTCAGGGTCTGCTAGGATGATTGAATGGAAAAATTTATTCTTATTTCAGGAAAGGACAAGAGAATGTTTATTTCCATCTTCAATGTGGGAAATTTTAAGTCAGTGACAATGGAAATTGTTCCTGGCTGGTTTTGAGCCTGGAAAGAAGAGGGAGGGAGCTGGTTTAAGGAGGGTGGAGAGAATTTATATACTGTAAATGAAAATAAAGCAAGAACAAAAAGCCCAGCAAGAAAACACGGAGTCCAGGCTGTAATCAAGCAAAAGTTAAGTTGTCTCTTCCTGTTCTCTGTGATGAATGAATGCACGTGGTCTGCACCATCATTGGTGAGTAAGTGTTCACTTGTTATGTAAGGTGCTGGAGCTGAACCATTAAGCAGTTTTAGTGGCTAAAGCTTTTGCCCACTAGCCCTTGGGGTAAGAAGGTCAAAGCATTGGGCCTTCTTTCTTCCCTGCCAAAAATCAGAAGTTGGTAGTGAACAGAGCTGTCTAAACATCTGGATGAGCGGTAGCCACTCTTCCTTGTTTTCTCTTCAACTCCCATTCTCCCTCTGTCAAGTCAAGGGATAGCCTTGTAATGCTCAGAGGTCTCTGAGTTAGTTGATGGGACACCTAGTGAAAACACCAATGAACCTATGTTCTGGAAGGATCCAGACTGGAAGAGGTAGTGTGGCCTAGTGGATAGAGTGTTGGACTGAGAGTTCTTCCTAGGAAAGACATGGGTTCAAATCCCACCTCAGGCACTTAGTAGCTTTGTGACCTTGGGCAAACTCATGTTATAACCTCTCCCTGCTTAAGTTTCCTTATCTGTAAAAATGGAGACAGTTATAACTGTAGCACTTACCTGGTAGAGTTGTCTGGAGGGCTCAGTGAGAGAATGCACATAAAAGCATTTTGTGAACCTTAAATGCTCGGTATGTGCTCTTGTAATCAGATGTTAGTTTATTGTCTGTGTTGATGTGGAGCTAGGTGGCGCAGTGGATAGAGCACGAGCCTTGGAGTCAGGAGGACCTAAATTTGAATCCAGCCTCAGATACTTGTCACTTGTTAGCTGTGTGACCCTGGGCAAGTCACTTAACCCCGATTGCCTCACCAAAAAAAAAAAAGACCCCTCTAACCTAGTCTAATAATAATAACAATCATTAAAATATCTGTCACATAGTACTTGAGCAGTTGACAAAGGACTTTTACCTATGTTTTCTCATTTGATCCTTATAACAACCCTGCAGGATAGGTGCTATTAGTATTATCCCCATTTTACAGAAGAAGAAACTGAGGCCAAGAGAGGTTGAATGACTTGCCCAGGGTCACAGGGCGAGGAAGTGTCTGAGACTGGATGTAAACCCAGGTCTTTCTGACTCCCAGGCTAGCACTCCATCCATGTAGCTATCTCCTCTGTAACACCATCCCGTTGTACTAACTCTCATGAAGGGCTTTATTAAAAAGATCAGAGCTCCTAGGTGGTTTCTGGGCCCGGGGATTCATCCTGGAAGTTGGTTCTGGAAGGGAGAGGGGCAGTCAAGGTAAGGAGGAAGAAGATAAGAGTGAGAGACTGTGTGTTCCCTTTAGTAGGCTCCGGCTCTGTGTCCTCATTTCTGTGGACCACTCACAGAGACGTTTGCGAAACAGTTTGGGGCTCTCTTGTTTCTGCCTTGCTAGCTAAGGCTGGCTGAGTCGTATGGGAAATTTGAAGGCTTCAACACATTGTACCACCCGAGGAGATTCAGGCAGGTGTCCTACTTCATTTGAGTCTTTTGCCATTGCTCAGGAAGCCCCACCAGAGGTGAACAGTGTTCTGTTCTCAGCAAGGTCATGCCTGGCCTAGTGGCAGTGTTGTGCCGGGAGCCATTAATATGGCAGCACTAATAAGGTCCAAAGGGAGTGGCATCTGGGTTCTTTTCTTAGGGGTGGGGTGAGGTGGGAAGAAAAGCACAGTTGCTATGGTTATTTGTAGAGGTGGTGGGTGACAGGATATAGGATCTAACATTTAGGACTCTAGCCCACCATTAGGCACAGAATTCAATAGACATCTGTCAAACATCTCTTAACTGGTAAGGTACTGTGTTAGTGTGTTGATGTTACAGAGAGGAAATTGTCCCTGTCCTCAGAGAACTTATATTCTATTTAAGCACCTAAGTGGCAAAATGGAGTGCAGGGCCTGGAGTGAGGAAGATCCAAGTTCCAATCCTGCCTCAGACACTTACTAGCTGTGTGACTCTGGGCAAGTAAGTCATTGAACTTTTGTCTGACTCAGCTTCCTCATCTGTAAAATGGAGATAATAATGCCTCCCAGGGTTGTTATGAGAATCTAAAGAGCTGTTTGTAAGAAAGATCTCTGCAAGCCTTAAATTTCTATAGAAATGTTAGCTAATTTGAGGAGGTAGGGTGAACTAATGAGCTGGAAGATACAGAAAGATTTCCATGTTGGAGATTGAGAGAAATGAAAGATTCTAAGAAGTAGGGCTTGAGGACCTAGCCCATCTCACAGGCAATAAAATGCTGTTACAGTTGGACCATGACGTGGTATTTAAACTTTTCAAAAGATAATTAAATTATTACTTGTAGATGATGTTGTGATCTGATTGATTTAGGGTGCTTCCATTTGTCTCAGGGGAAACAAAAACGTACATCCTATAGGGTATGGAAAATGGGACTTAACCTGTGATTTTATTGGGTGAGCTACCAATGATGGTCAGCACTTTCTTGGTAACAGAGAGTCTTAGAGAGTTGCCTCTGTTCTTCCCATTACTGTGCTTCTCCCATTTCCTGATCTTACTCAATATTCTCCCATCAAAAGGGACTTTCTGGTCTAGTCATTCAGCAAACGTTTATTGAGTTCCTTATCTGTACAAAACATTCTGCTTGGCATGGGGGATAAAAGATGAAAAATTCCCATTCTCTTTTGGTGACACAAGTCGAAAAGTAGTGATTAAATACAAAGTATAATACAGAGTAATTTTGAGAGAGGATGCTGAGAGCTAGTGAGACTAGGAAAGGCCTCCAAAGATATAGCGCCTGAGCTGAGCTTTGAAGGGATCTAGGAGACACTGAGGTGGAGGTGAAGAGTGAAGTACAGTCCAAACAAGTGGTCCCAGTAATGTGATCTGGGGAGGTGTGTGTGTGTGTGTGTGTGTGTTGGGGGGATGGAGTGGCAACATCTTTATGAACAGTATTTAATTGAATATCAATCTGGATAGGGATTGAACAGGGCAGCTAGGTGGTGCAATGGATAGAATACCAGGCCAGGAGTCAGGAAGACTCATCCTAATGAGTTTAAATCTGCCCTCAGACACTTACTAGCTGTGTGACTCTGGGCAAGTAACCTAACTCTGCCTCAGTTTCCTCATCTGTCAAATGAGCTGGAGAAGGAAATGGCAAACCCATTCCAGTGTCTTTGCCAAGAAAATCCTAAATAGAGTCACATTTGTGACTAAATGGAGTCACAAAGAGTGAGACAGAACTGAAACAACTCAAGAACAACAACAATAAAAATCACATAAGCATGTATTGCTGGTGGGAGTGGGGCAGGAATTGGGAATTTTTGATGTCCTGTTCTAGCCCATCCAAGAACCATGGAGCACGTTATCATAGGGATTATAAATGTGTGAGGTGAAAGGGTCATTAGACATCATCTACCTCAGACATTCTTAACCAGGTGTCCATGCATTTTTTCAAAAGGTATTTTAATCACTTGTATTTCAATGTAATAGGTTTAATCCTTTATATTTTATCTTATGCATTTAATAACCTATTGTGAGGAGGGGTTCATAGGCTTCTCCAATCTTCCAAAAGGATCCATGACACAAAAATAATTAAGTACTCTTAGTTTAGCCCATCTGCCTCGTTTCACACACTGGGAAACTGAGACCAACCCAGAAAAATCTAATGATTTGCTGGTCACTCAGACACCATAGAACGAGGATGAGACACCCCCATTCTTTGCATTCTTACCACATCATCCTATACAATGTCATCTCTGTGGGTTAGTCTGGAAGTGATGGAATTGTTGCCAGAAAAGATTTGAGAAAACAAATGTATCTTTGATCTCAAAATATGACTTGTCTTCGTCAGCCAGGGAGGTGTAGTGAGGAACTTCCCCTACCTGCAGGGGAAGGTATATTAGCTAATGAAGCAGAGTGGTGGGTGGTCGAATGGAAGAGGCATTGAATTTGAAGTCAGAAGCCCTGGTTTTGAAACCCTGCCTTTTGTTCATTCTGACTCAGGCAACCTGAGCAAATTACATCCCCTCTCTGTTACTCAGTTTCCTCACCTGTAAAGGGAGCTATTTATGTAGGAGCTATTGTTGGGAATGTTTGAATAACAGTATAGAAAAGTCACTGAGAATTTGAGAGGAAACATTTGGGAAGGGAAAAGTGAACCCAGTCATCACTGGCCTGTCGAGCCACCTGTACAGTTGGGGTTGGTAACCTCAAAAACAGGTAAGCCTGTTTTCTGAGTCAGGCTTAGAAGAGCTTCTGCTCAGTGCTGTCCTATTCACAAGTTGATGGACACCTCCCCTGTTTCATTGCCTTTAAAAATATCTGGGATATCTTTTGTTTATCAATCACCTTAATTTCCAAATAGATCCTCCACTACCCAGAGAACTGTTTCTTGTGACAAAGAACAGAAAAGAAAGAGGGAAAACAAAATTTAGTAAAACTATGCAATATACCAGCAAGTCTGACAAGTATATGCAACATTCCACACCTGAATTTACTCTGCAAAGCATTCTGTTTCCTGGGTTATTTTTTTTTTCTTCTATTTCTATTGTCTAGCCTTTCTATATATTTTCCTGATTCTGCTTATTCATGATGCACAACAATTGTGTCTTCCTATCCTTTTATGAATTTTTCATATTCATCGTTTCTTCTTTTTTGCTTTTTAGACTAGACTTGTGGTTTCATTGGTATAGAGTGGAATTGGCAAACTGGCCCAACACATGAGCTAAGAATGATTTTTACATTTTTAAATAAAGTTTTTATTATATTTTAAAATGTAAAAGAAAAAAATATTTTTAGCAACCAGACAAAAATAGGTGGCATCATGCTGGCCCTTGATATAGAGAATTACCAATCTGGCAAATCCCTTTACCAGTGCAAATAGATACCTGTTTTGCAATGGCTAAGAAGTTGCATGTGGACTGTGGGAACTTGTGACACCTAGCAAGTATGTGTCAGAGGTGGCATTTGAGCCTTGGTCCTTCCTGACTCCAAGACTGGCTCATCATCCTCAACCCCATTCTGCCTCATCATTTCCTATGGTACAAGATGGTACAATATGGCGCATTTATGAATTCTTCCCTTCCTTGCTTCAGGGTCTTTTCCCAGCGCTAGGTGAGACCCTTTCTCAGGTCCTGAAATTCCAGGACTTTCAATCTTTGATATGCTCATATTTCTCCCAAGTGCAGTTTTTATTGGTTCAGAAACAAACTACTCTAGGAGATGGTGTGGAATCCAGTGGGGTCAAGCTGGCCTTTAGTCATCCACATCAGATTTTTAATCCCAGCTTGGCTGCCTGCCTACCAGACACTGGGGCTGTCAATGACTGGGAAATTATTTGTAAACCTCAAAAAGACATAGAAAATTGAGTTGTTGTTACAAGGGCAAGGAGTACAGACTCATTTTATTTAGCCTAAGGAAGGTCATGAGAGCATAGATTGTGAGTTAGAAGGGACTGGAGAAGCCACAGAATCCAACCTCCCCATTTAAAACATGAGGAAATTGACACCCCTAAGAGGTTAAGGGATTTGCTCAAGGTCATACCTATAAGCAGTTTGTAGGATTGAGATTTTGACTAAGCCCCTTGACTCCAAGCCCTATGGTCTTTCTTCTGCATGACACCACCTTGAAAAGCATAATGAAGCAAGAGGGCAAATTTGTCGGTGGGGGTGGGGGGGGATGTATTAGCTAACACTTAAATAGAGGTTTAGGGTTTGCAAAATGTGTTACAAATATTATCTTGTTTGCTCCTCACAACAATCCTGGGAAGCAAGTGCAATTATTATATCCTATGTTACAGATGAAGAAACTGAGACAGACAGAGGTTAAGTGACTTGCCCAGCAGCATCATACAACCTAAGTTGTATGTACATGTCTGAGGCCAGATTTGAACTATCTGCCTCACTCCTCTGGCACTCTATCCACTAGACTGCCTAGCTGCTTCCATAATGATTTATATAGCCATTTAAGGTTTGCCCTCCCTCACTCAAATCCAGTTCAATTGCGAGTCATGGCATCGTCTTCCTTACGTCACGACCCTCTTTGAGAATGAAGGCCAAAGCACACAACCACAGAGTGTTTTGTAGACATTTCATAAAATTTTCACAACAGCCCTGTGAGGAGGGTGTTATTATTAGGTCCATTTTACAGATACAGTAACTGAGGCTGAGAGAGATTAAGTGACATGTATATGGACAAACAGCTAATAAGTGTCTTAGGTAGGAATTGAACTCAAGTCTTCTGAACTCTGAGTCTCCTGCTTTATGCACTGCCTATCAACTTATTTTAGTTGTATAGAAATGAATCTTGGATTTCCTGCATCAGGGTCCCCTTCCATTGGTACAGATAGATGATCAAGATTTGGCTGTAGGTACTTTCTATTTATAAAGGATGAGGAGACAGCTGGAGAGCCTTGGGGAATTGGAGTTACTTAATATAGAGACTGCTCGTAGATTTCCTTGGCTTTAGAGTAGAAAGGGATCCTTGAGATCATCTAGTTCAACTCCCTTATTTTACAGATGAGGACACTGAGGCCCAGAGAGCTCAACTGAGTTGCCTGAGGCCTTAGTTTACTTATCTGAATCTCTCATGGAAGAATACCAGGACCTGCCCCATGAACTTAGAATCAACAATATGCTTTAGAATCTCCTTGATTTTATCTTAATAAGTAAATACATCACGCCACCTCTCCAAAAGTGAATGGCAACATTTTATATTCTCAAAGACATGCCTGCCTCTCTAAGCTCCCAGCGCTCAACGGTAAATTATTTGACTCTTCCTAACAATACTCCTGTGTGGGAGGCATATATAAATTCTCATTAAGGGGGAAAGGCAAGGTAAATGGAAACTAGGAAATATGTCACTGCTTCCCTATCTGGGTGGGTGGGCTTCACAGTTGGGTGGGGTTTTCACTGGTGTGGGGCCGGCTTGAGGGCTTCTGCTGGTTTCCTCCAAGACTTTTATTTACATAAGTTGATGAAAAATGGTTTGTCCTGTTATCCTTACCTCCCTCAGATACTCTCCTCCTGCTCACCCCCATCCCTTCTCTTCCGCCCAGCTACACAGCTCCTTACCCTGAGCTCATCTGTGAAAAATGAAGCCAGCCACCTGGGTTTAAAATAAAATCAAATTAAGTCCCTCTTTGGCCATATTACATCATTTTGCAGAGAGGACGTGGAGGCAGGAGGGGGGAGCTGGGATCTGAGCTAGGATTGCTTGCCTGCCCTTCCATTAATTTTAAAGCCCGTCTACAAAATTAGAAGCAGCGCTTTACCAGGCAGAGTTGGACTGCGACTGGCATGTGCGACATCCCTTTGGTCAAGCAGCCTCATTTAACCTTTATGTGTCACTGAGCTTGGTGGCCTTTCGGATATGGTGCCTCCATGGAAAAAGTCCTAAATATAGTTACTGTTTGTGGTTGAATAATAACTTCAAAGTGTGGACAATAGAGTTTCCAGCTCCCTCCAGACATTGAGCTGGACAGGCAGCGCATGCTCTAGAGGAACATCATGCTAGCATAGTCGCAATTGCCGCTCTTTACTGTAGGTGCTGGTTTAGGGATGTGTAACAGTAGTGTAGGTCTCCACCCTCCTCCCCCTGCTGTGGCTTTCTGAAATGAAGCAAATAAAGAGGTAGGAGGCATCACTAAGATGGGGCAAATGCAATGCACAAGATCTATTTATTCAAATCTTCCATGGGCCAGGTATTCTGCCTAGGTACCTGGGAGAGAAAGACAGCTTCATGCCCTCAAAGACCTTACGTTCAAATGGAGGGAAACACAGAGAAGTAAGTACAAGATATATATTCGATAAATGAAAATAATTTCATGAAAAATTGTGAGACTTAGGAAAGCCCTCCTGGAGAAGGTGGTCCCTGAATTGAGTGTCAAAGGTAAGTAAGAGGGGCAGCTAGGTGGCGCAGTAGATAGAGCTCCAGCCTTGGAGTCAGGAGGACCTGAGTTCAAATTTGGCATCAGACACTTGACACTTACTAGCTGTGTGACCCTGGGCAAGTCACTTAACCCCAATTGCCTCACCAAAAACAAACAAACAAACAAACAAACACCCCAAAACAAAAAGGGAACTAGGGATTCCAAGAGGCCAAGGTGAGGAGAGTGAGAATTCAAAGCTAGGGGAGCAGCCTGTTCAAAGACAGGGAGACAAAAGATGAGAATGTCCTGTATGGGTAGCAACAAACATAGGAGTAAGGGACAGATAATAATAAATATAAAAATAATAAATTAAAAACTAAATAGGGGCAAATCATGTGGAACCAGTCTAGAAAGGTAAGTTGCAGCCACTTCGTCAGTAAACATTTGCTGAGAGCCTACTATGTGCCAGATACGGTCCTAAGTGCCGGGGCTGCAAAAAGAGGCAAAAGATAGGCCCTGTCCTCAAGGAGCTTATAGTTTAATTGGGGAGACATATACAAGGTATAGACAGATAGGAAATAATCAACAGAGGGAAGGCATTGGGATCAACGGGTATTGGGAAAGGCTTCCTGTGGAAGGTGATGTTTTAGCTGGGACTTGATGGAAGCCAGGGAAGCCAGGAGGAAGAGAGAAGAAGGGAGAACATTGCAGGCATGGGGAACGGCCAGAGAAGATGCATGGTGTCAGGAGATGGAGCGTCTGGTTTAAGGATCATCAGCAAGGAGGCTGTGGGCCCTGGACTGACGACCTTTTAGTGTATGTATTTAAGGAGTGAGAAGACTGGAAAGGTGGAGGAAGGGCACAGGGGTATAAATTGAAAAGCCAAATGTCCTGGCTTTGGAAATACTGGTTTTTCTCCTTAGATAGTAATTAGAGAAATAGGGGTATGTTGTTGTTTAGTCATTTCAGTCACATCCAACTCTTCATGACCCTATTTGGGGTTTTCTTGGCAAAGATACTGGAGTTGTTTGCTGTTTCCTTCTCCAGCTTATTTTACAGATGAGGCATTGAGGCAAACAAGGTCAAGTGACTTGTTTAGGGTCACACAGCTACTAAGTATCTGAGGACAGATTTGAACTCATGTCTTCCTGACTCCAGGTCTGGCACTTTATCCACTGTGCCATTTACCTGCCCAAACAGAAGTATTTGTGGATAATTAAAAAAAAATTATGATTGACCTTGGAGAATGTGTTTTTTACATAAATGGGCTTATAAGTAGGAGTCAGAAGGGACCTCAGCTGCCATTTTATCCTGTCCCTACCTAACCAAGAATACACTGTACCTTATCCCCAGCAAATGATAATTTATCCTCTGCTTGAAGACTTCTAGTGAAGTCTTAAAGTGTGTCTGGATTCTCTTCTAGCTGAATGATAAAGCCACCATAGGAAGACCTGCTGTCTGGTTTGTGCCCTCCTCCTTCCCAACTCGGTATCTCTGGGCTGGGAGCAAAACTTGTCCTCTGACTGATGACCTTTCTCTCGTCTTCCCTGGAGTCTACATGTCTGGTTAAGAATTGAGGTTTCAAAGGATGCTCATTCAGAGTAACCAGAGGGAGTTGACTTGTCAGAGCAAGAACAGCAGAAGAGTAGATTGTAATGGCCTTGCTGTGGATAAGCCACAAACTGGATAAATGAGAATGGAATTGGCAAGTCTCTGATGAACCTTCTGGAGACCAGCACTATAGGATCAGGATAGACAAATGAATCCAGCACCTCTGACCGTGCATGGAGTTTTTCTTTCTGTGATTTAAGGATTAATTTCATATGCACATGGTACTACTGTGTTAATTTCCAAATCAGGCAACCTTGTCATTGGACTGTGATGTCATATCAGGTCCTACAAAAACATACGTTTAAAAAAAAATTGCCAGAAAGCTTTGTGTGGGTTCTCCCATGCTTAAAATCCTAAGACCAGTTTTCACACATACTAGTAATAATTCCCATTTCTATAAATCCTGATGCAGACACTAGCAGTGTGACTATGGGTAAGTCACTAACCTCCATCCTGCCTTAGTTTCCTCATCTGTAAAATGGAGATAATAATAGCACCTGCCTCCTAGGGCTGCTGTGAGGATTAAGTGAGACAGTATTTGTTAAGTGCTTTGCAAACCTTAAAGCACTATGTGCTAGATATTATTATTATTATTATTGGTATTATTATTATTATTACACCTAATGGTTTACATTATTAATGGTTTACAAAAACGTTTTCCCCACAACCACCATGTGATATAGGTTAGTGCCCCCATTTTGTAGATAAATAAGCTGATGCTCAGTTTGAGATGTGCTGCACATCACACATCTTTTAGGTTGAGTTGGCATCATGGTACATTAAACAAAGCACTGGCTCTGGAGTTAGAGCACTGGGGGTCAGAAGACCTAGGCTCATATTCCTCCTCTGAAGCTTACTACCTGTGTGACTTTGACCTTGTCATTCCAACATCCCAGGACCTTAGCTTCCTCTGCTGTGAAATGATCAAGTGATTAAGTCAGTGGACTAGAAATCCATAGGCTTCAATCCTACCAATTATGAGGTGCATTAAAAAAATACACACATACATACATACATACATATACACATATATATCAGATGTCAATGCTTTTTTTGATTGAAATTTTAGAAGTCATAGGAAGTTTGAAGCTTTTTTTTTTTCTGATACAGTGTGCCATAGTGGAGAGATAGCCTGTGAGGTCTGTTGCAACACTAGATGCATACTGCTTTTTCAGATGGGGTGTCAGAGCCAATGTTACCCTCTCTCCTTTCCCTCTCCACTCAAGTCTGGGGCACATTTCACTGCATAGTGCTGTTTCTAATAGTCGGACACACAAGGAATATCTTTTTTTTTAAATGGGATTTAGAAGGGTGTGGGGGAAGTGAAGATCTTGGAATTTCCTTTGATAACTGATAACTCCCAAAGATTCAGTAATTAAGGTTTTTCCATCATTGACATAATCCTTCTCATGCCTGTGCTCATAAAAAATGTTAAACTATCTTTTCTTTTTTTTTTTTTTTTTTTGGCTAGGCAATGGGGTTAAGTGACTTGCCCAGGGTCACACAGCTAGTAAGTGTTATGTGTCTGAGGCCGGATTTGAACTCAGGTCCTTCTAAATCCAGGATGGTGCTCTATCCACTGCGCCACCTAGCTGCCCTGATATTGAACTATTTTGAAGGGGTCTTCAGAAATCATGTTGTTCAGTACTTCTGTTTTACTGATAAGTTGAAAGGGAGACCTAGGGGCCTGAAGTAACTAATTCCATACCATATAGCTGCTGGTCAGTGGCATTGAGAGTTCTAACTGGAACTAGAACCTGGGTCTTCTGACCCCTCCTGGTCCAATAGTCTTTCCACTACACCCCACCTCACTCCCTTGCTGTTGTTAGAAGACCTGGGAGAGACCCAAGACCATACCACATGCACAATCCTCATAAAGGTCTACTCTTTCCCATTATATGTTTGTATGTTATTGGGCAAATTCAAGGTCTATAGTGAAGTTGTTATAGTTTTACTGTTTACATTGCCATTTAATTAAATATCTTTGTTATAAACTGTTTCCTATGGCTGACTGGTAAAAGTGAAAAAGACATTAGTGGGGACTTGTGAGCTATGGTTTGGAGAGGATTCTGACCCATAAAATACATAGAAATTGGAGTACCTAATTGTGGGGTCCCAGGAGAATCAGGGGAGCTATACCAGACTTGAGTGAGATGCTAAAAATGTGTCTTAGACTCTGTGTAATGGAGATGGGTAGATAAGTGAGCCTAGGGCCTCTGGATCTAGAATTCCTTAGTCCTACTTGTTGTGATTGTATGCTTTATCTTACAGGCACAGATTATCACATGAATAATTTACGAAGCTTCTCCACTTAAGTATTTCAGTGGAGGTTGTATGTCTGAGGGCCCAGAGAGAGTGAGTTCAAGGTTTAGGGGCTGGGAATTGGAGATCTGGTATTAGTTCCATCCCCACTAGTCTGTATTGTCTTGAACAAATCATTCCCAGTACCATTTCTCAATTTCCTCATCTGTAATATGGGGAGAAAGTGGCAGCTAAGTGGAACAATGGATAGAGTGCTGGACCTGAAGTCAGGAAGACTCATCATCCTGAGTTCAAATCTGGCCTCAGACACTTCCTAGTTGTGTGACTCTGGGAAAGTCACTTCACCCTGTTTGCCTCAGTTTCCTCATCTGTAAAATGAGCTGGAGAAGAAAATGGCGAACCACTCCAGTATTTTTGCCAAGAAAATCCCAAATGGGGTCACAAAGAGTTGGACATGACTGAAAAAATTGAACATCAGCAACAGAGAACAACGATGGGGAGAGAGTAAGCATCCACTTTTTAGCCCCATAGAATTCAAAGCACTTTGAAGAAGGAGAAAGGATTGTGGAGCACAGGTATGCATCCATGTGCACTCATGGAGGGCCGCAGTTGTTTTCTTGCATCTTTGCTCCCTTTTGACAGTGGTCAAATGAAAGAGAGCAGCCCTGTAAATTGAAAGAACCACTGGGGGGGGGGGTCTGTTGGTGCTGAAGCAGGTTGAGATTACAGGTTCACCTGTGAAAGCCAGGCAGTGGAGGAGACTGAAGGTGAACGGGAAGACGTGGGGCCCGTTGGTCGCTTGCTTGAAGACGGTCCAGGCAGCTGGCAATTGCTTTCTGAGCCACACTCCCAAGAATCCGTTAAAATTCCTCCTTGAATTGACTGGGCTGAGGATTAAAACAAGCAGCCGGCTGGTCGGAGACACAGAGCTATGAATCTAATGGCAGTTAATGCAGGAAGCCTTGAGCCTGGGAATATATATATGGATATATCTTAAACTGTGCCCCGTAGTTATCCCTTGTTCCTGTGGTTGATTTGTAATAAGCATAATTTTTGTCTATTAGCCCCACTGCCAGAACGGCTTAGATTTATTTTTATTGTTACTATCCTGAGTCACATGTTAACTTTATCCATGCTTCCTGTGCCCTGGGGCTTATCTCTGAACATGGTTTTGTTTTTAGTCAGTATTCCTCCTGAGGTACCCCCACCCCACTTGCCACCCACAGTTTAAGGTGGATGAAATCTCCCACTAACATCACTTTTGTAATGACTGGCAGAGGTCACTGTCACGATGACCCAGCACACAAGTATTATGACCATGAAATTTTTGAGAGAGATTTGGAGAGGTCATCTTCCAGGATGGCCTAGAGAGGTTTGCATCCCTCTGCCTTCTGGCAGGATCAAAATTTAAATTGTCCCAGAGAGAGAGGAGAATGTGGCCTGAGTTTCAAGACCTCCAGGGGAACTCTTGCATCCTGCCTCAGTCATCTGATTCATTGTTTATCAGATATGTCCCTGTAAGTAAGTTCTTTGTTAAATCATGTTGAAATTTTTCATGTTGCCGTTTCAGTTTTTTTTTCCCATCCTGTGAGATGCGGCAGAAAAAACACTGAATTTGGGGTCAAAAGACCTGGGTTCGAATTCCCACCTCTTCTACTTGGTTCCTGTGTGATCTTGGGCAAACGGTTTAGCCTCTCTGGGCCTCATTTTCCTCATCAGTAGAGTGAGGTTGTTGGAATAGACAATCACTTCAAGGTCCCTTCCAGCTCTAAATCTGTGCTCTGATGGTCTTCATGATAGATGGAAGATAGCCTTATGTTTGAGAAGATAGAATGCAAGCTTTCTTGCAGGGCTTTTCATTTTGTGATTTTGTATCCTCTGCACTCAGTTTAGGTGCTAGCATGTTGTAGGCATTTAATAAGTGTTGGATGGAATTCAGGTCAAAAAAAGGTTTCCACTTTAGATGTGGATTGAGCTAGGTGACTTCTAAAGTCCCTTTCAACTTGGAGATCCTATGATTAAATCTTATCTCTGATGTCTTATCTTCTGGAACCCGAATAACTCCAGTTTGGAGATGTTTTAAATGCTCTGCTAAGAATTGAAGGCTTTCCATGGACTCTTTCAATGAACACTGCTGCCCACAAAGAGATCTCATACTTTTTCTAGGGCTGATGTCTAGAATGGACCCCAGAGACTCTTCTAGGAGTAGAGCCATCTAAAATCACCTCCCCCGACCCCAATCCTTTCACTCCATGGTCTTTTTAATGGCACGGACCCTGCCAATGTTGGTGACCATTCTTTCAATCTGTTAAAGCCGATAATAATAATAATACTTCCTTCAGAGAGGTGCTGGCACTTGATTCTTCCCTGCTACATCCCCTACTAATGTCTCTTCCCTCACTTCTTTTTAAGAATTTTAAAAAAAATTTTATGGTTTTCAGTTAACTAAAAAAAAAAATCTGTGCCTTTCCCACTGGGGGGGAAAAAGCAAGAAAAGCAAAACTCTTGTAGCTGATATGCATAATTACACAAAACAAATTGCCTGCGTTGGCTACATCTGAATTTTGAACCCATCACCTCTTTGTCAGGAGGTGGGTAGCATGGTTCATTATAGGTCCTCCAGAATTGTGGTTGGTTATTTCATTGATTAGTGTTCTAAGTCTTTTCAATTTGTCTTTATAATGTTACTGTATAAACCAGGGGTGGGAAACCTGTTGCCTTGAGGCCACATGTGGCTCTTTAGGTCCTCAAATGCAGCCCTTTGACTGAATCCAAACTTCACAGAACAAATCCCTTAATAAAAGCATTTGTTCTGTAATACTTGGACTCAGTCTAAAGGCCACACCCAAGGAACTAGAAGGCCACGTGTGGCCTTGAAGCCACAGGTTCCCTACATCTGGTATAAACTATTTCTCTGGTCTTTTTATTTCACTCCGCATCTGTTCATACAAGTCTTCCCAGATTTCTCTGAAACCTGCATCCTTCTCACAGCACCTTAGTATTCCATTTCATATACTATTCATTCAGTAATTCCCCACTTGATGGAGGGGATACCTCCACCCCACCCCCTTGCTCCCGTTCTTTGATATAACCAAAAAAAAACCAAACTGCTCTGAATAATTTTGTGCATATGAGTTCTTTTCTTCATTCTCTCATCTCTACGGTCTCTAACTTCTTCTGGCTCCTGCATGTGGCTTGATATTCCCAAGAGCTGGGCTAGCTCAATCCCCAGGACACTTTGCTGCAGTCGCTCAGCAGCCGAAGCTCGGGAGAATTGAGATTCCCTGGCGAGCATTCTGGTGATGTTTGCTAACTTGGCAACCAACAAGAGTTGTCAGTGCCAGAGTCTGTGAGTCTGGGTGTATGATGTGCTCCCAGCCCCACCTGCATCCAGTTTTTAAGAATGGTGCATCAGTGTATCACAGCCCTTGTTCCTTGATAAATTGCTCATTTGGTTCACTTTTCAGATTGGGTTAGAAATTAATCAGAGCAAATGTCAAATAAGACCTGATTCTGAGATATGATAGTGCCATTGGGGCCAGCCCTGTATGATGGGATGTGAGAAATGCCGAAAGCCTCTGATCACTCAAAACATCTCTTCACCTGACCTGTTGTGGTGTTTCATCTGCTACACATTGAAGGCACAGCCTTGACCTTGTCTTTAGAAAGATTTTGTTGAGATGAGTGTGTTATCTGGGACCATAGATTTAGAGTTGGATGGGACTTCAAAGGCCATCTAGTACAAACCATTAATTCTACAGGGGAGGAAACTGAGGCTCAGAGATGAGAAGTGACTTACTCAAGACTACACAGGTAAGCAAATGGCAGAAATAGGGCTCAGACCCAGATCCTCTAACTTTAAATTCAGTGTTTGTTAAAACACCGGAAGGTGTGGTCATATTTGGGGTGGGGGTGGTTAGCTCCCTCATGAATATACTGGTACTCATTAACACATTGCTCCACATTAGTTCTTTGGGTTAGTTAGCTGACATCTTCTTAGTAGGGCCCTGAGAGAATTTGTCATAAACTGGGTACCTATTGCTAAAAAAAAAAAAAAAAAAGATGAAGAGGAAAAGACTGTGGCTGGGGGACAAGACAGTGCATGGTGGGGATTACAGGAGGGCCCCAGGCCCCTGGGAGCAACGAAGTTGCTGCAAGGGACTCTGAAGCTAATTTAATCAATCAGTCAACATTTATAAGCATCTCATCTGTGCCAGGCACTGGGCTTAGCTGTAGGGATACAAAAGAGGCAAAAGACAATCCCTGACCTCAAGGAGCTTACAATTCAGTGGGGGAGACAACATCCAAACAAATATATACAAAGCAAGCTAGATACAGGATAAGTAGGAAATCGTTAACAGAGGGAAGACAGTGTAATTCAGAGGGGTTGAGGAAGGTTTCCTGTGTAAGGTGGGATTTGAGTTGGGACTTCAAGAAAGCCAGGGAGTTCAGTAGTTGATGTGGAGGAGGGAGAGTGTGCCAGGAATGAAGGATAACCAGAGAGAATGTCCAGAGCCTAGAAACAGAATTTTCTGGTTTTGACTAATACCAGTCTTAGGTGGTAATTACCTACCTCACAGGAATGTTTTCAAGAAAGTACTTGGTACAGGGCTATCATAATCATACTAACTGACTCATTTTTTATAGCATTGTAAGATTTGCAAAGTACGTTACATATAGTCTACTTTGTTTGCCACAACAGCCCTATGACATGTCACTGTACTCATTTCTCAGGTGAAGAAACTGAGGCTTAGATAGGTCAAGTGACCTGCCGATCATCCCTTCTCGAGTATATATCAGAAGTGGATTTTGAATGGACTTCAAATCTAATTGTTTCCTCTCTTATTGAAAGGCAGTAGTACAAATAATGAATCCTTTCAAGTAGTCACGTGTATACTGATTTGTACTTTTTGAAGTTATAATTATGTGGAATATGGTAACTGCCTCCAGTCTAATGAAAATACGGAATGTGAATCTGAATCCTGTGACCTGGTTCTATGATGACTGTGGAGGGTGGTAGGTAAAAGAATAGAAGACATTGTTTTTCCAACATCTTCTCTCTGACTGGGATAGAAGATAGATGGCATCATCCTTTGTTGGCATGTGCCATCTTGAGTACTTAGAAATCACCAAAAACAAACTTTCAGGAAAAACTGTGTGTGTCTGTGTGTGTGTGTGTGTGTGCGCGCGCGTGCGCGGTACGTGTGCATTTATAAGTCCCTGTGGACAAAATTGTCATTTGGGAATGATTTTTAAACCATTTTGAAGTTGTTTGGTCATTTCAATTGAGTCTGACTCTCTGTGATCCCATCTGGGGTTTTCTTGGCAAAAGTATTGAAGTAGGTTGCCATTTCATTCTCCAGCTCATTTTATAGATGACGAAATGGAGGCAAACAGGGTGAAATGACTTGCTCAGGGTCATATGCTTAAGTAAGTGTCTGAGGCCAGATTTGAACTCTAGAAGATGAGTCTTCCTGATTCCAAACCCAGTGCTCTGTCCATTGGGCCACCTAGCTTCCCACTTTTAAACTGCACCGCTTAAGTAATAACAGTTTGAATTTCTCATCAGACTGGTTTGGCCATCACAGGATCATAGCCTGCAGAGTCTCTTTTCCCTTCCCTCTATTACTCTCCCCGATGATCCCTCTGCCCCTTATTTTCTGTCCCCTTTAGCTTACTTAAGTCTCTTAAAAGACACTATTTCTTGAAAGTACATGTTTTAATCTGGAAGTGCCAACTTCACCTCAGGGATATGATTTGAGGCCTTATCTACTACAGATCATACCCAATTGTTTCTGCCTCTTTGGAGAGGAAAAAAACAGGAAATGAACCTTCTAAATTTACATTACTATGATGGTGGGGAGAGTAAAAAGCAAACCCACTTGGGGTACAAACTTTAGTGCTGTTTTTTTGCTTTGGTTGGTAGTGGTGGTGGTGAGAAAGCAGTCACAGAAGGGAGATGTGTCTGGAGGTAGGGTGATTCAATATGACTATCTCCATTTCACAGATGGAGAAACTGAGGTTCAGAGAGGGAAAGTGACTTACCCATAGTTACACAGCATCTAAGGAGAGCTTTGATTTCCATTTAGGCTTGCTGCCTCCCTCTCCACAAAAAGCAGAAATAAAGCCTGCATTATTAGGCCAGGGCCTCTTCAGTTTACTGTGTGCTCAGTGTACATGGCATGACCGATCTTCCTTATTAGGTACTCGTGACTATAAATGAAATCATAGGCTCTTAGGACCTAGAGTATGAAGGGGCTTTAGAGGCCATCTGGTTCAGACTCATTTCCTTTCACTCCCATTTTACAGATGAGAGTAACTAAAACCCAAGGAAAGTTAGTCATTTGACCAAGTTCTCACAGGTTGTACCATTGTGGAGTCAGGATTTGAGCCCAAGTCCTCTGAGTCTAAATCCAGTGCTGAAATAAGTTGACCGGTCATAGCCAGTGATGGTGCAGCTCTAGGGAGCAGATGGCTTTCTTATTAGTACTCCAGGGAGAGCTAGGTGGTACAGAGGATAGAGTGCCAGGCCTGGAGTTAGGATGAACTGAGTTCAAAGCTGACTTCGGACACTAACTAGCTGTGTGACCCTGGGCCAGTCACTTAAAACTGTTTGCCTCAGTTTCCTTATCTGTGAAATGAGCTGGAGAAGGAAATGGCAAACTACTCCAGTATTTTTGCCAAGAAAACCCCAAATGGGGTCACAAAGAGCTGGATGCGACTAATGGACTAAACGATAACAGGTACTCTAGGTTTGAGGAATATCACCCCCCCCAGAACTTGCCTCAAGATGTTTTCTTGATCCCAGGGGACCCTGTTCATTTCTGAAGCCTCATGATTTTAGTTATTACCTAAACTTCTGTTTCATGTACATGTATTTTTTTTAATTTTTTTTTTTGGCTAGGTAATAGGGTTAAGTGACTTACCCAAGGTCACACAGCTAGTAAGTGTTATGTATCTGAGGCCTGATTTGAACTCAGGTCCTCCTGAATCCAGGGCCAGTGCTCTATCCACTGTACCACCTAGCTGCCCCCCATATATTTTTTGACATAACTTCCCTCTAGCCATCCCATCCCACACTGTAGTTTTTGTTAGAGTAACTGAATTATACTACAAAGCAGATAATGTGGAGTGTGTAGTGAAGCTACGACTTTCTGCTCTGCGTCCCTGACATTCCAACCCTCCTCCCCAGCCTACTCCAGCCCCCTGCTGTCTGTCACCTCCAGAAAATCTAAAGATATGAAAAGGGGGACCCAGCTGCCAGGTTCTCCCTTTGACCTTGGAAGGTTTTTATTTGTGCTTAAAACAACAGAGCTCTAAAGAGACTGTACAGATCAATTTGGCATGTCACTGGTGCCATGCTTAGGCTTTGAAGCTTTTAAAGAAGGGGGGAGGAGGGGAGGGAGATCAGATATTTCTCTTTGTGGCTTTTAGGAAAATTCATGAATGTTTAAATAAATGATGCAAATATCTGTATTTTAGATATCAAATAGACAAATGGCATAAATGCAGATTATAGGGTATTCCTTCGAGCCGTCGATCAGGCAGAGCGTGTGTCTGGATATGGGACAGGCTCCTCCCCAGCCCGGATTGAACTGAGCCATTCATTCACATCAGGCATCCGGGCAGCTTCTAGGTGTCAGCAGATTTAGGTCATTGTCCTTCCAGTTGACTCAGGATTATCCTGGATGGCCAACCAGCATTCCAAGGGTTTCATGTAAGCAACCATTCTCCCTGTCCCTTTTTTTATTTGAAGCAGCTCCAGATTTCTTACTTAACAAGAACGACTCACATTTATGTAGCACTTTAGAGATCTACAGACAACTTTCCTCGAAGCAATACAATGAGGCAAGTAGTGTAAATATCCTTATCCCCATTTTATAGCTGAAGAAACTGAGGCCCAGCAAGGTGAAGTGATTTGCTTAGGGCAGTAAGACTAGTAAGTGTCAGGCTTGAACCTAACTGTCTTGAACTCCAGGTTTAGCACTCTTTCTTTATCATCTCAGGCTGTGTTTGTTTTGTAAATTTTTACTGGTGCCTTCTGTTTTTATGCCACAGACATTTCCAAATAGACCACTTCCCCACTGTAATAAAGAAAAACAGCTTCAGTCACATAGGCATGAAAATGTATGCAGTGTCCAACACCAAGAGTTCTCCACCACTTTACCAAGAGGAGAGAATTATGTTTCATCTTCTGTTTTCCAGGAACAGAATTGGTCTTGCACTAAGCTATATGGGCTTATAAGCTATAAGGCCAGTGCCCTCTCCACAATGGCACATTGCCTCTTCATTAAGATTGTGTGGCTCCAGAGAGCAGAGCTAGTGCCAGTGGGTGGATGGAAGTCATAGTGAAGCAGCCCAAAATAAGGAAGAATTTCCTAACAATTAATGCAGTACAAAAAAAAAATTGGAATGAGCTGTTTCTTATAATGGGATTATAGAGTGGGTTGGCCTCACTGACCATTAAGGATCCTTCAAGTTCTAAGTCTATAGTCCCACTATAAGAAGCTTTATCTGGTGCAGAACCAGGTCTCCACAATGCTTCTCTGCCATTTTCAAGCCATGCCACCATCTTCCTTCCTCATCCCCTTGCCATGTATTTTTGTCTTTTCTTACCCAGAATCAAGCCTTCACACAACTTCCTGGTCATTTCCAAACCATAGCTCCCCTTGTGGGCTGTCTTCCTCCATTAGAATGTCAGCTTCTTGAGGGCAGGGACTGTCTTGCTTGCTTTTACTTGTACCCCCAGTGCTTAGCATGGTTCCTGGCTCATTCATCCATTCCCTGTGAAGACCCTGAGGCCCAGAGAAGGGTAATGACTTTTCCAAGGTTCCACACAGGGTCAGTAGCTGAGTTAGGTCTCTAACCCAGATCCTCTGACTTTGCATCTTTGCCCTGGGGCCAGGATGGACACAACTCCAAATGGTGGTAATAATGTGACTGGGACAAACATCTCCAAAGCAGAGTAGGCTGCCAAAATCTCTCATCCAAGGGTTAGGATTAAACACACTAAAACAAACCCTACAAGGAATATAAGCAGGGTTGTCCCAAGGCCAGTGCCAACACCATGACTGGGAGGAATCCACAATAGTTTATTAACCCTTCTTGGTCAGTCCATCAGATCAGCTCAGAGTGTTTCAGAGGTCAGGGCTGCTCAACCATGAGAGTTGTTCCAGATGTTTTATTAGAAGGGATGAGGTCTGGCTCAAGAGGGTCTGATTTGTTACCATACCTGAGGAAGATACAGTTAGGGAGCTGCCAGTCAGCTAGGGACCTGCCCCTTTGCTAGCCTGGAAGGTGCCAGATATAGAAGTTTCCAGGTATGGGGGTGAAGGAGTGGTGGTGGGGGGAACAGGTCCTAGTAAAAGGGAGGAGGGCTATGTAGGAGGAATGAGTGTGACTATGGAAAAGACGAGGGCAGAAAAAACAAGGGTTGTTTTTGTGGTTTTGTTCTGTTTTTACTACAACAGAGGTTATCTAGTCTGTTAGGCGGCTTGCCCAAGGCCCCACAGGTCATAAGGGAAGGCCTTTGCCCTTGGACAACCCTAATCATTCCTTGTACTGTCTAGCTTCCTTGCCTTGATTCAGGCCCTGTCTCTCCTCACCCTCACCCTCACCCTCAATCTCAATGGATCTCAATCCTGCCCAGTTTTCAAAGTAAATTTTGTTCAACAAATGTTTATTAAAACCTTTGGCTGAAAAAAGGCAAGTGGGGAAATGGCTCTCACCCCCATAGTCTGGGGTGGATCTAAGTGGAACAGTAGATAGAGTACTCAGAAACACCTGAGTTCAAATCTAGCCTCAGACCTTTATTGGCTGTCACTTGAAATCTCTTTCTGACTCCATTTCTTCATGTGTATGTAAAATGGGAGTAATAACAACACCAGTATCACAGGGTTGCTGTTGAGAGGAGTACATTTTATTTGTGTGTGTGTGTGTGTGTGTGTGTGTGTGTGTATACCTTAAAATACTAAATAGAAGCTAGTCACTATTCCAACTTAAACCCTACCTTTTTTTTTTTTTTAAACCAAGCCTTCCTTGATCACCGAGAGTCAAGCAATACCTTCTTTTTTATTGCTACCATACTCGGTCTCCTCTGTTAATGATATTTTGGTCACATATTGCTTTTTTACTCTAATTATTTTTGTGCTTTTATTCTCATTCCTAGTAGACTGTTAGCCACCTGATGGCAGAGAGTGTTTTATTCAGATTAACTCCTCCCAGGACCTGACACGGTGCCTTGGCTAATAATCCTGGCCCACTAAATATTTGTAAGTGCATAAATGAATTAATGACATAGTTGGTGCCTTGGCCGATGTGTGTTTCCACTTGGCTTCTCACATGAGAGGATCTAGTGAATTGAGTGAAAGCTCTGGACCATATTTTATGTTTCTTGTATAGGACCATGGGTCTCCAGTGAACTCCTGAGCCAAGGGGTGAGTGCCCTTGGTGGAGATAGGAGGGGAGCATTTCAGAAAAATTCACAGCATATTCACGTAAAATTTCTCTTAGGTTAGGGGCAGAGGTCTTAAAAGCATATCATCCATACATTTAGAACAGGAAGGAATCTTACAGGTCATCAAGTCCGATGCACAATACAATTTACATCGAGTGGAACACCGTCATTTCCTCAAGATGAGGAAACTGAGGCCCAGAGAGTCAGTTACGAAATTAATAAGTGTCTGAAGTAGGAGTTGGACTTAATGTCTTCCTGATGCCAAGAGCAACGCTTTGCTGCCTAAAATAAAAGCAGAAACTCTCACAAAACCCATCCAAAGAAGTTGGAGGCTTCCTACTAGGGACTTTTCCTTCTGTGGGTACTTTTCTTAGTTCTGGGCAGCGCCCTCCACCCCTAGGTTACTATGTTGCTTGCAGAACTGGGTTTTGTGGTAGAATTCATAGACTCTTAGATTTCGAGCCGGAAGGGACTTTAGAGGTCGTTCAGCTCCTTCATTTTACACCTGAAGAAACAAAGGCACAGAGGGAAAAGGAAGGACTCCTTCAAATACAGCTCACATTCTTTTCTCCTGTCATCACCACGCTACACCATCATCTTTCTCCTGTCCCTGCTCCATTTCCCCATGGTACAGTAACATCATGCTCATTTCCCTGTGTTACAGTGTTGGTAGGGTGTTTGTAACAAGTAGGAGCTATGTGTAAACACCATTGTTGGCTACTTTCACTCTCCTTTGCTTATATTGTGTCCCTTAAATGTGCTATTTTGGCTGGGGGGGGGGTGGAGAGGGGATAATAGCAAAATTGCTGCTTGTGAGAACTGCTATAGATAATACAAAAAGCCCTTTGAAAAGAGCCTTATCAGAGTACAAAGTACTTGGAATTGAAAGCCCCAAGAGGGTTGCTTCTCCTCTCCTCTCTCCCCCCTTCTCTCCCTTTCCCTCTCCCTCTTTCTCCCTCTCTCTTTTCTCCTCCTTCATTCAAACTTGCTGTGGATCAGGGGAGAGCCTCTGCTGCCTGCCCTCTCCTCTGCTTATTTGCATGTTAGAGGGAGCAGAGTAATTGGTGTTTTAAGCAGAACAAAGCAGGATCTGTTTTCTAAGGGAAAAAAGAATTCTTGAAGTAGACCCTAACGCCCATACTGCCTTTGTCTCTCCTCTTATTAGGAATTGAATGGGATGGCCTGGTAATTAGAATGTGGAAGGCTCTGCTTTGGTTTGGATGCTTTTTGAGCTAATTGGTTTGAAAATTATATTTGATGTGGATCTGAAGGATGTTGGCAAACACCTCGTTGGGATGTGGACATCCTGTCCTCACTGTGGCAGGAGAAATGAGTCCTGGGAGACAGTTTTAAAACTCTGTTTACCTCCCTAGTTGAATAGCACAGGAAGTAATGTAGTAGAGAGAATGAAGGTTTTCCTGACCTTGCAACTGACCTATGTGACTTTGGCAATTCACGGAACCTAGGTGAGCCTCCGTTTTCTCATATATAAAAGAAGGAGATTGGCCTAAAATGATTGCGCAGGGGCCTTTGCAGCCCTACATCTGGGATCTCTATGAAATTAGAGGTTCTTTCTCCCTGCTCCAGTGTACAGATTAGTGGCCTCAGCTTGTAGAATGGCCAAATAATGCTTTAGGGATATTGTCATTTCAGGAATTAGTAGGACAAGGCTCATTATGAATACCTTGATGCTCTAGCAGAGAAACACCTAAGTCATTAATTAGAGGTGTCTCTTTGGAACGGCTCTGAGATGCAAACACCTCCCTGCTTCACACGAGAAGCTAAAGTGGGGGTGCCCTGACTCTGGGCTAGGCAACAGACACAGCCCCAGAGGAACTGTTCAGACTGCAGTCACAGAATTCCAATTCAAGATTCAGAGAATGTTAGCTGTGGGGAAGGCCCTTAGAGAACAGCCCATCCAGCTTCCGCATTTTGCAGGGGAGGATCCTGAGGTTCTGAGGAATGAAGGGACTGATCTAAGGTGACTGAGCTGGATTAGTGCCCGCATGTCTTGAGCTTTGTGTGTCCAGGGTTCTTAATGGGGCATTTTTAAACAGGTGCTCAAGCATTAAGTGTCCAGAATAATTTTAGGATTTTGACAGACCTTGTTGGTTGGGCTGGATTAAAAAGTCACTGTTGTGGGGGCAGTGAGGTGGCGCAGTGCATAGAGCACCAGCCCTGGAGTCAGGAGGACCTGAGTTCAAATCTGGCCTCAGACACTTGACACTTACTAGCTGTGTGACCCTGGGCAAGTCACTTAACCCCATTGCCTAGCCAAAAAAAACCCCCCAAAAACCAAAAGTCAGTGTTGTCATGGTATTTATTATTGTTGGTGTGTTCTCACCTGAAAAGTGTATTTTTTGCACTCTTTTCTTCACAATAATTTGAAAAGTAGTGTGGGCAGCTGTGTGGACCCAAGTGGGTCCCTTCTTTACCCATGGGTCCCCAAGGAGAGGCACTAGGTACCAGGTTCTGGAACTTGGCCCAGGAAAAGCCCTGACCCAGTGTGATCAGCACCTTTGAGCCTTCTGGAGAATGGGGATAGATTGTGATTACGTTGACATAGTGAATTCCTTGATAAGGAAACTCCCTCTACCAGTGCAGGTTAGTTGGCACGTCTTTCCCATTCATCTTACAGTTTTAGTTGCCTAGAGTACTGAGAGATTAAATGAGACTTTCCCAAGCTCAGATCACCTGTATGTGTCAGAGATAGGACCTGAACCCAGGTCTTCCTAGCTTGGAGGCCAGCTCTCTGTCCGCTATGCCAGGGCTGCCTCTCACAGATAAGTAAATACAAAAATATATATAAAGAATTCTGGCTTAAGAAGGTATGAAAGTTCTCTGACCTTTATCCCTTTTCTAAGTTTCATACCTTTGAGCAAAAGATCATTCTTATCTCACAAATTCTAGTTTCAAGGTAATACTTTCCATCATATCTAGGACTGAAAATATGGTTTCAGTTATTCAGTTGAATTCAGTGGTTTTTCTTCTTCTTCCTTCCTATTAACATTGTGAGATAGGTCCAGGGACTGGATAATATTGACCCCATCTTAAACATGAGGAAATGGAGGAGTGGATCAGGTTAACTGGTTGATTTCAGGGAACTCATCTGATGATATAGCTGTGGATTAGACGTTTCAATTTCTGAGTATCTCATCTGGTTTACTTTATGTAACTCTGTAGACATATGAAATCAGTGACAATAAAGATAAGGTAAGAGAAAGGAAAATTGAGGGGCTCCATATACCTTCTTCATCCAACATGTATTTACTCAGTACTAATTCTATACAGAGGTTTCCTAGATGCTGTGGGAAATACCATGTAGCTCCCACTTTCCCAGGGCTTGCAGTCTAGTAGGGAGATGAGACATATAGAAGTATTGTTCCCTTTGGGGATAAGGTAAAACGTGAGAGTTCAGGACTGAGCATCTAATTAGACCAATGGGATTTGATAGATTTCAAAGATCAATTGAAGGACAGCAAGAAATCATACCCAGGGAGGTCAGTTTGTTCTGGGAAAAGTGTATGAATGCTTTTAGACCAGAGAAGTGAACAGATCCTTCTCTCACTAGAGAGGTGGTAGATCATAGGTATAGAATGAGGCATACATCAGCAGACAGGCTAGTGGTGTTGATCTGATTTCCTTAGCTATCTTTGTGGTGAACAAAGATTTTTTTTGTTGGAAGGACAAATTAGGAGAAGTCATTGCAAAGTGACATTTTTTTAAAAATCTTTAAAACTTCTCAAGGAGCTCCCAGTCTAATAGAGAACCCAGAAAAAGTGTCAGCAACAGCAGCAATGATTTTGTACCAATGCAGAGTCTGCCTGTTTGTTCAAGATAATGTATATATAATCTTCAATCAAATCTCACTTGGTTTTGAGAAATGCTACATTTCTGCTTTGTGATCCAGGAAACTAATAAGGCAGGAGGTAAGGTGGAAAGAGGACTGGCTCAGGAGTCAGAAGACATGGGTTCCAATCTTCCCTCTTATGCTTTGGCAAACCTGTGTGAGTTGGGGGCAAGCCACTTAATCTCCCTGGGTCTCAGTTTCTTTCCCTGTAAAATGAAAATGGGATTGAACTAGATGACCTCTGTGACCCGTTTTATCTCTGAATATGAGCAAAGATTTTTTTTTTTTAGCTTAGTAACATAGGCATTAGAATCAATGACATAAAGGCATCTTAGTTCTCTACACAGCACTAGGGTGGGTCCCGTCTGCTCTAGCAAACACTTAATTTTGAAAAGAAAATTATTTATTTTTATCCTGAACTTTAAAAACATGAAATAAAATGGGCATTTCTATATACAAAGTGGAAAGGAAGAAGATTGCATATGAAACTATAGCTCTGTTTGGTATAGCTCATTTTTCTTTTTAAATATATAATCAATTCAACCTGGAGATCCCAAAGTTGTCCCATTTGTCTGAGCTTCTTTATGACCTTCCTAATGTTTTCATCTCTGAGTTTAAAAAAAAAAGAAAAGAAAATATTCTCTGGTGGGGAGTGATAGTGAGGAAATAGGGCAAGAAACAGATAAATATACAGATGATGATCTGAGGAGGGAGAGAGCAGTCAGTCCGCAGGTTGAGTGCCAGACACCATGCTAAGTGCTGGGGATAGAAAAAAGTCCAAACATTCTTCCCTTCCTTCAAGGAGCTCACATTCTAATAGGGAGTTATGTAAATAACCAGATTCTCCCCCCCTCCCCCTCCCTCTCTTCCTCCCTCCCACCCCCCTCCTCTCCCTCTGTCTCTCTGTCCCTCCCTCTCTCCCCACACACATATATACAATTTACATAAATTATACAGCTATAGATATATGTATGTGTATATACACATTTGTATCCGTACATATAGACACACATATATACCTCTGTGTGTGTGTGTGTATACATATACAGTTTAACTAGACCACATACCTCTGAGGAAGATCCTACAAGCAAGGATGGGATAAGGATCAAGAAAGCCTACAGAGGGTCAAATTTAAACTAAGTCTGGAACAAATCCAGGAAAACCAAGGCTGAGGGGAGGAGGAAGAAAGTCTTAGACATAGATTCAGCAGGTGCAAAGCACCAAGTAGGAATATAGAGTGTCCTACAGTAAGAGGGATCAGAAATCAAATACAATCCTGTCAAATAAAATTAGGATCAAATAAAACCCCATCAAAACAAATTCCAAGGGTCCTTCCTGATTCTTTGTTTTGTGGTTTCGTCCTAACTAGTATTAATGATGCTGTGCAGCAAGTAGGTGACTGACTGGGGTTTGGAAATGTCTCTTACACGGAGTTTTTTCTTTGTTCTGGTAATGACTGCCACGGGATTTGACCTTTTGCCTAACATTAATTTCTTTGGCATTGAGTTCTTGACTGGCCTATGAAATTAAGGCTCTCCTGAGAACACCTTGGAGATCTCTTGACCCTGTATTCTGGCCCTACCTATTCTTTGAGCCCATCATGTCATATATCTATTCCGTAGGTGATCTTTTAAAAGAAGTTACATTTTAAAAATGCTAACAGCTCTCCAGCTGGCAAAGGGACCTTTTCTGTCATTTTCTGTGACAAAATTTCCAACATAGGAATCAGGGTCACCTGTGCCCTTGAATGAGAAGAAACAGATTCATTGAATGGACCTGGTTCAGGCCATCAGCTGCACATTCCACACTAATTTCCATTAGAAACGATCCCTTTGAGAACATTCACAGGAGTGCCGAACACATTTTCCTTGGTACTTGACTTTGTTTGCTATAGTAATCAGATATCCCCTCAAACATTCTCTGACATATCTTCATATCACTGAATAAACACCAGTTATGCTTATGTCTTGAGTAGTGTTGATCTGCATGGAAAACGTGCCAGCATTATTAACACCAGAAACAGATTTCTTAATTAGGCTGCCACTAGTCAATATTATTCTCTATTGTTTCTGAAAATCTGTTATTGGACTCATCCTTTCTGCTCTGTTTTAAAAAATTTTTTAACCAAGTTTTAGTGATGCTTTTTTTTTAATACAGCAGGTATTTTTTGATATGCCTTCTCTTATTGAGTCCTCTTGTGTAACTAAGAAAATATTTCAGTAAAGCTGAATATATCTGAAAGCAAATTCAGCATTCTCTTCCTATAGCCCCCCCCTCACTTTTCTTTAAGAGGAGAGAAGGATTTTTCATCATCCTAATTTTGTTTTTTTATGTTTTTTTTTTAATTCTCTAGATGTTAAGATTCATGGTGATATGAGTAGAATATAACTAAAGAAAGCAGGGATTCAGTGAACACCCCCAGCCAGACTGCCTATGCCACAAGCATTTATTAAACACCTACTATATCGTCGCCATTGAATACCCTAGGAATATGAAGACAAAGAGCATAGCAATCCTTGCCCTCAAGGAGCTTATATTCTATGCATTTTCTATACTTTCCTGCTAGCCACTACATTTATTAACTAAGCTAGTAACCCAAAGTACTCATTCCAAAATGGCTCCCTTTCTTGAATTGTGCCATCCTTGCCGTTGTAAACAAGTTGTTTACTGAGGTCTCTTTAGAAAGTTCCCTTTATTTTATCATAATAGCTCATATTTGTATAGATTATATGTAATCCCAATAACTATAATATGTAATATTATAATGGCTCATATTTTTATAGACTTTTGTCTCCTGTTGAAGGAATTTCCATCAATAAGGAAGAATTTTCTTAGGTTTATGCCTCTGAAATCACCCTATGGTTAAATTTACTTTAGTCATTTTAAGATGACTGGGAAGCTTGGCTCAGAAGGAACAATAGAGTGCCTGAGCAAAAGCCCTACTTCCAAAGATACCCAGATGCCAAGGGAGCCAGAGGCCATTCTTGTTTTCTCCTATGTACCTTCTCAACTTCCTTCTACCCTCTACTTTGGTGACCATGATATAATCCTGAAATAAGTACTTCACAGCCTTTAGACTCAGTTACTTCAGTCTTAAACCCTCCTTATTTAGAATGTTAGATAGGAAAAGAGGAACAGGGAACTAGGAGTTCATATGCTCCTCAGGTGAGGGGTAGTAAGGAGATGACAGTGGCAGAATAATGCATATAAACAGAATGGAGGAAAACTCACTCCAGAGGCATGGTATGCATGTGTATGTGTATACATGTACACATCAAGGGTACATGAACCAATTATTAGGGGGGAAAGAGCTGTTTTAATGTATGTGAGTATATTGAGTCTCTGAGAACTGTGATATCAGGGAAAACTTTTTTAAATTTAATTTTATTTATTTTTTTTAACCAAGGAAAACTTAAGCCTTTAAAGTTGGTAATAGATACTGGAAAAAATAAATGTGAGAAGAGAAAAATCAAGTTTGTCTTGGCTGTGTAGAAGGAGTACTAATTATCTTACTTTTTATGAATTGCTTACCATTTATACAGTAAATGACCTAATTACCATCCAGCACAATAACAGTGATTCATCTTATTAAATAGGTGCCATTAACTTTGTTATATGTTTTATCTGATTATAATCTCAAAGATAAAATATGTACGCTTTTAATCTTCATAGTTAGTTGTTATAGTAGTATGGGTCTCTGCTCAAAACTTAAAAAGAATTAGGAGAACACTGGTACTAGTATGACGGTTAAGATGGCAAGACTATGCTTATGGCTCTATCTTGACATTTCTTCAGCCGTGGTATGAAAAAGAGATAAATTTATAAATCATGAGAAGGAAATCACTGCAATACTTGGAAGTTCTATATGTAAGTCCCCTTACCACCCACACCCCTCCCCCCCCAGCCATCAAAATCATCATCATCACTAATCACCATCAGTACTCGTATTTCTTTTTCTTTCTTTTTTTTTTTTAAGGCAATTGGGGTTAAGTGACTTGCCCAGGGTCACATAACTAAGTCAAGTGTTTGGTCTGAGGCCGGATTTGAACTCAAGTTCTCCTACTTCAGGGCTGGTGCTCTATCTACTGTGCCACCTAGCTGCCCCTACTACTAGTATTTCTATAGCCCTGTTAAAGTGGGCACACCCCTTCCAATACTTTCTGAGACTGAGACTCAGAGAGATGTAAAGGTCTTGATCAGAGTTATGAAGTTAATAATTGTCTAAGAGAGGATTGTTGTTATTAATGATGACAATGATAACAATAGTTAGCATTTATATAATGATTTAAGATTTGCAAAGGTATTTTATATCTTATCTCATTTGATCCCCACAACAACCTTGGGAGATAGATACTGTTATAATCCTTATTTTACAGATGAGGAAACTGAGGTTCAGAAAAGTTAAACGATTCATCTAGGGTCACATAACTAAGTGTCTGAGGCAAAGATGTGAAGCCTGACTTCTGACTTCCTGACTCCAAATTTGGCACCAACCACTTTATTGTGCTACCTTGCTGTCTTTCAAGAAAAAGAAAATTCAGTGAGTAGGGTAGGTACCACATGAATGAATTCTCATCTGACTGAGGCCATGCAAATTACAAACAAGGTAACTGGAGCCACTTTAGTTTAAGTAACTTATGTGTTCCAATGATAGTTATTTAGGCTGTAATCCCCTCAAGACCTGTTGTTAATGACTGGTGTGTTTTCACTTGACATTACTAATGTTCTGAAACTGGTTGTTAACAGTAAAGTATGAGGGAGGGATTTTTTTTGTCTTTTATCTTTCCCCCTCTCCAAGGTTCATTCCACAAGCTATATTTAATGGCCCAGTACCTTTTAAATTTTTAAAAAATTTTTACTTGAGCTTGCAGACACAATACCTTTGAGTGGTCACATTAGGAAGCATCTTTATTTTCCCTTAAGAAATGACTAATTTTCAATCCAATCTGACTCTGCATGGGGTATTGAAGGATACAAGAACAAAAAATGAAAATCCTGGCCCCCAGGGAGCTTACATTCTTTAAGATGTAAAGTGGTAAGAATATACCTGATAATTTGTGGAGGAAGAGAGAGCGAATAATTAGGGCATATGTGAAAAGGCTTCCCCTAAGAAGAGGTTTTAAAAAGTGGGGTTAAGGACATCTTGCATGGATAGGAATACATCTTAATCAAAGATTTAAAACATCATAGACCATGATCTGCCACCTTTTTTCCCTCACCAGCTAATGCCAGGGCAAATAATTCAGTTCAACAAACATTTATATAATGTGGCTACTTCTTCTTATTTAATTCATTTGATTCCTACACATAAAAATGCTGGACAGAGGATTATAAATGTGTTTGTTCCATGGAATGACAGTGGGAAGGCAGTTGAGGACATAGAATTCCATGGAAGAAGGAAGGCCAAAATGAGAACAGTGGAATTAAAAGAAAAGCCCAGGTCTTAGTCCTCCCAAAAGTTCAATTCCAGATTGGTAGGATCATAGGATCCTAGAGTTAGAAAGGGATCTTGGCCCTCACCTAGTCCAGTTCTCCCATTTTACAAACTGAGGCCTAGAGAGGTTCAATGATTTGCCCAGGGTAGGAAGTAGCAGATCTCGTAATTCAAACCCAAGTGTTCTAACTCCTAGCTTTGTTACTTGTTCAATGACATGAAACTGCCTTGTCCCTCACCATGAGAACCCTTCTTCAGGTTACACCTCACCAGTCACAGGCACATTATCCAGGCCCCATCTTGGTGGTGAAAGCCATCTCAAAGGCTTTGCAAAGACGCAAATTCTGCTGGGTTATTACAAATGTCATTACCAGTAATGAAAGGGATTTTTTTTTTAATGTGCTCAGACTTCTTGGTCTTTTGCTAATGATCTTATTAAGAGAGTGTTGTGGTACCCTCCCTTCCATGCCATTGCAACTCTGCCAGCAAGTAGAAGTTTCCAAGAGTGTGACTAAGGGTATACAGTGGGGGTAGAAGAGTAAATGAAGACAGGAAATGAGTACCAGAGGGACCTTGTCGTGGTGGGTTATATTGGTCTTTTATAGAAATACTTAGAAATTAATTGGCTCTCTTTCCATGGCCCTGGGATGCCAAAGGAAAAAATGAAAGTCAAATGATGATGAGGCTGTAAGAAGTGCTAGATTTTAAATTGAAAGGCCTGGGCTCATATCCCACCTCTGACACTTATTAACCTGTATGATTTTCTCTCTTGGCCTCAGTTTCTTCATCTGTAAAATGAAGGGGTTGGATTATCCATCTTACTGTCATAAATTGAGGGCTGGACAGGACCTTAGAGAGAATCTAGCCCAACCTATTCTCTAAGGTCCCTTCCCATTCCAAATCTATGACACTAAGATGGATAACTTCCCACTGTAGCCCTGGTATTTCTGGAAAGTTGAGTCATTTAATGGTGATTTGTGTATCAGCAGGGTGCTGGCAAATATTTCCCAAGAGGGCTCTAGGCAACATCCTGTCCATTGGACAAGAACAAATTCTTTCCTCTCTGTTCTCAAAAACTCAAGTGACAAGGTTTCTAAAAGCCATTACATCCTTTCCTTGCCCAGGTTTCGGAGTCGATTTTGACCTTACCATCTACCTACTATTTAACTCTGTTTTGGACAACCTGTGGAGAGGGATGGTAGGATGTATATGTATGTATTTTTTATGAATATGGTGAAAGCTATTGGACTGTAAACTTGTTTGGGTCAAAGATCCCCAACATCTAGTACAGTGTATTGTATAAGGTAGCAAGGTCTGTTGACTCAAAATGTTTTGTTAGATTTCATATTTAAATTTTTTCATCTTTGTTATTACATTACCTTCATTTCACAAAATATCCCTCTTCTGTGCCAAGAGTCATCCCTTATGACAAAGAATAAAAAAGAAAGAAAGAAAAAGGAAAGAAGACAGTTGAGCAAAAGTAACTAATATATCAACCAAACCTAACATTACATGCAATGTTCCACATCCATAGTCCCCCATTTCTGCAAAGAAGGGAGAGAGATGCATTCTCATATCTCTTCTTTGGTTTGTTTGGCCATTGAAAGCATTCAGTTTAAAAAAAAAAACCTGGTTCTTACTTTGCCATAGTCATTATGTTTAGAGTGCAGTTTCTGACAAGTGCTGCTCAAACTGGAAAGGTCTATTGATCGAGGGGTGGCTCAGTATAAGCTGGCATTGGTACTATGGAATTTTTTAGTCACAGTCATCAGTCTTCAAGTAGTGTGACTTGCCTCGATGGAGGGAGAGAATACCCTGTATTGAGGAATATTTTGTGAAATGAAGGTTATGTAAGAACAAAAGATCAAAAAAATTTGAAAATATAAAATCTAATAAAACATTTCAAGTTAACAAACCTTGCTCCCTTATGTAGCACACTGTACTAGGTGTTGGGGACCTCTGACCCAAACAAGTTTACAATCTAATAGCTTTCATCGCATTAATGGATAATATGAATACATATCCTACTTCCCCTCTCCACAGTTTGTCTAAAACAGTCTTTTGGGTATTGAAATATTTGGGGTTCATAGTAACATGTGACACTTTACTAGACCAATTGGTTGTTAGATCAGTGCTCAACCACTTGGTTGTTAGACCAATCCTCAAATAATTTCTAGTTTATGGAGAGAAAGTAGATTATTTGAAGTAGAACTGTAGAAGCCTTTGGGAAGAAGGGCAGAGTGTGAAGCATTTTATGGTCATCATGTTTACTTCTTTGGTGAAAAGACAGCCCTCAAGAGTTGTCATGGATTACTGGCTTTTCACTGAATTTAGCATTCCAGTTCTTGTCTCTATGCACTCCATGTCCAGTCTATTCCTCATTTCTGATGTGCATTCTCTCCTCATCTCTATGGCTCTGAAGCCATATCTTCCTATAAGGCTGAGCCAAGGTGCCACCTCTACTGTAATGGATGCCTCCCCTCAACACTCACTTCCCATCCCACTGTTACAATTCTCTCTTTTCTCATTGTCTTATGTTTACTTCTTCATACATCTTTATCGCCTACTAGAACATAAACTCCTTGCTGTAGACACTATTTTAAAAAAGTTTATATCATATTATAGTATATCACATACAGTATGCACCTAATATATTTTTGAGCTGATCTCAAGCCAGCTGAGGATGATAGATTTCTTTTAAGAGCCTCCTAAACTCAACTTGGATTCAGACGTCAGTTTTTTGGGGCCTTTTCTTGGCATCATTAGGGTCATAATGGTTAAGCCTGCCTTTTTGTACTTCACTATTAGAACCCATTGGTTGGGCTCCAAGATAGACCTGCCTCATACTAAATTCTGTGCTATGAAGAATAGTGTTAGAGTGAAGTCACACTGTGTCATATAGAGAAGATTTTTGCTGATATTTGGTTTGGTTCACATGGCCTCTGAAATTTCTTTCCAGCTCTGAGATTCCGTGATCTCTAGTCAGGATCTGTATCTCAGATTCTGTGATCCGTATCTTTAACTGCCCTCCATGCGCCTCTCCAGCCTTTGTCCGCCTGCTTTGGTCTCCCCTCGATTCCTTTTCCTCCCTTGCTGGTGTCTTTGTTGGGGGAAGGAAGTGAAAACATTCCCAAGACAGTAGGAGAACAAGCCACCTGCTGCTTCTAGACCATCATCACTCAAGCCAAAATCCTTTGTCCCTAAAGCTCAGGTAAAAACACTCACCTGCCCTGTATACACTAACCCATCCTGTCCTTGGCTATGATGGGAGGAGAAGATGATAGAGCCTTTAGAACAGTGATTAGAGGTCGGATGGTGAAGGAAGGTACTAATGCCAACTTCCTTCTTTCTTTTCCCTTTGACTTAACCCACACCCAGTGTGAACTTTTCTCTTTGTGTCTTGGTGATTTGCCCCTCTGTTTCATGTACTGCCCATGCCTTTCAGTATCTGCAGACGGTTCCTGGGTGGTAGGTGGCCTGACATAAAAGCCATCAGAGATTGACAAGTTGCTGTTTGTCTCTTTGCCAAATGTGCTCAGCTTTTCAAAATTGGACACAGACATCATTTTAAATTTACATAGAAGACAGAACAAGACTTCTGGGTGTTGATAAGATTTTAAGCAAGATTTTTTATCTTATTTTTTTAAATACTTGGTACATTACTATGTAATCACTCGATTCTTCAGCTCCTTAATTAGGTCTGTGGTTTAGCAGAGTTAGTACTGGGTGTCTCAATACACAGATGGGTTTTTAAAAAAAAAATGTTTTTTCAAATGTTAATTTACAGTGACTGATGTTCTGTGCCTAAATCATTTTCCATTGTTTGTATTAGATAAGAACAGCATTTGAACTGTACCTTTTTAAGTTGGATTCTTTTGTGATGGGATTTCACTTCGTGGGTTTACAGGTGTCTAAAAATGTTAAGCTGTGCATTGTGCTTCAGAGTTTAAAAGTTCTGAGGCCCAGCCAGTTTAGGGGAAGAAAATATGAAACAGGTGATTAGCAGCTGCCCCAGGTTTAGAATTTCTTTGCTTTGGGGTTTTATGTTTGCTTATTCATGTGCAAATTGGTGTAGTTATTTTGGACAGGGTGAGACATGTGTCAGCCACACACTTCCCCACCCAGCTGCCCTCGTGCACTTCCTCAGTTTGATGTCCTTTCTCTGGCTGGACCCTTTCTTTGTTCTGCTGCCCGATTTCCTCCACAGCTAGTAAACTGCTTGTGAGCTCTTCTTTCCCCTCTATTTCACACTTTTCTGAAAACACTGAGTAGACTCAATTACTGTTTCTCCTAGAGCAGGGATTCTTAAATCTTTTTTTGTGTCGGGGACCCGTCTGATAAAACCTATGGACCCCCTTCTCTGAGTAATGTTTTTAAATGCATAAAAATAGACATCAGCTTACAAAAGAAATCAGTTATATTGAAATAAAAATGTTAATTATTTTTTCCATTCAAGTTCACAGACACTGCCCTCCAAATCTCGACACCAGGAGGCTCATGGACCCTGGGTTAAGGCCCTGCCCTATTTTAGAAGGATTATAGGATCATAGATTTAGAACTGGAAAGGATTTAGAAGCCTTCTAGTTAAACCTTTTCCTTTTACAGATAAGGAAACTGAGGCACAGAGAAGTTAAGTAATTTTCTCAAGGTCACAATCTATGGCAGAATTTAAACCCCATTTCTCTGACTCCAGTCATTGCCCTTTCCACTGTATTTTGTAGCCTCAATTTACTCTGTTAGAGTAAAGGGATACTTTTGTTCATATACTAGAAGCTCTGGCTAAGCATTATACACAGAACTCTGGCCTCCAGAAGAACCATGGAGACTCTGGCATTCTGGGAACCAGTCCCAGCAGCCAGTGTCAGGTTTATCAGTAGAATGTGCTGGCAAACTTTGACCTTGTCTCGTTGAATGACCCACTGAGACAAGATCGCCTAAGAGTATGGTTGGGTGGCCACTTTGAGGTGGGGAAAAATTAGGAAGTTGAAGTGGGTAGAAGGGCTGCGTAGGAATACTCCGTTGTGAGGTCCTTAAAATCAACCACCTTAGCTCAACTATGGCTTTGCACCAGGGCTCTTCACTGTGTTTCCTCCCATGCCTATAATCTTTTGGCTGTCTTGGCACTGGTGAGTTACACTTGTTCAGCCCTTGTAAAGAAGCTAACTGGGGCAGGGGGAGATTTGCATGTCGTCCTTCTGCTGCTAGGAGCTCACTTGTCTCTGAAGACTCCTGAGTGCTGCCAGCTGGGTTTGGAACCCTCATTCCGGAGCTTGGTTGGGAACTGCCATAACCTCTTGGCTTAAAGAGACTGTGCCCAGCCTGCCTGATTTGATTTTTCAGTTGAAAGGGTGTGCGTGGTTGTACATTTCTTTAGGTAGTTGGAGGATCGTGCTTTTATTTAACTAAGATTTGATTAATACATAATCAAAATGCTCAAGGGAGCAGAGCTTAATGCTTTTTTTGTTGTCCAGTCATGTTTGACTCTTCGTGACCCCATGGACCATAGCATGCCAGGCTCTTCTATCCTCCAGTATCTGTAGATCATTTAAATAAAGCCCACCTTAGGACTTCCTCCCTCTCCCATAAACTTCCCCTCTTTGTGTATTCCAAAAGCATAGATCTGACCCATGCTCTGGAAGCTCCTTGGCTCCCTATTGCCTCAGAGCACTTCTCTTTGGCCCTCAAAGTCCTTCACAATTCAAATTTATTGTTCATTATTTCCCTCTCTGAGTTCCCACCCAGTTGGTCTACTTGGTATTTCCCAACACAGTTATTACTCATCTCAACCCCCTGTGATTTGCATCTACTTATCTCATTCCATGCCTGGAATGCTCTCCCTCCTCACCTTGGCCTCTTGACATCTCCAGCTCCCTTTAAGACTCAGATGAAGTACCACCTCCTTCTTACTCAAGGCCTTTCCTGATCTCCCCAGTTATTACTAGCTCTCCCTTCCAGTGACTTTATATTTGTCTTGCACTTATATCTCTGTGGACATATTATATTCCCTCTAACACCCCTCCCTGAAGACAATTGAATGTCAGCTCATTGAAGTCAATAACTGCTGGTACATTTCCTTGCATGTAATAGGTATTTATAAATACTAACTGAATTGAATTCCATTTGATCAGGATATTTGGTATCCGTGCCTTGGCAGGCACCTTCAAGGCCCTTCAATGCTTAGCTGGTTCTGAGTGTTCTTTCCTCTTTGGTTCAGTGGCAGAATTTTCACTTAACATATACAGGAGGCCTGGTTTTGATTTCTGGCCAAAGGGAAATCTCCTAACTCTTCCTTTGAGAGTTTGAGTGGTATAATGAAGAACGCTGTCTTTGGAGCTAGAGGACCTGGGTGAGATTCTTAGCTCTGCTCTTTTGGATGGGCATGTCTTTGACTAAGTAATTTCATCTTTTTTTTTTTCTCAAAAGAGAAGATTGGATTATATGATCTCTTAGCCTTCTGCCAGGTTCAAATCCAACAACTCTTCTTTTGGGCTGTTATTTGAGTGGGTAGGGTGTGGTAGGCATTCTGTAGAATGTAGGAGGGAAGCTTAGACCAATGGGGAGGGACTGGAAAGAGCCTATTGCAGGCTTTTTGGTTTGACTTATGTCTTTGGTAGCTTTTTGCCCTGGAAGAAAAGCATTAGGGAAAAGCCAGGGGCCAGAAGGAGGAAGAAGAGCTCCATTGTGGTTTTGTTGGCAAACCTTCAGTACCTGAAAAACCAGAATGCTTCCTTTAAGCATGCCACCCCAGGCAAGCATTTGTTGCCTCTGATCTTGGGCACCTTCCCCAACTTGAACATGAGCCATTTTTTCCAGAAGATGGCAAAATTATTGAATGTTAAGGTTGTTGCCAAGAAAAAACTCAGTGAAGCCTCATCCACGGTTGGAGTCCGGTTCAACACAGAGACCCTTTGCCTAGAGAATCTAGTTCTGGCTGTTCTACTTTGGCCATTCTGTGTCATTCTCCTTTCTGGGACCTCCCAAAATTTGATACCTAGAACCTTCTTTCAAAGGGGCCTTAAGTCAGAGTTAGCCATGTTGGGTCAAGAGGAAGATGAAAGAAAGGCAAAAACATCAGCTTAGGATGGATGAGAGAGTGTTATTGGTCAGTGGAGAGAACAGAGACCAGAACTCAGTCCCTCTCTTACTTCTGTTTTCTTGACCAAAGAGGATGATTTTTGAGATTGGGAAGGAATAGTGCAGGAAAGGTTAATGGGGAATGGAAACCCAAGTAAGAAGATGTCAAGAGAGTAAGTAGAGTAAGTACCTACCTTCCCTCAAGGAGTTCCAGACACTAAGCAGGGACATACCATTTACCTGGACACTGAAAAATTTTGTGGATGTGCTATTTGGAAAATGTTGGAGAATAGTGTAGAACTGGAGACAGGCAAATACTGTCCTCATTTTCTTTTTTTTAAAGGATAGATTCTTCACATTATATAGGCTGGTGAGCTTGGCTTTGGATCCTGGAAAAATTCTAATGTGTTATTGAAGGTGGGTACATTATTGTGAACATTTGGAAAGGTAGGTTGTGATCACTCTGCACCGATACAGGTTCATTTGGAGCATCCTCAGAAGCAGCTATGACTCTCCTAGATAGAGTTAATGACATGGAGCTATTTTTGGCACTGGTGTTCAACTTAAGCTGTCATGGATATGGAATTTGGACACTTGGGTTCCAATCTCAACTCTGTTCCTTATTACTGGTGTGAAATTGTTTGTGTCACATCTCCTCTTTGAGCATCAGTGTTCTGACCTGTAATATGGAGGGGCAGCTAGGTGGTGTAGTGAATGGAGTACCAGGCCTAGAGTCAGGAAGACTCACTTTTGTGAGTTCAAATCTTGCCTCAGATACTTCCTAGCTGAGTGACCCTCAGTTAGTCACTTAACCCTGTTTGTCTCAGTTTCCTCATCTGTAAAATGAGCTGGAGAAGGAAATGGCAAACCACTCCAGTATCTTTGCCAAGAAAACCCCGAATGAGATCATGAAGAGTCAGACATGACTGAAACAACTAAACAACAAGAAAATAAGGAGGGGGAGGGACTGATACTTGGTCAGGGGTTCTTAATCTGGAGTCCACCGACATCAAAAGGGTCTGTGGACAGAGTTCAGAGGGCTTATGACCTAGGATGGGAAAAAAAATTCAATCTTTATTTCAGTGTAGTAAGTTTCCTTTGTAATCTTAGGTATTTTATTTTATGCATTTAAAAATGCTGTTCTGAGAAGGGATCAATATGTTTAACCATGCTGCCGAAGATTAAGGTTAAAAACACAAAAAAAAAATATAAAGAAGGTTAAGAACTCTTGCACTAGGTGATCCATAAGCTTTCTTATAGCTCTAAACCTATATTCCTATGTTCTGCAGGTTCTAGAGTTTTTTGCCCAAGTCCCTAGTGCTTGGGCAAAAATCACATCATAGAATCATCAGATGATAGATTTAGGGCTGGAGAGGACCTTAAAGGTCACTGAGACCAACACCATAATTTTACATATTGAGAAACTGAGGCCTAGGGATGTTAAGTGATTGGCTATAGATCCCTTTGGTATTAAGAGGTGGATCTAGAATTCAGACCGTTAGTACCAACTCCACATTCAGCACCCCTTTCACGAGTTGCCTCTTCTAAATGTTTTCTGTAGTAATCTTTTTTCCAGTGCACCTAATAAATGAACTCCCTTAAGTGAATGTCCTTTTTTTTTTGTTTTGTTTTTTTTGTTTTAAAACCAGACCTTTCATCCACAAGTGGTACTTGGCATAGATAAGGTAGTTAAGTGCTGGATAGAGAAAGGAAATCATCCACTACTAACAAACACTGTCCTCTTTACCTTGTTATTCCCTTCTGGCTCCTGGGACTTCTTGCCTTTGCTATTATGCATGGGTAGTGCTTGCGCTCTCTCTCAATTGCGCTCTCTCTCTCTCCCCCCCCCTCTCCCCCCCCTTTCTTCCCCTCTCCATCTTCTCTCTTTCCTCTCTTCTTTCTTCTCTCCTCATGTATACCCTGAATCTCTCCACCTCCATCTCCATCTCTCTCTCTTAGCTTGTCTAAACTCGAATGAAAAGTATTCTGAGGAAATAGTGCCCGTCCTTGTCTCATGATGGTGGCTGGCTCTCTGAGCCCTGGTTATGGTCACATGGAGGTGGGTTGTTAACATTTCTTGGCAGTCATATAGGTCATTTCAATTCAACAAGCATTTATTAAGCTCCTATTGTGTGCCAAGCATTGGAGATAGACAAAAGCAGAGGGCATGGAGTCCACGCCTTCAAGGCGCATATATATTCTACACTTCTTTAAGGGACACAGCAACGTTGTGGTGGTAGTGGGAGTGGATGGTGAAACAACAGAGACGTGGATAATTAAGTACAAAATACAAACAGAGTCATTCTTAGAGGAGGGCACTAATCACTGGTGCAATTAGAGGCTTTCTAATAGAAGGTGGCATTGCAGCTGTACGTTGAAGGAAGGTGGGAACCTTAGGAGGAAGAAGTGAGGAAGAACATTGCAAGCACGAGAGATAGCCCATGCAAAGGCACAGGAGATGGAATCTTGTGTTCTGAGAACAGCAAGCAGAATCGAGTGTACAGTGCATCAGGGAGAAGAATGTGTAGTCAGTACGGCAAAGTATAATGGAGTTAGATTTTGAAGTAATTTAAAAGCCAAGCAAGAGCTTACATTGCTGTTCAGTAATTTCAGAGTCGTAACGACTCTTCGTGACCCCATTTGAAGTTTTCTTGGCAAGATACTAGAATGGTTTACCATTTCCTTCTCCAGCTCATTTTATGGATGAGGAAACTGAGGCAAACAAGGTTAAGTGACTTACCCAGGGTCACTGGGCTAGTAAGTATCTGAGGCCAGATGTGAACGCACAAAGCTGAGTCTTCCTGACTCTTGACCTGGCACAAAATCCACTGCACCACTTAAAACCTGCCCGGAGTTTACATTATTTTATTTTAAAGGCAAGAAGGAGCCACTGGAGCTTCTTGGGTAAAGTGAGTAGCCTCTTTTTTTAGGATATCTATCTGGTAGCTCTGTGGAGGATGGAAGAGAGGTGAGACCTTGGAGATAGAATGACAAATTAGAAGACTATTGTAATAGATCAGGGGAGAGATGATTGAGTACTTGAACTAGGGTGATGTCCACGGGGAGACAAGGGGATGGATTAAAAAAAATGTCATGCAGGTAGAATGACAAGACATGGAAACTTATGGGATGTGAGGGGTGAAGGGTAAGGGAGAAGGAAGAGATGAAGCTAACTCTGGGCTTTCAGACCTGAATGATTGGAGTGATGGTGATACCCTTTACAGAACTAGAAAAGTTAAAAGGAAAGGAGAATGTTACAGGAAAGATGTTGAGCTCTCATTTGGAGATGTTGAATTTGAGATGACTCTAAGACATCCAGGTGGGGATGTGTAATAGGCAGTTAATGATGCAACGCTGTAGAAATTGGCAGGAGGAGACGGGTTGAGGAGAAAAGAGGAGGGCACTTGTAGGCTTAGTTCAGATCCTGCTCCTGTGGCATGAGTTACAAGCAACAGGTGTGTAGAAGCCACTGTGTTCACAGACATAGCTTCAGAGTTTATGGAAGGACCTTTCTGATGCTAAGGTTGCTCTTCTCCCTACCCAATTGTCTTTCTCCCTGACCCCTACTCGGACCTTCCCTTTCTTAACTTCTCTGAGATCCAAAGGGGGCTACTCCATTTGTGGGTAGAGTAGCCTCAGCACCTGCTGGATTTTGGCTTCAATAGGTAGATTAGCAAGGGGAGAGCTGATTGTGATGTGGGGATTAGTGTTGGGAACACCTGTCATGGGACTTTGATTTCCTCCATCCATCAGTACAATACCAATACCAACTTGTGGTTTATCCTAATGAATGCCACATTGCAAGGTGACAGCTAAAATGCCAGCATTGGTCCTGCAAACTGACCAGGACCTCCTTTCATTTGGTAATCTAACAACGTTTTTCTGTGTTGTTTTTAATAGTGTGCTCTCATTCATCAGAAACCTGGCGGAGAAAGCTATGAGAAATGAAGAGTGTTGGCATTACAATGCCAGAATGATTCTTCCACAGTTTTCTAGTTGTGTTAAATTTTTTAAATCTCTCATTGCTTCTGCAGAAGAGAAATTTTAGATTATGGGGAAAGCGAATATAACATTCTGTTCCATATTAAAAGTTAATTTAGGGCAGAACCAGAGGCCAAGACAAGTGTCCTTCTCTTTTCTTCCCTCTGTAATATAATTGACCCTTCATTCCTCTGTACAACTTAATATTCATTCGGTGGAGGCTAATTACAGTGGTGCATCTTTGCCACACAGTTAAGGTTAAGATGCAGGTTTCTCTATGAACTGCTTAATTTTGAAGGTTTATAACTTGTCCATAAAATTTGCTATGGGCTGTAACAAGACAGGACATATTCTCAACTAGATCCTGTAGTAAGATTGGGGTTGGAGGTGGAGCACGCATGGAATAAGTGAAGGAAGGACTGAGAAACAGCAAATGGCAGAAATGGGGCTCAGACCTAGATCCTCTGTTTACTATGTGCAGAGAACTGGGGATATAAGTACAAAAGCAAGAGTGCCTCTGCCCTCAAGGGGCTTATATTCTAATGGGGGACGCATGGAAAGGGATGACTGGGAATGGTAAGTGGCAGTAAATTGACATACCTTTTCCCAGAACAGGGTGATTGTATTGCTTTGAGCTGCTTGAGGACAAGCACTGTTTTTTGCCTTTCTTTGTATCCCATAGTGCCTGGTACATAGAAGGCATACAGCGTAAGGCAGTGTTATCAAATAGAAAAGTGGCTGCTAAATTGTACATAAAGATCCTTGCAGCAGCATATTGACTTAGAAAACCACATATTAACATTGTCTATGTTCTACTGTATTTTTATTTATTTGGGGAAATATTTAACAAAGTTAATAAAAAACACAATAGAACAGCGTTGTCTAACTCAAATAGAAAAGGGGCCTGAATAGGGTCAGCAGCAGTAGTCCTTGGTGCTATAGTATACTAATGGGGATGAGGCCACAAGGTTAAGGGTAATACAGAAAGAGAAAGGCCTGATTTTGCCTTGGTTTGGAAATGAGTCTCTATTATTCTGCTCAAAATCCAATACTAAGTCATGGCTCCTTCAATGCTTCAATTCTAATCTCTACTCATCCTTCTCACCCAGGCATTTACCTCTTTGCTTCTTTTTGTGCTCTTTCTTCCCCTCCCCTCTCTCCCTCTCTCTTCAAAAGGGGACAGTATTCTTTGGCTCAAGCCCCTGTTGAGGGGATGGATCATGAAGATAGAGAAGAGGCTGATGTAGGTAATGGCAGAGTTTGTGTCTGAACTTAGGTTGGGGGTATCTCACAAAGCAGGCTCAGGCACCCAGAATAGCAAGGGGCTGTTCTTTATGGAAGCAGAGAACTCAATGCCTATCCTTGTTCTCTGATAGGAAGGATATACTATAATCTAGTAAGATGAAATTTAATCAGGATAAATGTGAAAATGTGTCCTTGGGTTCAAAAAAATCAATTGCACAAGAATAGGGGTGGGGAATAGAGATGTGGTAGTTAGACAATAAGTCGTGTGAAAGGGACCTCTGGGGTTTTAGTGGATTGTAAGAGCAATATGAATTAATGGTGTGATTTGTCCATCTGAAAAGCTAATGGTATCATAGGAAGCATTATTAGAAGTTCGGTGTCCAGAACAAAGTTGGAGATGGTCCCACCGTACCCTGCCAGTCCAACTACATCTAGGTGTTGCCTTCATTTCCAAGAACCACATTTTTAAAAAGATGTGGACAGATTATAGCTCAGTTAGAATGGCAAGAGGACTAGAAACAATGTCTTGTGAGATTCTCTTGAAGGAGCCAGGGATATTTAGTTAAAAAAAAAAAAAGAGGGAAGGAACTTGGCCATGATAGTTTTTTGATAGATACTTGAAGGCTGTCATATGGAAGAGGAGGGGTTGGATTTTTTTTTCTTGGTTGCAGAGGATGGAACCGGGGTAATGTCTGGAAATTCCAGGGAGGCAGATTTTGGCTTTGTATAAATAAAGACTTCCTAAGCTGTCCAGAAGTGGAAAGGGGTGCCCTGTTGCTTAAGGTCTTCAAGCAGAGACTGGATCACACCTGACAGGGATATTCTAGAAGGGATCTTATTTTAGGTGTATGTTATGCTGGATCACCTCTGAGATCCTTTTAGACTTGAGATTCTAAGGGGGTTCCCTCTGCTAATTACAAGATAGAAAAGTAATCTATGTATGTATTTCAGCTCCTACAGTAAGGAATTGTTACTGAAAGCTTTCTCAGAAGTGTGTTTTTGTCTCTAGTACAAAATGCCCAAATATTTAGAATTTGTATTTTCTTTCTTGCCTTGGTGATGGAAACCTTGTGAAGCCTCTCCCAAATCAGTTGGAAGGGCTTTTCACAGATTTGCATATGCAGTCACTCCCTGATGATCTGTATTGTGGATTAACCATGAGGTCCAGAGTTGCAACTCTCCCCTTCTCCCCCTCCCTCATAGCTTTTCTTTCCTACTTCTTTTTTTTTTGGCTAGGCAGTGGGGTTAAGTGACTTGCCCAGGGTCACACAGCTAGTAAGTGTTATGTGTCTGAGGCCGGATTTGAACTCAGGTCCTCCTGAATCCAGGGCCAGTGCTCTATCCACTGTCTCTCGCCCCGCCCCCCCCAATAGCCCATCTAGAGTCTCTGGATCCCTCCTCTTTCTCAAAGAGGACAGCTGTTGATGCTTCCAGGTGGGACAGTTTTAGGGAAAGCAATGATGTGGGTGTTTGGAGTCTGGCGTATCTATGGCCAAGTGGGGGAGACCTTCAGGATAAATTAGCTAGTTTTAGTATGGAAGTTCCTAGCCTGACAATTGATGATAGCTTGGTCTTGAGATCACTGGCTACTGTTATTATCTGGGATTTTCTTTTCAATGAATTAGCATCACCAAAGAATAGCAGGTTACCACCAGCATTTCCTGTGGCCTTAGGCAAAATGGTGAAGATTTTATCTATCTCTGGTATTCCTACCTTCCATCTCCCCTTTTACCTCCCTTTTTTTCCCTTACTCTCATAGCTATTAAAACAATTCACCCTAAAATGTTACTGAGTATGTCCATTGTGCCAAACAGATTGGAAATTTCGAAGAAAGTAGACACTGGCTTACACAGAGTTGATCTAACTCCAGGGTTTATTGATGGTATGCCCATCAATCTGGTGGACATACTCCAGGGAATCTGGTCTCACTGCTGCTGGTGTTCCCTTCAGTGATGCAGCCTGTCCATGCCTGTCTATGTTGTATGACCTTTGCCTGTGTCTTCCCATAGGTTCTCCACAGGGCATTCACCAAATATACTGGAGACAATCCTCAAGTTCCCTTGACAACAAAAGGTTATAGATGGACCACTGAGGTTATCATCATTTAGCCCTCACTGTAGCCACTGGACTGGCCCGGCCCATCATCAATTCTACTCACCCATTTATCTAAGGATCTCATTTACTCCACTTCTCTTGCAGGATTCCTTGTCTGTAAAATGCCATAACCTGCTCATACCCACCATGTGCTACTGTTTTCCTCAACTCTCGTTCTTTGGAGGTCTTGATATTGCATGACTAAACAAAATTATTGAAAAAATATTGGTGTTAGCCAGTAGGCCATATAAGATCACTGAAAGCATATTGGTGTTAACATAGCTGAATCTTTGTTTTGCAGAGAAACTTGGAGAGGTTAAAAGAACTTTGCAGTTTCCCGAAGGCAAACCAATTAACTCTTCTCCTCTTGTCAAATTCTGGGCCTTCCTCATTATCCATTCATAGTGTCTGTCCAAGATATTTATATGCTGATAATACCTATTCAAGAACAAGGTTACAAGCTGTGTGCTGTCCACCTCAGTCCCTGTACTGGCCCAGGGTGGGGAATTGAAGCCACACATGGAGGTAGCTGAATCCCAAGAAACTGGCTCCATCCAGGTAGTTAACTGGTTTTGGATGGCCCAGAGATGTTAGGGGACAATGGGATTTTATACTGAGAGAGACAAAGGGAACTATGTACTCCAATCTAGAATGAGCTAACACCAGTAATCTTTGAATACTCCAAACATGAGCTGTTTACATAAACCTAAACACAGGATTCATAGAAATCTTTTGGAGTCAGGGCTTGCACTGATGGATTTTCATCAATCATGCTAGTTTTCCCCTTTAGGCCAAGGGGCTGATCCAGTGAGCCAGCATCCTTTCTAAGACCCAGAGAATTTATTTTAAAAGAGGATGCCTTGAGAGAGTAATGCTTAACTCAAAGGTTTTTGTTGTTGTTTTTTAGTCGTGTCCCACTCTTTGTGACCCCATTTGGGGTTTTCTTGACAAAAATACTGGAGTGGTTTGCCATTTCCTTTTCTACCTCATTTGACAGATGAGGAAACTGAGGCAAACAGGGTTCAGTGGCTTGTCCAGAGTGATACAGCTAGTAAGTGTCTGAGGCCAGATTTGAATTCAGGTCTCCTCCAGGCCCAGTGCTTTATTCACTACTCCACCTACCTGCTTCTTAACTCAAAGGAGAGTATGGCTAATGAATATTTCCAAGTTTCAGTGATACCGGATGAAATTATATAGGGAGTAGAAACAGTGTGGTACATTGGAAAGGGGACAGGATTTGGTGACAAAGCCTCTGTTACCACTGACTACCACTTACTGCCTATGTGACTTTGGGCAAAGTCACTTTCCCTCTCTGGATCTCAGTTTCCACGTGTGTAAGAGGTTGAATTCAGTGTCTCTAAGACCCGTTCCAGTGCTATGATGGGATCCGTTGAACTGATTCTTTTCCCTCTCATTCCCATTCTAGTGACTTCTAAGGCAGGCTCTGTGTCTGTGTGTGATGCTGCCTTTCCGAATCAGGCACTGAGAAAACAACTTGTTACTTGCAAAATCTAACATTAGGCAAGGCTCTCTCTTTGCTGACTGGTGTCGAGGATGTTGGGCAAAGTTTAGACCTTAGCAGCAGCATCTCTGTGTATTTGCTATATTTTCACAGACAGGGAAAGAAAGGGACTCTTGGTACCTGTGCCGACTTCCATCCCTACCTTTTGATGGTATTCTCTGAACATCGAGTGACTGCTTGCTTGGAAGTTAAAAGTTTTCTCAGTTGGGTTTATGGGATTGTATTTGGTCTTAAACTGAATTTCTGCATTGGAGGGACCGTCTGGGATTCTGGCTTATTGACTAACTTTTGTGAGATGAAATAAAAAAATGCCCCCTTCATGGAGAGAGATGGCAGGGCTCTCCAGCTATTCTGAGGTCCTTGAATTTTGTGCCTTTGAGCTCCCCAGTGAAATAGGAACCTTGATCCCCCTTTATTTTTGTGAAGATGGAGAGAAAGATAAGACTTAGAAGAAAATACATATTCTTCCCCCACCCCTTGCCATGGAAACATGGTTAGTTTTGACACAGCAGGTGGCTAAGGAACTGAATCCGTGGAGAGCCCCCGTGCTTTCAATGCAATCAAACTTAAGTGCAGAAATTTAATTAACCGGCATCAAGGCTGGCAGAAACTTTGCAAAGCAGCCGTGCATTGTCAAATCCAACAATTATTTCAAGGAACACAATCCACAGATGGCATCTAATTGATAAATTAAGGTTCTAGTTCTCTAATAGGTCTCATTGCACCCCTGCTTCGACCTCATTCTGGCACTCTTCTCCCCTCCCCCCATGACTGGTAGAGCTGAAAAGCAAACTCGGGGTCTGGGTTCTTTTTTTAATTTTATTTAATTTTTTTGTTTTCCCACACCTCTTTGGGTCTGAGTGCCTCATCCTGCAAACGGAAAACAGTTGTATTTCTTTGGGCATATGTGTCCTTTCTGTTCTGCTATCCCGGATATGTTGCTCAGAGACTCTTTTTATCTTCTCCTCAGCATCTAGCAGCCTTGCTAGTGTTTCTCCTCTGTGGTGCAGAGTTCTGCCGAAAACAAAGCCAAAGTCTTGATTTATTTGTACATTTATAATTATTTTGTAAAGGCCCTGTCTTCCGGACTTTAACATACTTCCTGTGTGTTCACATTTGACACACAACTGACATGATTTTGTAAAGTTTGTAGTGCTTGAAAGATCTAACTGTATTTGAGGCCACTGAAGCTTCTGTAAAGATTTTTTTCACCTCAAAATAGTATCCCCAAAAAAACATTTTTTTTTTGAATAGTGAATGCTGCTTGACGATCCCTAGGCTCTACTTCTAATAAAAACTAAGCTCTGGTTCCTTGGATAAGTCATTTCACCTCTAGACCTCAGTTTCTTCATTTTAAAAAGGAGAATTTACTTTTTGTAAAAATGATGATCTCATTGGCTATAGGTCTGGAAGGAAACTTTGAGATTCTCTCTCTACTTTAACTCTCTCATATTACAAGAGTCCAGAAAGTAGAAGTAACTTACCCGAGGAATAAGTAAAAGAGCTGGGATTCTAACCCAAGTCTTCTTCATCCCAGATTCAAGACTGCTTCAGTGACAGTTTGCTGTCTTCCTAAAGGCCTTTCCAATGCCAACATTCTTTAATTCTGTTTGAATTTCCTATCTATCTTACTGCCATCTTACTGATGAAAAATATTGGAGGCACAGACGCTGGTTTTAAATGTCTTGCCCCAGCAAACTAGGCATCTGCCCCGTTCTCTTATTGTATCATTTAACCTACATTTTCTGGCTGGCTTCTGTGAAAGCTCCCATCTGAATATAGTAAAAACCTCATTAATCTGATCTCTTTTTTTGTTTTACAAAATTCATAATTCCAAGCAGCTTTCTTTTCACCAGCCTACAGGCATCCTATTGCGATTTAGCATAAATTATGGCTAATCTGCATTGGTTCATGCATGTAATTTTTTCCCTCCTCTGGGTTCCTTGTGTTTCAGATGAATGAAGTTTGACTTACGGTAGTGATTCCTTAAAGTTAGATAGTATCTTTTAATGAGTCAGAAGCAGATAAGCCACCTATTTATTCATTCATTCATTCATTCATTTATTTATTTTTCATTTATCCCTATAGAATTTATGTCACATAGGCCAGTGGGTGGGTGATTATAGTGTTAACTTTATCTTCTAGATGGGGAAAAGTGAGGCATAGCATAGCAAGTTTTGTGTGTGACCCAACAAGTGGTATGAAGCCCACACCCAGGCCTCCTGTTTTTTCCTGTCCCCACTTTCTTTTTGTCCCCTTTCCTCTGCTGTCTCCTTGTCCTTCTGTTTGTAGACTTGTCATAAGATTGACAAGAAGAGGGACCAGTCCCTTGAAAGGAGATAACACCTCTGCTTGTCTCTTGTTTCTACGAACAAGATGGGATGGGCAGATGGGACTAAAGGAATATGAAACAGCCTTTTCAGGTGTGCCAGGGCAGTTTCTGAGCTCTAACCAAGCAACCTTGACCTTGCCCATCTGAGCATGAGGCCAATGCCTCCTAGGGATAAGGAGACTGGAAAACAGGGAGGGGCCCTGGAGAAGAGGAAGAGAGCCAGGGGAACAAATCTTATTTATATTTGTTTGCCTTTCCGAAGTAATCGTGGCAGGGTGGAGGGAGGAGAGACAGAGAGAGACACAGACAGACAGACAGACAGAGACAGAGAGAGAATAGTAGCAGAATTCTCTCTAATTGTTTTTCATAATGGGGGGGCTCCTCTTAATTGGGGAGGGTCTCTTAGAAGCTTGTGTGACTTATGGCTGGGAGAGAAAAGAAGCCTATGTGATGTCTGCCAGCTAATGCCAGTCAATGGCCGTTTTCTGTTTATTTGCTAGTCTGTTGTTACCAACAATATACTGAAGTTGAGTAGCACAACAACGTTTTATTTCACCACCACCCCTTCTCCATCTAAATATATCCCACCAGTCAATCAGGCCTGGCAGCCGTCAGTGCTGTGACTGTCAGATCGAGTTAGCTCCGGAGCCTCCAAACTGTTGGCTTGTTTTCCAAGCTTGGAAAATGTATTCAAATAGCAATAGAGAAATTAGACTTGCAAATGTACACACAGGTAGGGGCCCTTGTCGAGAGAGAAAGAATGAGACAGCATTTTAGTAGAAAAATGGATTTCCTTCCCACTATCTCTTGCTCTCTCCTTCTTGTAGATTAGAGGCAGCACGGGAGCTGGTGTATTCTGGCTGTATGCTAAGGGAACAGCCAACATGGATGAATTCTCATTAATCAAAATTTTGTAGTCTTAACAGGGGAAGAAAGGAGGAATGTGCCTCCTTCCCAGTGAAAAATGAAGGGGGATGGAGGTTATGGGAGACAGTGGTGGGGCCTAGAGGAGGAAACAGATGAGCTCGACTTGTGTTTACCAGGAGGGTACAAAGAAATGGTTATTCTAGACAGCTGTTATCTTGGCCACTGTGCCATGAGGAGTAATCAGCACCACGGAGTGGCTTGAGGTGCTTCCTAGTCCTCTTCCATTAGTCCCTAGGTAGGCCCAGGCCTCCTGCCCACACCCCTTCTCAAACAGGAGTAATATCACCTGTCCCCTATGGCCGCAGGCAGGAGGATTAATGGATGGGACTGTTAAGGACCTATGAGCATATCCACCTCCATCCACCCCCTACCCCCCAAAAAAGGTGTTCTGATTAGAGATGGCACCTGAAGGCTCTGTAACCAGACCTTCAGGTGTGCAAATTAAAACTGACCAAAAGTATTTGGGCTGCCTCCTCACTATCTTGTAACTTTCCCCTCATTGGCAGTAGTTAAGCAAAGACTGGATCACCGTAGGTGAGGCATGTTGTGGAAAGCATTCCCATTTCAGATAAAGATTGGACTTGGTGACTTCTGAAGACCCTTCCAACTCAGGTACTGTGATGCTACAATCGATTACCTATTTTACGGATTACCAGCCATAACTCTTTATTTCCTCAGATCTCCCTGGTTGCCATTGCCCAGCAGGGTCCCTGTTTTCCTTCTCCCACTCCCTGCAATACAAATAGATTTTAATCTTCTTAGCTTTAATATCAGAAGGAAGGCAAATCTGTCCTCTCCCCCATTTTCCTCCCCAAATTAATATATTTTAAAGCTTGGAAAAGGAATGGGTTTTTAGATATGTTTAAAATATATGTAGCAGCATCTATATGCAGCATAGTATGCTGGCTCTGAAATCAGGAAGACTTAAGTTCAGATCTCATCTCAGACGCAACCTGTGTGACCTTGGCTCAGTCTCTTAAACTTGCTGGGCCTTAGTTTTCTCTCCTGCAAAATGAGTTGGTTAAACTAGATGGCCTCTAAGATCTCTTCTAGTGTCTAAGAGCCTCTTAGCCTAGTGTAGGTAATTGAGGGCTATTAATTTAATAATAGGGCAACTAGGTGGTGCAGTGGATAGAGTACCAGGCCTGGAGTCAGGAAGACCAGAGTTCAAATCCAGCTTCAGATATTCGTTAGTTGTGTAACCCTAAGTAAATCACTTAACCCTGTTTGCCTCAGTTTCCTCCTCTGTCAAGTGAGCTGGAGAAGGAAATGGCAAACCACTCCAGTATCTTTGTTAAAGAAACCCCAAATGGGGTCACGAAGAGTAAGACAAAACTGAAACGACTGAAGAACAACAAATTTAATAATAACTATAATTTTGTTAATTGTAACATGAAGCTATAATTAATAAAGCAGATTATAATCAACTTTATGCTAGCTCTTTAAGATTTATAGAATGCTTTCCACACAGTAGCCCCTGTAAGACAGGAGGGTCAGGTCTTGGCCCATTTTACAGATGATGAAATTGAACCTCTGAGAAGTTAATTGACATGTTCTAGGTCACACAACATTAACTGACTAACTTAACTGAGACCCTGACCCGGATTTCTCCTGCCTAACAGTCCAGTACACTTTTTAGATCATGATCATGAGGCTGGTCTTATAATTTCAGTTGTGGTGGCTTCTTAGCTTCCTTGCAACCTGCCAAGAAATTCCATACATTGGTATTAGAGTGCCTAGTTACTGAGAAATAATAGATAAAGGCTGCTTTAGAAAGAGTGGGTAGAGTGCTGGGAGTGGAGTCATGGAAATCTTGGTTGAAATCCTCACTCCAATATGAGTTCTTCCCTGTATAACCTGTATTGAGTCCCTTAGCCTCTCACCTCAGTTTCCTCATCTGTAAAATGAGGATAATAGTACCAGTACTATCTTCCTCATAGGATTTTTATAGTATCCAATTAGATACTGTATATAAGGCTCTTTATACAATTTAAAATGCTACCTGAATTTCCTCTATTATTAACAACATTATTGTTTTAATGATTAGTTAAATTTAAATTATTAATGATTTATTAATGCTTTAATATAATTTTATTAACCATTATTAATGGTTTAATGTAATTTTTAAAATGAACAAAAATCTGTTCTCATTAGAAAAAGAAAAGCAAAATCCTTGTAACAAATATGGATAGTCAAGCAAAACAAATTCCCACCTTGTTCATGTCCAAAAAATGTATGTCTCATTCTGTACATTGAGCCTGTCACCTCTCTGTCAGGAGTTGGATAGCACGATTCATCGATGGTCCTTTGAAATCACTATCATTATTGTTTTGATGTTGTTAATAATTATAGTAATATTAAAACTTCAACCCCCAGAAACTTCCAGGGGCAGAATGAATGTGATCAGTGTCTTGTGAATGTTGGTTTAGCAGATCTTTAACAGGTTCCCAAGTATGAGTCATATTTCAGACAATCTTCCAGTAGAGGAGAGGGTGACCTTAAGGGCTGGGCCTCCTTGGGCCTTGTCTTCTTCACTGAACATAAGGTTTTGTATCTCCCTTGGTTTCAAAGGTACTTTAGAATGTCTTAGTGAAAGGTGCCCTCCTTCTCTGTTGTGCTTTTTGGTGAATAATTTATTGTACTTTGGTTTCCTAGAAAGTAGTCCTGAGGCAACACCAACTTCTCAGCCCCACACTTGGCTGTGCAAAGGAAGATGATGTGTGATGTTCCACTGGACTGTTAATTAATTTAGGTGGTTTTTGGAAGCACCTAGACAAGGAAGAGTAGCTAGTAGTTACTAGAATGTCATAGCCTTCGGAGGAGGAAGGAGACAGACCCTCTTTCTCCCTTTTCTCTCTTAAACTTATCCTTTTGCTATTTTGAAAAGTAAGGAAAGGGTCCCATGATAGGTTACTGTTATAGAGACCTGGTAAATCAATAGACTAATTAAAAAATCAAGAGCTAGCTTCCTGCCATGGAGCCCTTTTGCTGGGTTAATCACAAACCAACATTTCAGTATTAAAACTTGTCCAACCTGTGGGTTTAAATGATTAACCTGGTAGGGCTAGCAGCAAACCATACATCCCAATAGCTTGACTATATTTCGTGAAACTCTAGGCCTCTGTGTGTGTGTGTGTGTGTGTGTGTGTTGGGACTGGATGGAGGAGGGGAAAGGAAGGAAAAGAAAGTGGGAGAACAAATGAAGGTTCTGTGTCTAAGGCTTGCATTTGGATAGGACTTCACTTCTTTCACACAGAGGGAGGGGTCTGTGAGGTGGCTATCATTGGGAAATGTTAGTGACTTCAAGAAAAAAAAGCCCTTTTGTAAAAATTTTCGAAAAGACTATTAAAGGGCACAAAGAAGAAATTTTGGAGAAAAAGTTTTCAAGGAAGGAATCCATTCTATAAGCATTTAGTAAGCACCTTTTCTGTACCAGGCGCAGTGCAAAGTGCTAGGGATTGGCAAAAAATAGTCCCTGCTCTTAAGGATCTCACAGTTAGCTATGAAAGGTGAATTTTGGAGAAAGAAAAGGAGATATATAACCTTTTGATTATATTTATTATGAACAATATTACATTATAAATTCATTATACTAAATAATAAACCTTAGATCCTATTGAATGTATTTGTTTTATGCATCAGTTGAAAAAAAGATTCTATGATACTTTTTTGGAAAAAATAAAGTACAGTGACACCTCACTAATTTAGCTTGAATATGGGGGAGGAGGCTACTTAGAATTATCCAGTGGTTTGAAATGTGAAAATATTGCCAGCCCGACATGGTCAAGGTAAAATTCCAGCTGCATCAGATCATTGCTTCTTTTGGATCCTTGTTATCCCAGTTTAAAGTTTTGGGGCTTCCTGTGTGTATTTTACATTCCAGCCACATTGCTAAACATCTCTATGTGTAGAGGGGAAACCTTCCTATTCCATTTGATGCAACTCTTGGGACATCATGGGAGAACTGGTTTGTGGTAAAATACCTTTGACTCAGATCTGTTTTTGTTTTGTTTTGTTTTTTGGTGAATGGGGAATCTAAGTTTGGTTTTTAAAGCACCACTTTCTCTGTGTGTTGACTGTTTCTTGTTTGGTTCATTAATCCCTTATACCAGGGGTGGGGAACCTATGGCCTCAAGGCCACGTGTGGTCTTCTAGGTCCTTGGGTGCAGCTTTTTGACTGAGTCCTAGTTTTACAGAATAAATCCTTTTATTAAGGGGATTTATTCTATGAAGTTTGGATGCAGTCTAAGTGCTGCCCTTGAGGACCTAGAGGGCAACATGTGGCCTTGAGGCCGCAGGTTCCCCACCCCTGCCTTAAACCTTTCATAAAGAGTTTGATTCAACTGAATTCAGCAAACATTTCCTACTGTGTGCCAAGCTTTATGCTAGGTGCTGGGGCTGCAAAGACAAAAAGAAACAGTCTGTGCCCTTAAGGAGCTTGTATTCCTCCCCTCAGGTTCCCCTCCAAGTCTATCCTTTAGGCTTGATTCAAGGAACAATCTCCTAATGACATAGAGTGGAATGGACTAACTCAAAGAGGTAGCGGCTTGCCCTTCCCTGGAGCTCTTCAGGCAAGTCTAGGTGGATGGTTGTCAGGTATATGGTATAGAGAATTCCCATGCAGGTATGGGTTGGACCATTTGGGGTATCTCAGGTCTGTAATTTGCGGTTTGAGGTCTGAACATTTTTCTTTTGAGCTTAGAATTTTGGTGCAGCCATTCCGAAGGAGTCCTCAGAGACTTAGAACAGGAGTGGAGTTAGAAGGGCTGTTGGAAAAATATTTGTATAATTTTTATTATTTTTTGGGGGGGAATGCTAGGGTCTCAGAAGTAATGATAATCTTTGGCCATTATCTTTGGAGAACAGTACTCCTCCCTTTCCCATTAAGAACAAAATTCATCATTTTTAATTAATGTGGGTTTTTTGACAGTGGTCAGATAATGATTTTTTTTATTCTTCTATTTTTTGGTCATCATCCTGGATTGTGGTCCTGATTTCCTCATAGCTACAGGGCAGAGGTGGGTGGGAAACCTTTATTCTATAGAACACCACAAGTCTATAATGACCGAAAACAATTTCTAGGGCCACATACATCTTAATTTAGATTCCTAGACTGTTAGAACAGGAAGGGATTTTAGAATACAGACTATCTTGCCTCCTCAGTTTGCAAAAAAAGAAGTGACGGGTTTTGCCCAAGATACTACAGGTAGTTAGTGATTTAGCCTTGACTATAACCTAGGGTCTTTTGATTCTGAAATTTTTTTTTTTTAAAAAGAGACAAAGGGTTCTAGCGTAAGCGATTACTGCCACTTAGCCTTCGGGCATCAGTGTTTACATGGCTATGAAGTTTGAGGCAGAAAAAAAAATGAGCATTTATTTTCTTATCTAGGATTGTATGGATTTACATAATATACTTACTGAACACTGATGTTTATAGAAGCATATCCAGCTTGATAAACCAGATGAAAATCGTTGTTTGTTGTTGCCTGTTCTTTGTTCTCAAAGACTACCAATGATACCCGACGGGTGATGTCTTGACTTGTAAGTGAATTGGATTTAAGTGAGGCAGGGCTGTGCAATGTCATCTACCTCTCTCCCTCATCCAGAATCAGTGGAGTCCAGTGGCAAGATATAGGTTGGGATGACTGGAGATGGCCCTGGATGAAGTGGGAGACTGTGACCTTTTTAAGGCCAGGTCTCTGTTTGTCTAAGGCAGCATCCATTCTGATGAAAACTGTGAGCAAGGGAAAAAAGAAGAAGGGTGAAGCAGAAGCAGGAGAGATTTTTTTTCTTTTGGTCCTGTGATTTCATTGGTGTAGGAAGCTTCTGGTGAGGAAACTCCCTTCACCAATGTGAATCAGCAACTAGTTTACGAGTAATAATCTTAGGAAGTTCCATAGGGCAACTGAGGGGTTCAGTGACTTGCCCAGATCACAGAGCCAGTATGTGTCAAGGGCATGACTTAAAACATATCTTTCTGCCGTAAAGATCAAGTCTCTCTGTAGTATATCACACTGCTGCTGGAGACTTAGAAAGATGATAGTAGGAAGAACAGTTATCAGCAGAATCAAAACCCCTATAGAAAGGATCGGGTCTAATGCCATGAAAAATTCAATAACCTTCTGCTCTCTTGGGTGCTGTGACATTCCAGAACTTTTACTGACTACATACACTAATACATAGAAAAAATACACCCATATTGGTATGCACACACCTAGGCTTGTGGATACATGTGTATATTGAGAAGAGAATAATTGAGGGGATGTATAGGGATTTTAGGTGACTGAGGACATTCCCTTCATCTACTGAAACATTGCTGGGCACTGTTATGTTTTCGTTAACATGTCCTGGCCACATCTGCCCTGATGCCTCTCACTTCTTCTGAATGAGTCATTCTTACTTTTTTCGTAGCCTGATCTTGGTGTCATGAAAGTCTCTGATAGATGGCACTGGGGTAATAGGCATTTATTGAAAGAAAATTGGCTAAATGTAAGAGTTACCTCTTGTTCTTATATTAGGTGGATCAGTAACCAGACCTGTAGACACCCTCTTCCTACCCTTCTACCTCCTTCTTTCTTTCCACCCCTGACTTTATTATCTGTACCATTGAATTGAACCGAATTGAAGAAACATTTTATTAAGTGCCTACTCTGTGCCAGATACTGTTAGATGCTGGACATACAAAGACAAAAATGAAAGAGTCCCTGCCCTCAGGGAGTTTATGTTCTCCAGTGGGAAAAGCACCTTGTAAATAGATAAATACAAAATAGATGCAAAGTAATGTTGGGAGGTGGGGAAAGCACTCATAACTACCTACTAGTGGGGTGGGGAAGAATCAGGAAAGGCCTCATGAAAGAGGAAGGCCATGAGCTGATCCTTGGAGGGAGCTTAAGAATCCAAAGTGTGGAGGTAAAAGAGAACATTCCAGGTATGGGGTGGGAATGGAAAAGCCTTTGAAAAGACAAGGAGGCAGAAGAAGCTGGAATGTTTCGGTCAGAGTACAACAAGTAAGCCTGTTTAGCTAACATAGAGTATGTTAGAGGAAGTAATGTGAAGTTGGCCTGGAAAGACAGGATGGTGCCAGATTGTGGAATGTTTTAAATGCCAGAATGAGAAGTTTGTTGTTGTTGGGTTTGGTTTTTTTTTTTTAATCCCAGCACTTCTTGAGCCTGGGAGTGGCATGTGGAGGGATCTTTTTTTCTCTCTTTCCTGCCAAGATAAGTCCCCGTTTCTGAAATCCTAGCTTAAGGATAGGGAATCTATCTCACTGAGAGGTTTGTTCATGGGACCATTCATTCATGGCTCAATCGTATAACCCCTTCTCTTTCTTATTCTCTCTTCTTTCACCTCCTGTCTGTTCTAAACCTGCTTACTTTTGCACTCACTCAAAGGGCCTACAGTCTCACAGTGGGGAGCAGGAGCAGGAGTAGGAAGGAGAGAAGACATGCACATGAAAGTCAAATCAGATGAGACAGAATGCGTCCAACAAGTGGTATGAACATAAGTGCTGTAAGAATTCTGAGACCAGAGAGATGGCTGCAGGCTAGTCTTGCCTTGTCAATCTAATCCAACAAGCATTTATTAAGCACCTACTGTGTGCTAGGCAGGAGAGCTATCCATAGAGATGTGAATAGAAAACTGGACTTTGAAACCAGCCATACCTGGGTTCAACTCCTCACTCTGACATGTACTATCTGTGTGACTCTGGGCAAAGTCATTTTATACCTCAAGGCTCTAGGTAACTGTCTAAGACTAGTTGCCAGCCCATATTGGTAAGGGAAATTTTCTTATCTAGGAGTTCTCTATTTAAATGAAATCAAAGATCCAGTTACTATTCTTGTGTGTCAGGCACTGTTCTAGGCACTAGTGATACAAAGAGAAAATTAAAAATAGCTCCAGCCCTCAAATAACTTTTATTTAATTGGAGAGAGACAATAAATAAACCTTTTTTTCTGACCTGATAATTTCTTTCTCCTTAGGAAACAAGTATATATGGTGAGCTTTGAAGGCTCCTCCAACCCTGAGATTCTGTAGTCTTGACATATTGAGGAGGCTGGTTGGGGAAGGCTTCCTTGGGGAACGTGGGAGGTGAGATGGGCCCTGGAGAAGAATGAGTTGCATTTGGCTGATTGTAGAAGAGGGCAGAAGGCATGCCAGGTGAATTGCTTTTCATGAACAAAGGTGTAGAGTCACCAATGGGCAAGGCAGGCATAGGCCAGGTTGGCAAGAACGGCGGGAGGGGGCTTCAGGTGGAAATGAATGCCTGGAAGATCCCTCTCCCTTTCTCCTTGTCTTGTATGTATTCTGTGTATTTCATTAATTCCATGTATGGCTTGTCTACAGTCTTCGTGAGCATTTCTTAGCCTGGCCAGTGGCACTCAGTGCCGGACGCTCCACTCCCTGCCCATTAGGCTGTGACACCAGGACCCTGAAAGCAACCATTAGCTGATGCATTTTAAGTCGTGTACATGCAAAGTGCCAAGTCAGTCTGTCTTGCCTTTGAACTTGCGCTCGCCTGCTTATGTGAGAGGGAGCCTGGGTCATAATTATATGATTCTTGGCTTTACCTTATCTTTGTGAGGACACAGTCAGCTATTAGGAGGTGATGTGCCGTTCTCACTTGTGATTTGGATGAACCAGCTCAGCTTTTCCCCAAAGGCTGCAGGGAGGTATTGAGGCAAAGGAGTCTCAAGTATATTTGTATAGGATTTTGCCATCACTTTTTGCTTGTCTGCCCATCTGGCTTGTATACTAATTGTATCTCTGACTGTTTTCAGCCAAATTTTATTATTCTTCCCCCCAAAACTTTACTTTTTTGGTCTCTTTAAAAAAGTATTTCTCACTAATTTTCTGTTGATCCCTTTTATGTGAAATGGCAGAAGGAGGCATATGCAGGCCTTCCAAGATCGTGATCTGTCAGTGGCTATGTGTGCCAATATTTGGAGAAAGAGATCAGTAGGGGTGTGTGTGTGTGTGTGTGTGTGTGTGTGTGTGTGTGTGTGTGTGTGTCTGTGTGTGTGTCTGTGTGTCTGTGTGTCTGTGTGTCTGTGTGTCTGTGTGTCTTCTACCGCAAAGTAGAACATAGGTGATCAGAGATTTAGAGCTGGCAGAGACCTTTTAACTGATCTCGTCCACTCCCTTCATTTTACAAATAAGGAAGCTGCCCTGAGTCACAGAGACTGTAAATGGAAGGACTGGGGTTTGAACCCAGGGCCTCTGACTTCACATCCTGTTGAGATTCCTCACTGTGGCCAAAAAAACCCATGGGAGCTGAGAGTTGCCTCCTGTTGGAAACCCCTGGTTTGCAATCTTTAGGTGATTCTGCTCTGACCAAGAATTGAACCAGGATGTTATAGACTTCATGTTTCCTTCAGAAGGATGTAAAGTCTTAGAGGGCGGGTTCTGTTTAATTTTTTTTTCCCTTAATAGAGTATAAGCTCCTTGAAGGCAGGCCCAGTTTCCTTTTGTCTATCTCCTCAGGATTTTGCACAGTGCCCCGAACATAGTGAGTGCTTAATAAATGCTTGTTGATTAATAATGATGATGATATTCCTCTTTAAGGTTTGCAAGCATTTTACAAATATTATTTAATTTTATCCTCATAACAACTCTAGGAGGCAGACATTATGATTATAATACCCATTTTACAAATGAAGAAATTAAAGTCAGAGAGAGGGTTAAATGACTTTGCCAGGGTCACACAGCTAGTAGGTATCTGAGGCTGGTTTTGAACTCAGGTCGTTCTTGACTTCAGATACTACTCTCTCTCTCACTGTGGGCCACTATGATTGATTAACTTTAAACCCAGGGCTCTTTACAAGAAGACATCTTTCAGATACCCGCCCATCTTTTCACTTCTCTCCACTTTGAATCGTGGCCCACATTTGAGTAGTTTGTGGGCCAAGTGAGTAGAACCTAGTAACCAAGCAAATCTCATTTTTACCGCCCCAGAATGACATGCCAGTTTTGGGGAGCAAAATACTTTGTAAACCCTAATTTACTATGCAAAAGGTTTATAAATATTATTCTTTTATGATGATAACAGTTTTGTACTGGGAAGAATTTCTGATTAGTAGCTTATGAAATTTGCTAAGAAAATGACTCCAAATGAGATTTTTTTTTTTCAGGGAGGAAGCAGTTAGAATAATAGTCTTCTGGCCTCCTTTCTCCATCACTCTCACCCTAACCAAGCACCCAATCCAGCATAAGTACCCATCATATATATTCTTCCTTACAGAGCCGAGTAGAGGTTTAGAAAGTAGGGATCAGGCTTTACATGTTGGGGGTTCATCAGCAGGTTAGGGTCATAGACTTGGCTTTGGCCAGAATGTCATTTTCTCTTTTTTGATTAAAAATAGTTCTTGGTTGCATCACCTTTCTCATTTCTATTAGCTTGTGTTAGCTATGGACTGGAAATTCTGAGTCAAGAAGAAGGACAGGAGTCTAGGGTAGGAGCCAATCAGAAATACTTGTATGCTAGATGGCCCATTCATCTGAGGCCTGCTCAGGTAGAAAGCTGAGGCAGTGGTCTTTAGAAGCTCCCTTTACTTCTCAGCTCAGCCACCACCTCTGACTCAAGGCCCTGCTGTTTCCCTTTTCCCTGGTTATTGGTGGCCTTTCTCTCATTTTGTATTTGCTTTACATGTGCTTGGTGTTTATAGGGTCATAGATTTAGAGCTAAAAGAGACCTTAGGGGGCATTGAGTCCAGTCTCTTTGTTTTACAGATGAGGAAACTGAGGCTGAAAGAATTTAACTGACTTGACCAGGGTCAGAAATCTGAAGTAGGATTTGAACTCAGGTCTACCTGACTCCAAGCCCACCTCTGTCTATCCACTGAGCCTCACCCAGCTAGCTGCTTGCTGTGTTCCTTCAGATTTGTGAACTTGTTGAAAATGGGGATTGTTTAATTTTATTTTATTTTCATCTCCCATGGCTAACACAGTGTCTCACACATAACAAGGACTAAATAATTGCTCATTTAACTATTTTTATTATCAGTGACTATTTTTATATTCCTTTGGATCCTACAAATAGAAATTCACAGTAGAAAACGATTTCATTTTTCTGCTCTTGACCAGTCAGCTAAATTGAGAGAGATGAGGAGACTGTTTTATTTCGTCTTTGTATCAAAGGCATCAAAGAGGCATAATGGATAGAGAGCTAGATTTGGAATCAGGAAGACCTGAGTTCAAATCCTGTGTCAGATCCTGATTAGCTGTGTGACCCTGGGCAGGTCACTTATCAACCTCTTAGTCTACTAATAATTGTAAAATGAGGAAGCTGAACCAGATGGTCTCTGAGCTCCCTTCTAGCTCAAAATATATGATCCAAAAATATTAATTAACTCCTACTGAACCATTGGACTTGTTTCTTGTTTCATTAATTACCCTGAATGTGCTTGTGTTACTTACTTTTTGTCTGCGCTGTGTGCTCCTGGCCCTGAGAATATATATACTCTTTTTCACCAAATTGGGGAAAATGGCCCCAGGCTCATCCATGGTACCTGTGGGGGGGGGGGGGGCTTCTCAAAAGCATCCTCTAGCTTCTCCTCTACCCTTTTTCCTTCTTATGCTAGAGACCCTTCCGTTCTTCCTGGCCCTTTGTGTTGGCATCCTCACCAAGTGCCCTTCACATCCTCCCTGGTCCCTGATACTCTTTATTACACTTTGTGGCTTTCCTCTGGGCTCCTACTTCCCCTTCTGTCCCACTGGTACTTGTGTCCAGCCAGTGAGAGAAATAGCCCCTCCCCCCCTTTAATCCACCTGCCCTGTCAACACCTGTCTGCCTCGTGATACCTGCTTCTCACTTTCTCTCTGGCATTAGGATGGGGGCAATCATCTTGATTCTCCCTGGAAGGGTGTTTTTATTCAGTTTGGCTGGCATTATTATGTGGCTAAGTGTTCAATAAAAGTCATGATTTATGAGGCCTGTGTGGCCAAAGTTTTGGGTTTGAGGTTTGATTTTTTTTTTCTTTTTTTGCTTTGTCATCTATCAGGGAGAGAAATGCCAGGCCTGATAATTCCTGGCACTGAGTGCTTTGAGTTAAGAATGTCAGCTGTCAGCCTGTCAGGAGGAGTTATTTCTCAGATTGGGTTTCCCTCCCTCTTCTCCACTGTCCCTCCTTTTACACAGGCAGAGAGGCCGCTCGTCACTGCAGGCTGGAGATAAGGGAAGCTCTCTGTTACAGAAAGAAGAGTGTCCCATGGTATGGCCCCTCCAGCCCGCCCGCTTCAGCTCTACTGCCTGTGACATTCAGGGCCCTGACAGGTCTTGATTGCTTAATAGAAAGAAGAGCTGGGATCCTTTCATGTGCTCCCTTTGTTCTCAAATACAGCGTTACCCCAGTCCAGGTATTTTTGCAAAGCATGTTCGAGTTAGATAAATGGCTTTTGAAATAGAAACCCTTTTACGGTGGTTGTTTGGCCATTTAAAGTAGACTAATCGAAGGCATAAGCAACTTGTCACAAACATGCCCACCAAAGGAGAGAATACTCCCTATTGAACACCAGGCTATCCGCTCCCACCCTTCCCGTACCCCTTGGATTGTTGGCTCTTTGCCAAAATATACCAAGTCATTTTGATGCACCCAGGATAGCTTTGGGAAGGTTATGCTCTGCATCTTGATCGCCTGGTTAAGGGCTCGTTGTGTCTGAAATCATTGCATGAATACGTCTTTAAGCCCCAGTGCAGTGTCTGTACTTTTAAGAGTGAGAGGACTCAATATGGAGCCGAGCATATCAAAGTGGGCAACTCTGCAGGACAAGAGCCGTCCAGATTTTCTGTCCGGTTGGTAGCCTGACCCAGGCTTCTAGCGTCCTAAGTGAAAGCTAAGCAAATTGAATGGGCCAGCCAAAGGGAATTTTTATACCTACCAAGGTAACTGTAGCCTTGATGGAGCTAACCTCGGTCTCTTTTGGGGGGGAGGCATGTGTGAGCGACAGAAAAATTAGCCAATTGACTTGGCCATCATGGATGTTCAAGGCTGGGACACTTTGTCTTCTGAGGAGGGTCACAAGGAAACCACGGTTATGTGTGACTTTGGGCAAGTTCCTTTGCTTCCCGGGGCCTCGGAGTTCTCATTTGTAAAATGAGGGACTTGGATCAGAGGAGGGGTCTTTAAACTTCTCAGTTTCATGGACTTTTGGCAGACTTGTGCAGCCTAGGGACCCCCTTCTCAGAATTGTGTCTTTTAAAAGCATAACACAAAATACATAGGATTAAAGAGTAAACCAATTATTTTGAAATATAGTTAGCAAGATATAAAAACAACAAATTCCCAGACCCCAGGTGAACAACCCCTGGATTAGATGATCTCTAAGGCTTCTTCCATCTTGAAATCAGTCTTTAATCTAAAATTTCTTGGGGTGGGAGAAAAGAGGGTAGAAATTAATTTAGGAATGAAGGCTCTAAAAGAGAAGAACCTTCCATCCCTCCTGTGAAAAGTAGAGATGTATAGGTGTGGAACATTGCATATGATGGCAGATTTTTTTTTTTGATATGTTAATCAGTTTTACTGATTTCCCCCACCCCCACCCCATTCTTCCTTCCCCAATTTTTGGGAGGGGAGGAGAGAGAGAGAGAGAGAGAATGAATGTGGGAAAAATCTAAGAAATAGAAAGACAATATAGATCGACAAAAATATTTTTTATAAAATGAGGGAAAAATGTGTATATTTTTTCTTCGCCCTCAGGAGGGTGTATACATGTGTGTGTTGGAGTAGGGTGGTGTGAAGGACTCAGGAACGGAGCCCTAGCTCAAACGAGCAAATACAAAGGAACTCTGAGAGACACAGAATGGCTATGCCAGCCAACTTGCCTTGGACCACTCTCTAGAGACCTGGAGGTTCAGCTCTTTAAGGTCAAAACTATACTGATTCTTTTGCTGTGGAGTGAAGGGGAGGGGCGAGTAAGAAAGGGAAAGAAGGGTGGGAATGTTACAAAATCTGCTTGGTGGCTGCCATCTTTAATGATTGTTTTTCTCTCCACTCCGAGGGTTTCATTAAGAGGGGCTCAGGGTGAGGATTGGTACCAGCCAAGGCTGGTGATTAGAATGACCTCATTCAGTTGACTTAGGGAGCATTTTGCCTCTTTAAGTAGTGCTGGGATGGGAAGGGTGATGTGACGGCCCTTTGCCTTTCACCACTTATCCTTGGAGAGCTGTAGGCTGAGTTAGAGCCTGCTGTCATATCCCACTGGCAGCCACACCCAGTCATCTTGTAGGGCCCCTTTGAAACACAAGGTCCTTGACCCTGATCCATGATGCTGTCATGGCCTTTTGAGATGCCTTATTTTTTTTTTTTGGCAAAATATTAGAAAAATTAGTTTTAGGGTTGTTGCTGCTTTGAAACCAAAGCAGAGAGAATGACCCCGAGAGAGATCCTACTAGCCATCCTAAAAGGGACAGTTGAACAAAATTGTTCTCAAAACTTGGTACTTCCAAACAGGCATCTCTGAGTAACTTAGCCCCATTCTACTACTCCATTCCTTCTGTACCTAGCATGTGGCCATGTGCACAGTAGGTATATGTTTAGTAGACTTGTACAGAGACTTATTAGAATATTAGGGCTAGAGGGAACCTTAGACATCGTTTTGTCATTTTCAGATGGGGAGACTGATTTCTGGAGAAGGGAAGTTATTACTCATACTCTACTGCCTAGGTGTTCATTTTTTTCTATGTCTGTATTGTTTTGGGGAGGCAATATGATGTAGTGGAAAGAATCCTGGATTTAGAGCTAGAATGACCTGTCAGCTTTATTATTATTATTATTATTATTATTGCTGTTGTTGTTATTTAGTATGGCCCCTCTCACCTCTGATATTCTGTCTTCTAAAATCCCTTTTAACTCTGACATTCTGTGACTATGGGCAAATAAGTCATTTATCTTTTCTGAGCCTCAGTATTCCTCATCTGTGAAATGGGGGTAGCACAACCCATAGTATCTACTTTTCAGGCAGCTACATGGCGCAGTGGATAAAGTGTTGCCCTTGAAGGCAGGAAGATCTGAGTTCAAATTCTGCCTCAGCTACATACTTAGCTGTGTCACACTGGGCAAGTCATTTAACCTCTGTTTACCTGAGTTTCCTGATCTGTAAAATGGGGATAATAATAGCACCTACCTCCCAGGGTTGTTGTGAGGATCGAATGAGATAATAATTGTAAAGTGCTGGGGCAGCTAGGTGACGCAGTAGATAGAACACCGTCCCTGAAGTCAGGAGGACCTGAGTTCAAATCCGGCCTCAGATCAAACACTTGACACTTACTAGCTGTGTGACCCTGGGCAAGTCACTTAACCCCAATTGCCTAAAAAAATAAAAAAAAATTGTAAAGTGCTTAGCATAGTGCCTGGCACATAGTAGGTGCTCTATAAACATTAATTATTATTATTGTGAGGATCACAATGTATGTATGTATTTGTGTGTATAAATGCATATATGCATATATAAAACACTATGCGAGTCTTCACGTAGTATGTACATGTCAGCTATTTTAAAATTTTGTCTTATTTTTAATTGATACCTTTTTAATATCCCAGTTGTTTACCAGATATATGTTTTTCCCTATCTAATGACTTGTAACAATGATCAAATTTTTTTCTTTTAACAAATTTGACTCAGTTCCCTATATTTTAAGAGGGGAAAAATTTTAACTCAGCAAAAAATAAATAACTAAATTAACCAGACCATGTATATGCAACAATCCACTCCATAGACCCCCACCTCTGCATCAAAGGGAGTGTAGTATATGCTTTTAACTCTTCTCTAGGGCCAAGCTTAGTCATTATAATTACTCGTTAGCTGTTATTCTTATTATTACTTTGCTTGTATGTTTTCTTTGCATGCTACTTGGTGTATGCCAATTTTTTTTATGTATAGGGTATCTCAAAACACTGTGCAGTTTTTTTGTTTTGTTTTGTTTTTTTGCTTTTTGGTGAGGTAGTTGAGGTTAAGTGACTTGCCGAGGGTCACACAGCTAGTAAATGTTAAATGTCTGAGGTCACATTTGAACTCAAGTCCTCCTGACTCCAAGGCCGGAACTCTATCCACTGCGCCACCTAGCTGCCCTGTGCAGTTTTAAAAAAAAAAGTTATTTAAGCCTTTAATATGTACATGGACGTGTGCATAGAAACTATATATTATGTAAAATACAAAATAGAGAAATGGTCAATATCCAAAGAAAGCACAGGTTTCTCTCTTCAGTTAGAACATAGATTCACTGAGGTATCTAGAACCACATCTCTTGTTGTCTATGCATTTTCCCCATAGAGTTTTGTCTTTTATTTTCCTTTTTTTTTTTTTGGCAATCAGGATTAAATGACTTGCCTAGGGTCACACAACTGATAAGTGCCTGAGACTGGACTTGAACTGAGGTCCTTCTCACCCCAGGCCCAGTGCTTTACCATCCACTGTACCTACCTGGCTGCCCCAAGATTTGTCTCTTAGTAAGTATGTTATCTGATTGACAAAAACAAACCAATTCTCCTGGATAGTTTAAAAAAAAAAAAAAAAGAATTTCTGTTCAGATGAAGTCTCTCTGCTTGGGTTTCTATTATTTAAGATTTAGGTCATTTTTAAAAAATGTCTAGGAGTGCTTGCCTGTTCTTCTGCTGGGTTTATTGATGCCATGAATCTTTGTGACTGATATTCCACTTCAGGAGCCCCATGCACATAAGATTCAGGGTCTGGGTAGAAGGACTTGGAGGTTAAATGCCTTGTCCAAAATTCCACAGATGATAAGCAAAAGCTTGCTGACCACTTTTTGTTTTTATGGGGTGTCCCAAAAGTTTAAATGCAGTTCTAAGCTTTTAATAGCCTTAAAACGGAGCCATTCGTAGCCTTAAAGTAAAGCCGTTAAAACCTAAGACCGCACTGAGACTTTTGGGACATATTGTACTACAGAGCAGATCCTCTTTAAGGTAAAGCTTTGACTAGGTGGCTGCTGAGTCTCTCTAGGTTGGAAAACCCTGAGATCCTGCTCTCGTACAGGGTGGGTTTGTGGTAGGGGTGAGGGAAGGTGCATGACTCATTAATGAACATGGTGACCTGATGGCCAAACTCTCAAGGTAAGGGAGGACCTAAGCTGACCCCGTTTTGCAGGTGGCGAGCCCAGAACATTTGTGCTAGACAATAATTGTTGCAAGTTCAGAATACATCCCTTTCAATGTTACACATTCAGATGAACAAAGCAGGGCAGACTTTTGGTCAAGGTGTAAGGAGATAGATGGCAGAGGAAGGATTCCTAGAATAACATTTCCGTGTTGTCTTGTTGCATTCTCTTTTATTGGGTCAGATGGCTGTGATGCGGCTTATGTGTAAAAGGTGACACATTTTCAATCAGTTCTACCTACCAGTAACTGATTCATAAGACACTGACCCTTTAGGAGATGAAGCTGATCCTCATTGGTGTCCTGTAGGACTCACCTGGAGCCATCCACCTTTCAGGACTGGTGGTTGCCAGGGGAGGCTTTGCAAAAACCAACACTGGGGGGCAGCTAGGTGGCACAGTGGATAGAGTACCGGCCCTGGAGTCAGGAGGACCTGAGTTCAAATCTGATCTCAGATCGGATGCTTGACACTTAATAGTTGTGTGACTCTGGGCAAGTCATTTAACCCTAATCAACTCATCAAAAAAACAAAACAAAACAAAAAAACATTGGGAGCCAAGCCTACAAAGCGATTCCAGTATTTGGTGTGCCTGTTGGTCATAGGTCAGTGACGGTAGCTACTGGCAATTGCAACAATAACGACGATAGTAATGAATAGCTAGTGCAGAACATAGCGCTTTAAGGTTTGCAGAAAGCTTTACGTTGGATCCCTCACAACAGCCCTGGGTGTTAGGTGCTACTACTCCTATTGATCACTTACCTGTGTAAGCACATAAAAGCTTACCAAAGCCCTTTCTATAGGGCTGTGTTTTCGCCACTGGTGGTTTCCAAAGTTATTATGGGCATTAAAATCAGTCGTTTTGGGAGTCTGGGGAAAGTGCATAGTAATAATATGATAATGCATGACCGTATAAGGTTTACAAAGCACTTCACATATATTATCTTGTGATCTTCACATTGACCCAGTGAAGAGGGTGTTTTATTACTCCCATTTTACTGATGGGGAAACTGAGACTGAGAGAGGTTTCTGTGTCTTGCCTAGGGTTGCCCAGCTAGTAGGCATCTGAAGAATCGGGTCCTCCTGACTCCAAATATAGCACTCTTTTACGTAAGATCAGAGGATCATAGGTTCTGAGTGGAAAGGAACCTTAGAAGTCACCCTAATCCGACCCCACATTGAACAGATGAAGAACAGGAGGCCCAGAGAACTTGAGTCATTTGCCCAAAGTCACCCTAATGATGATTAACAGAGCCTGGATTTGAACTCTGCTCTTGTGACGCCCAATTCAGCATGTTCTTCCTTGTTCCACACTGCCTTGATAACAAAGATTTGGTGTCTAGATTGCTTAGTAATGTCTGGAGAAGACAAGGGTAGCATACAAAATAGAAATCCCCAGAGAAACTAGAAATGGCCCTTGCCTGTACTCTGGCCTCCTGGGCACCTCTTTATCTGAGATTCTGATAAGAATCAAAGTGAGAAATTAGACAAAGCCCTCCTTCCCTTTTGTAGATGAAAGTGATGTTAATGACTCACCTGCAATGGAGAATTCACACATTGATTCATTCATTCAATGTATTTATTAAGGATGTACCACATTCTGGGCACTGCCTGGGCTTTGGGGGGAGATTAGTCAGAAAATATGGTCTTTGCCCTCAAGGAGCAGTAAAACAAAATCGCTCGTAATAGCGATATAGGACAGAATTTAATTTGGGACCTGAGAGACATCGTGCTGTGGGGCTTCAGAAGCCCCCAAAGGGAGGCATCCTCTCCAGTTGTGCAAGGGAAGGAAGGATGGAAAGGTCAGTTTTAGTAATCACTGGTTGCTGCTGGCTTTTTTTTTTTTTTTGAGGGTTGCTCTATGTTGCACAGGCTGGAAGTTCATCTATCACTCATGGCCTCAGTGTAAGAGTTTTTACCCACTTCATCTCCAGCCTGGGTCAGTCGAGCCCTCTCCTTAGGCAGCCTGGAGGCCCCCTGTCTCCCAGGGCGGGTTACTATACTGTTGTAAAGTTGTACTGTAGAACTCTTTGATACTTCTGAGCTCAAGTGATCTACTGGCCTTGGCCTTCTGGTAGTTAGAATTACAACCTATAGTGTTGGGCCTGGAGTCAGCCTGAGTTCCTGGGCAAGTCATTTAACCTTATTTGCCTCAGTTTCCTCATCTGTAAAATAAGCTGGAGAAGGAAATGGGAAACCACTCCAGTATCTTTGCCAAGAAAACCCCAAATGGGGTCATGGAGAGTTGGACACGACTGAAAAAAGACTGAACAACAACCCCCACATCCACCGCTACTTTCTTTTGACTTTTGACTCTTTCCCCAGTAGTAGTGATATATTTGCATTGAGAACAAATGCTTTTTTGACTGACTGATTGATTCATCCACGTTCTTTTCTCTAGATGATCTTCTTGACCCCATATACAATAGTTGACAAGGGCTAGTGAGAAAAGTTTGTAGTTAGGAATCTAACTTACCTATGGAATTGAGGATACTTCAGGAGTGGAACCATGATCTTTGACATCTTTTTCAGCCTTTGCTTGGTGTTGCACCAGCAAGAAATAAATTGCTTAAAGGACTTAGTGAGAAGATAATGGAGGAGGACACCAGGGCCTTCAAACAATCTAGACTGGTTAAATAACCCTTGGATATTTAGTTGCTGGTGTCTTGGTTTTTTTTGTTTTTCGTTTGTTTTTTTTTTTTTCCACTTGGTGGAAAAGAAGGCCTCCATCTTCCAGGTTGAAGGGTCCTCCAGCTGGGAAGCAAGAGCTGTGTGTGCCCTTTGCCAGGCTTCTATGCTGCTCTGATGGCCCTCTTGAGCCGCCCTGCAAAATGAGCCCTTCATGTTACAGCCGACAGCTACGGGTCCCCAGCTGCATCTTTGCTTCAATAAATAGTCGGCCCAGACGTGTTAGCAGGTTTAGAGCACTGAGGAACATATTTTTTATTTTTTATTTTTATTATTTTTTTTGCTGGTCTGCTGCAAATGATCTAAATGGAACAGACACCATGGCTATAAAACATTTGTAACATCACACATTTAGTCAAGTTCCTGATGGATTGATTTCTTTTTGATTGGTAGGGCTGGGGTTTTTTTTTTTTGGCTAGCATTGTTGTTTATATCTACCACCTATTCCCTTGTCCCAATCTCCCTGGCCTCCTGCCCCTAGAAAGCAAAGCTTTCTTTTATGTGAGGATTTATAGAACTGTGTTACTGGTATGAGGAAGTCTCAGACATATTAGGATATTGGGATAGTAGAGAAATATTGCTTTGGAGGCTCGGAATGCTTTATCTCTTATTGAGTCTGACCTTCCTAGCTTGGAAGGATCTTTTAGTCTTCATAGGGGAAGAGGCTGTCTGGGTTAAGATAGATAATCACATGTCTTTGCTTTTATATAGGGCCTTTCCTAGTAGGCCCACTCTCCCCCTCCTCCTGCACCCACCCTTGGATTGGGATGGTGGTCTTTAGGCAACCTGTTCAGCAAACCCAAGCAAAGGACAAACAGTAATAATCCTTTTTGTTTACTGAGAGCCTCCCCTGCCTTTCATTATTGGGATACACCCAGTTGTTCCAGTGTGTCACATGCGGTGGCAAGAATACAGAGTCTGAAGCCAGAAGACCCCTGTTCAAATCCACACTCTGCTACTTACCTTTTTAACACGGAGAAAGTCACTGTACCTCATTTTCTTCATCTGTAAATGTAAATCTCTAAAAGGAGGAGCAACTTCTAGGGTCTTTCCAGCTTGAAATCTTTGATACTATGAAGGAAAGGAGACCAGATTTGGAGTCAGGGAGCCTGGGATCAAATTCTGGCTTTATCACTTGTTCCTTTTGTGACCTGGAACAAATCATTTCACTTGGGTTTCCTCATCTATAAAATGAGCAGCCTGGATTAAATGACTTCTGAGTTCCCTTGCTTTTTGTTGTTGTTGAGTTATTTCAGTTGTGTCTGACTCTTCATGACGCCATTTGGGGTTTTCATGGCAGAGATACTGGAGTGGTTTGCCATTTCCTTCTCCAGCTCATTTTACAGATGAGGAAACTGAGGCAAACAGAGTAAAGTGATTTGCCCAGGGTCACACAGTTACTAACTGTCTGTGGCTGGATTTGAACTCATGAAGATGAGTCTGCCTGATTCCAAGACCAGTGCTCCATCCATCATGCCACTTAACTGCTCATCTTTCAGCTCCAGATTTATGATAATCTCCTTATTGTGGGAGCAACCTGATGTGGTAGGTAATGAAGTGGAGTTGTGAAGGCAGTTCAATGACTTATCCAGTCTTAAGACTAGTTAGTACACTCTTACTGTCTTCCCAGTGCTGAGACTTCCATTTTCACCTCCCCAGGAGGGAGCTATTTTGGGATTAGTGAGCTGAGGTTCCAAACTCAGGAAGGTCAGTTTTTACTAGGGAAAGACTGGGAGTGCTTTTAGTCTGGGCAGGGTCTGGGGATTCCTTCCAGACAGGGAGGTCCAAGCAAACTGGCGGGCTCAGGACCCAGAAGGTCAAGCAGTGGAGACTGAAGGTCTTCTAGCCAAGGTTGGATGCCACTCGTCTGGCATGGTGTAGAGAGGATTCTTGTTCAGTTATACGTTGGACCCCATGACCTCTGAGGTCCGTTCCAACTCTGATGTGAAGGAACAGATTTAGTAAGACCTTTGGGTTTGCTTGACCCTTTTGTCAAAAGAAATTTGCTAAGTGTTAGGGGCTAAAAGGATCCAGATCAGCACTTTGCAAGGCCGGATTTGTTTTCTCTTTGCTGACAAGAGAAGTTTGCTTCTTCTGATCTAAATGTCTCTCACAAACCAGCCAACCAAATAAGGCTCTTCCATTATGTATGGTCTCTACCCACTTCTGTGCCCTCTTACATCCACTGTCTTTTCCTAATTTGGAACCTTGGTTTGGCAAAGCAGATTAGGCTAGAAAGTGACCAAACCTCCCTCCAAAGGTTGCTGTTTTTTCATGTGGACAGCAAAAGGGATACCCGCTGTATACCTCCCTCAGCCCAGCACTGACATCCAGAAAATTCTGTCTTGATTGCGGGGGGCCACTCCCGCCTTGGGAGCCTTCTTGCTGGACTGGAGACACTTTCTGGGGAGATATGGTGGGAGTGTTCCGTAGACCTTAGTTTTGCTCACAGAGCAGATTAGGTGTAACTCGCTCATCATGAGCTGATTGCCATGTGCAGCTAAAATATGCAAATGAGGTTAATCAAGGCTAAGGGTTAAAGTTTCCCATTTATTCTTTTCATGAAATCAGCTAGAGAGCTTTTGAGGTGGAGGGCAGTGTATGTGTGTATGGGAGTACATCTGGGAAATCTGCTTTGAGACTTACCCTTCTGTGCAGTTTTTATTTCTCCTGTTAAGATTTTTACCAAAGAGGTTGCTGCTTATGAACTGATGCAAAGTGAAGTCAGCAGAACCAGGAAACATTATATACAATGGGCTGAACCCTATACCAGCTATTGGGTGCTTTCTATATAGCTTGTTTGTTCATCATTTGCATGTTGTCTCCCCCATTAGACTGAATTCCTTGAAAACGGATTGTCTTTTGCTTTTTCCTTGTACACCTTTCACTTAATATGGCTCTGGCATGTAGTAGATACTTAATAAATATTTATTGAGTGACTGACAATGAGAACTTAGAAGAGATTTAAGCACGCACGTGCCTTTTTTCTTTGCTGAAATGTAGAGGCCTATGGATCTGGAACACTGCATACTCCTTTGGACCTGTTGGGGTTAGTTAGTTTTGCTGAATGGCTTCTCAGCCTTTTCCCTCCCCCTCCCCTCTTTCTTTTTAATTTTTTGTTATAAGTGACAACTCTCTAGTTGGGGAAAGGGAAAAAATATATTGAAAAATGAAGGTGATATAAAAACAAAAGATATCAAAAATAATGAAAATTTAATTAAAATTTTTTTTTTACCACTCTAGATATGAAAATCAGTCGGTCAATAAAGCGTTTATTAAGCCCTGACTATATGTACTAAGCACTGGGGATACAAACAAAGGCAAAAGACAGTCTGTCTTTGAGGAACTCATATTCATTCTTAACAGTAGAATTATAGGATGTCAGAGTTGCAAAGGTCTCAATCAATAGCTCATCTGGTTCCATCTCTTTGTTTTATAGATAGGAAACTGAGATGAAGAGAAGGGAAGTGATTTTCCCATATTCACCATGAATCAAAAGGAGGGTTTGGAATAGATCCCAGGGGTACCGATCCCCAGGTTGGTGCTCTTGTCCCTAGTTGACAAGGGAGCTGTATTGTAAAAGTTCATTTGTGAGTTCATTGTTAGGAATTTGGAATGCATTTTCTGCCCCAGAATATCACACATGGTGAAAATTCGTGTCTAATTGACACAATGCTATTAGTACTTAGATACTTAAGTGGATGTTAAGCCAGCTAGGTGGTGCATTGAATAGTGAGCTGGGCTTAGATTTCAGAATACCTGAGTCCAAATCCTATCTAAGTCACTAGCTGCACTTAATCTCTCTCAGACTCAGTTTCCTTAACTGTGAAATGAGAGATTGAACTTAATGGCATCTAAGGTCTGTTCAGATTCTTAAGCTATGATCCTATCAAAGTGATCAAATTGATGGGGGAATATTCCCCCCCAGGAGGCAAATTACAACCTATTCATACCTGCTCAGGCTCTCAAGCTCTTGCCTATGTCCTCTTATGAATTAACTCCAGGGAATCCAGGCCCCACCATGCTGGGGACATTCCCCACTTCCTGTTGACATCTGAGGATGATTGGTATACTCCTGAGGACATCAGTGGATCACTTTGGTCAGCCCATTGCCATTCCTCCAACTCTTGCTAGGTGACTGGCCCTAATTTTTAAAATCGTACATGTCCCTGATGATATTTATTTCAATTCTTCTTCTAAATTTCTTATTTGTTGTATTTTTTTTTTTTAGCTTCCTTGAACTCACCATATACCTCTTCATTGCCCTCTTTGTGACTGGTACCCATTTTTAGCTCTTAAGTGTTCCACAATATTCACCTCTACAACTATACCAATAGAATAAGAGTATTTAAGAGCTGGTCGTTTGTTTCTAGGAGAAGTTTGGCATCTTTAAAGGAGCTTTGCAGTTTCCTAAAGGTAGTTTAGCTCCTCCAGCTTCTCCTATTTAATTCTAGGTCCAGTTCATTGTCCAGTTGTACTGTCTGTCCAAGATACACACACACACACACACACACACTCTAGACAAGAACTATACACATTCATATTCTTCATATTATAATATAGGCAATTGATATTCTACATCCACTTTGTTTTTCCTGTATGGATAGTTAGTCCTAACTCTTTTGAGTAGATATGAATCTTTTCCCTACAACTCTGTACTGATGCAGTCAGCACAGTGTCATCTACAAATAAGAGCTTCTGGAGGACCTCACTTTATATTGGGAATCCCTCTTCAACTTGGGTAAAACCCTGAATTTCCTCCATGATAGTGGTGAACACCTTTGGCCAGCATACGTCTGTTTTATGCTTCACTTGATATTTATAATCAGAAGGCTGTTGTGTGTGGCTATCTCAGTTGTTTTATTTTTCAAGTAATACTGAATAAATTTGATGTGTGCATAAGAGAAATTTTGTTGGCATAGAACCTTTAAAGTAACATTTTGCTAAACCAAATCAAATGCTTTAAAAATAACCAACAGACATTAAGTATAGTAGCATCTGTTATTATATACTTCTTTCAGCTAATTGTGTGATGATAAAGATGTGTCCTCCTATGGAATGTCACTTGTAAAAGCCTATCTGTTTCTTGCTTGGACCAACACTGAAGATGCCCTCTGTGTGTGAAGATGTAGCTCATAAACATTTTGTATAAATGGGAAAGTAGACATATCTGTTGGTGGTAGCTGATGTTTTTCAGTTACCTTTTTCTTTCTTTCTTTCTTTCTTTCTTTCTTTCTTTCTTTCTTTTTTTTTTTTTTGGTATTAATAAGGCCAGAGATTTTTTCCAAACCTTTACTGTTTTCCCCTCCTTCAGGGATCCCTTTAAAATTAATCGCTCAGTGCCCTCATAATTATGTCACTTCCAACACAAATCTCTGTGATATATGTGTGGGCTAATAATAATACAGCAATTTTTTCCCTCTCTGTTCTCTTTAAGGTGATTTCTACTTTTTCTGTGAACGTGGGGGATTTTTGTGTCTTAAGTGTGATGGTTCTATTGTCTTACGGTAAAAAAAAAAAGTTTACCATAAACATCTTTGCAGATCTTTTCCATTTTTCTTCTGTTTAATGTTTTTCTTTAATATTTCCTTCCCTCTTCCGCCTCTTTCCCTACTTGACTCTGCTTACTTGGGTGTTTGGTCAAATTTTCTGTTAATCGAATTTGCCTTCCGTTGCTTTTCAATGTTTTGTGAGGAGATCTTGCATATAATCTTCCATGAATCTTCTTCACAAGACATTACAAATGAATTTATAAGTGGATCCTTCTATCTGATATTCTTTGTCTGTTGTCCCACTCCATTTTCTGAAGGTATTTTTAAAGCTCTGTGTGTATGTCCTTCTCCTATCCATTACCCATTCTTCATCATCAATAACTTGTTTGTATTAGGTCATAATTGAGTTGCTTCCATTGCAATGCAATTCTTTTTCTCATTTTTCTTCTTTTAGCTTTTTACTAATTTTGACGTTTGTTCTAACAAATCAAGGGTTTGACTATACACAGACAACTGATTCAGAAGTGACTCCCACATCAAGAATGAGTCATTTCCTGTCTGTAAAAATATAATCAAATTCTTTTTGTTTGTGATGTTTTTTTTTTTATTTTTCATTTATTTATTTATTTATTTTTGGTTGTTTGTGGTGTTAATTCAGTGCTTACCTTGTTCAGAGCCTCCCAATTCCTTTCTCAAAGAAAATGTCTTCATGAGGTATAGTTGTGAGGCCTTTGTGTAGTCTACAAGATTCTTTGGCTTCTTCCATTCCTTATTTCTGATCCATATTTTCCAATATATTTCTTGCTATCCTTACCTATTTGCACCTTTGTATTGAGGTCACTGAGTATCATAGCTATATGTTGTTGTTTTTCAGTCATTCAGTTGTGTCTGAATCTTTGCCACCCTGTGGACCATACAATCCATGAGGTTTTCTTGGCAAAAATAGTGGAGTGATTTGCCATTTCCTTCTCCAGTGGGTTAAAGCAAACAGAGATTAAGTGACTTGCCCAGGGTCACACAGCTAGGAAGTGTCTGAGGCTGAATTTGAACTAGGGTCTTCCTGACTCCAGGCCCAGTGGTCTATCCTCTGAGCCATCTAGCTGCCTCCTGTCATATCTATATGCCAATGTAATTTGGAAGGTCTTAATGAATCCTTTGTAGAATTTGCCTCCCTCTTCATTCTCTGCCACACATGTTGGTCTTTAAGCTACCTTATTTTCATGGTGGTCTTTTTGCAAATACTTATCTTGAGCTCTGCAATACAAGATGACCCAATGGCCCATGAAATGATATTTGTTGCTGCCTTTAGGCATGCAATAAAACTCGTTTTGCCAATTCCTTTATGTACCTTTCTGAGGAGAGCCTGAGTCATCCTTCCATTTAGCTACAACTCCCTTCTTTCTTTTGATTTTGTTTATAGTGAGAATGTAAAGGTTTCCACTATTCTGCTCCTTCAGTAGTGTGCCCACTAGTGTGGTCATTTAGCATGCCAGGAGCCAAGTGAAAGTTTGTAGTCAGTCTAACCCAGCAACAGTGTGTGGTTGCCTTTGAGAACTCAGAGTCATTTCCATGCACCGTTAAAGCAGCACCGGAGGACGTTGTGGAAGTGCTATTGGATTCTCTGCCCCTTGCTTCCTCACCTCAATGTTTGCTACCTCCACAGTGAAAAAATAAAAAGGAAAGAAGAACCCCAAACTGCTTTGAACATTTAAAAATAATTTGTTTTAAATTATAATGTGTTGAGGAAGACCAAAAAATGTGTTATGACCTGTAATAGCTAACTATGAAGTGCCAAACTGAACTGAACTTCCAATATGATCAAGAGGAGATTGTGCTTTGCATGCACTGGGTAAGCTCAGCGGTCATTGGCTAACTGTTACCTTGGAAAGGAAAATGAGCTAGTCCAAGCCAAACATTTTCCAGTGGAGGTTTAGTGACTTGCCCAAGGTCATTCGGATAATAGAGATAATGCCCAAGGTCATTTTTATATAGAAATAGCTTTTCAGAGCACTTTCCTTATAATTGCTTTTTGAGTTAGGTAGTACAAGGAAGATGATTTCTTTTTTATTGGTGGTATGACTTAGGGAAGTTCAGTAATTTGTACAAGATCACAGAGCTAATTAAAAGGCAAAGCTGGAACTTGAACTCAAGGTTCTGATTCCGACTTGAGGGAGTATTTGTTTGCACTCTATCTACTGTGTCCTGATGCTCAAGGTATAGTTGTTGTTCAGTCATTTTTCAGTCGTGTTCAACTCTTCATGACCCCATTTGGGATTTTCTTGACAAAGATACTGGAGTGGTTTGCCATTTCCATCTCCAGCTCATTTTACTGATGAGGAAACTAAGGCAAACAGGGTTAAGACTTTCTGGACAGGAAGTCTGCTTTGATGTTTTTTACCATCTGGCTGACTTTTTGGTAATGTTTACCATGGGAGATAAATCCCTAAAGGCAGAATATTTAATCATCAGAGAAAGGCAGTTGGTCAAGATGGGAGCGTGTGAAAGAGCTGACCTCATAGCTGCCCAGAGTCACACAGCTATTAAGTGTCTGAGGTCAGATTTGAACTCAGGAAGACGAATCTTCCTGACTCTAGACCCAGCACTATCCACTGTGCCACCTACTTGCCCCAAGGTACAGTATGAGTTAAATCAGCTTAGGAACTACATGACATTGTTGCTATGGGAAAATGGATTCTGAGTTCCCATTTGGGATCATGGGCTCACATACCTTTCTTGTTGTCCCTTAGTAGCTCATTATTTGTGCACATCCACATAGAAGAGGGAGTTTATCCTTGTCCTTTGCCATATATTTTAAGACTTTTTTTTAATGCAGAAAAAGGACTAGCAGATATTAATAACTTTGCTATCAAATATTATTATTTTTTAATTGCATTTGTGTTATTGCAATCACTGCAAGAGGGGCCATTCTGTGTGGAAAACCCACAAGACTCCAGCACTTAGTGGAGTGTTTGGTGCATAGTAAGTGATTAATAAATGCCAAGTTGGCTGACTGAAGCATGTTGAGATTATGAGTAGGGAGAAAGAAGACCATAACCTTCTGCCTCGTCTCATGGCTAGAGGTGATGAAACTGCCTATTGGCTTCCTACCAAGTTAGGGCATCAATAAATTGTATGATGGTCAGTTGCCATATTCTACCGCATCTTTTGGACTTTATGGCAAGGTTCTGAACTTCTCACATTTTCCTGTTGAACAGCCATGGACCATCTCTCTTTCATCTTTCCCCACCACTCTCTCAGATCTCCTTGTGAGTTGGTGCCAGGCCAAAGCAACCTATCATTCCCCAGTCCAGATCATAGATCAGACCAGCCTAGTGGTGGACAGCTCTTATTGGACAGAAGAGAATAGAGAGTGGAAAGAAGGATAGAAGAATATATAGTCAGAAAAAAGGACAGAAAGACAGACAGACATTTAAAACATTTTCTTGGGGCTGGTGAGCAGAAGAGATTTTTTTTTTATTTACAGAAGAGATTTTAAAAATGAACAAATGTGATATGGAGGCAGTTGGTTCTGAGATATAGTGCTCAGGTCTTACTGCCTTGCTGAAGAGACCCTGTAATTTCATTACAAGATCATTTTCCCCATTAGGTGAGTTATTGTTGTTTTAATCAGAGGTAATGTTGTAATCTGACCATGTAGCATAATTGAGTATAAAATATTTTTCATTCCCATATAGATGGAGGATTTTCCCCCAATTATAAGCCAATTCAAAGGCACCTAGGCCCAAGAAGGATGCATTGTCGAGCCATAGATTAGGTTCTAGCACTTTGCTTAATATGTTTTTGGGGGGAGGCAAGGGAAAAGCCTTGAAGAAACATTGAGGCTTATGTTTGTAATGAGTTTTCCTCTGAAGTTAATGTAATTTCTGCAATTTGTGATGCAAATAAAATACTTTGGCACCTTTTGTAGGCTGGGCAAATTGGGGCAATGGAGGCTGGCAGAAGGAGCTCTGGAAGAAGGGGAGGGGTGGAGCAGACAACCAGTTAGGTGGGTTTTGTTGGCCATTTAGTTGACTAATTTTAAGCTTTTTTGCCTTCAGTCCTTTAGTTAGGAATTTCTTTGGCCAGAACATCTACCATTTTGTTTATCCTTGGGGACTGGGCTTAGGCATTTTGGGAAGTGTGTGGTGGTGGTGGGGAGAGCCCTCCACATTGACATTTCTGGGCATATCATATCCCCTACCCTATCCCCATCCCATTCCCCTCTTCTTGCTAGACTGGGCTGACTTCCTGGACAGGAAGTTTCCTTTGATGTTTTTCACCATCTGGCTGGCTTTTTGTGTATTTTGAAAGAGGACTGTAGGCAGAGGGTAGTGCTTACCATGGGGGATAAATCTCTAAAGGTAGAGTATTTAATCATCAAAGAAAGGCAGTTGGTCAAGGGGGGAGCATGTGAGGGAGCTCCTCTGTTAGCTGCACTATGTTCCCTACCCCTACCCCCCATTTTTCTTTATCCTAAGTTCAGTGTAATGAACACCTTTCAAGGAGTTGTTCTAGATGCCTGTATAGGAGCTTGGCATTGGCACATTTTGTCAGAGGAGCAGCCAAGAATAGTGGAAGGGGCCCTGGACTTTGACTCCAGGGACCTGAATTCAAGTCCCAGTTGGCACTTACTTACTGAGTGACTGTGGGTAAGTCACTTTCCCAGTCAGTGCTTCTGTTTCCTCATCCATAAAAAGGAAGAAGTTAGATGAGAGAATCTCAGAGGTCACTTCCAGTGCTAATATTTGATGACTCCAGTAGTGCTTTATGCTTTGAATCAGTTACCCTTGCAAAGTTCTTGATCCTCCCGTCTTCTCTCATCCCTTGCGAAAAATCCCAGCACTGCCACTTCCATGTGACTTCAGGCAAATCACTTCACCTCCTTTGGCCTCAGTTTCCTTCTCTGTACACTCAAGGGATTAGGTTGGTGTGTCTTGAAGTCTCCTTACAGCTGATATTCTATATCCTAGGTTCTTTCTATCAGTGTTTCTTTACCATGGTCTGTAAAAAAATTTACTGGTTCACAAAACTTTTACTACCAGAGGTCTTTATTTTTTAAAACCTATTAAAAAAAATGGCTTCTCTCTGTCTCCCTCTCTCTCCCTGTCCCTCCCTCTCCCTCTCCCTCTCCCTCTCTTCTCTCTTTCCTCTCTTTCCCTTCTCTCTGTCTCTCTATCTCTGTCTCTCTCTGTCTATCTCAATCTCTCTCTCTCTCTTTCCCTCAACCTTCCCCACCCTCTTCCTTCTTCCTGCTTTCTGCTCTTCCACTTCTAGACAGACTTCTAGTCCAACCCCCCCCCCCCCCCTTTTCCCCCCCCCCTCCCCCCCCCTCCCCCCCCCCCCCCCCCCCCAGTAACCAGTGACAAGGGTGGAGCTTTGTCTATTTTGCTATTCTGCTATGTTGTTTAGGTTGGGAAACCCTACTCGAGGTAACACAATTTCAAGCAATTCACCAAGGTGTGAGAGAGTCTATTAGCTTGGCATGGTTCTTGAGCAGGAAAAGCTGGCAGAGTTGAATGGAGAAAAGATGCTATTGTAAGTGTGAGGCTGAGAAGTATTGCCAAGCCAACAAATGGCTTGTGTTCTCTTGCAGGGGGGAGTGTATATAGCCAAGAAATGGAAAGGCCTTTTCAGGAAACTGTTGATGGTAAGGGCTGGCTTCTCTCTGTGTGTCCTATCATGTAGACAGCCATTGCTCTCCAAGGCCATTTCATGCCCCATAGTGTATCCCCCAGCATTGGTGTTTATGCTTGATGATGGTGGTAGTCATTTTGGGGGACACAGCATCGATCAGCACTACAAGTGACCTGAGGTCATCCAGTCCATCCCTCTTCCTCTCCCCCCAACCCCATTTTATAGATGAGGAAAACAAGTGTCAGGAATGTAAGAAACTTGAAAGGATCACTTTGTTGGTAAGTAGCAGAGCTGGGATTCAAACCCAGGGCTTCTCACTCCGAATTCAATGATCTTCCCTTGGGTCATGCTGCCTTCACACTTACTGGTTTTCAGATTTACTTAGTTAACAGTGTCCATTTGTTTTCTCACATGATCCTCAGTCTCCATAGGAAGTAGCAGACATGGAAATCCCCAAGTTCATTTCTAAAAATATTTTACCTTTATTTTACTACTTTTTGGAAAAACAGAAAACCCAACCAATAGCCCTAGAATCTGACGTATCAAATGAAAAGACAGTCTTTCCAAGGGTATCTTCCCTCCTTCCTTCCTTCCTTCCTTCCTTCCTTCCTTCCTTCCTTCCTTCCATATATTTGCTAGAAGAATGAGTAGTGGGGTTTCAGTGGTACACCCAGAAATGCTTACATTTCTGCAAAAAGCAGCTTCAGTTAAAATTCTAGACAGTAAAACTGTGTTGGATGGATCCCTTTCTGGCCTACTATGCCCAGAAAATGCCATTGCTTTAGAGGCTGGGGCTGGGGGTGGGGCACAGCTTTGCTCTAATGTCTCTACTGAAACCATACCCAGAAATGGTCCTTTGGTGGAAAGCATTTTTGACTTCAGAATTCCTCTGCAAACACTCTACCAAGGGATAGGGCATGGACCTGTGACTTCTTTGGTAGAGGAAACTCTTGGAATAGGAAAGTCCCTTTTAGGGTATAGACCAGCACCTTCCTTCCAATTTGTCTTGAGAGAGTTTCCAGGAATTCTCAGAGATTAAGTAACTTGTCCAGGATCCCACAGCCTGTATGGGTAAGAGGTAAGAGTAGAGCTCTGGTCATCCTGGTTCTGAGATCTGATTTTCTAGATAAATAAATAAACAAATAAATAAAAGCTAGGATTTATGTAACACTTTAAGATTTATGAAGCACTTTGCAGTTGTTATTTCATTTAATCCTCACAACAATCCTTTGATTTAGGTGTCATTAGTAGTCCCATTTTACAGATGAGGAAATTGAGGGTCAGACAAGTTAAATGACTTGCGCAGTGTCACCTTGGAGGCAGGATTTGAATTTAGGTCTTCCTTTTCCCAAGCCTAGAACCCTCTCTAATATGCCATGCTGCTTCTTTATTCTAATACTCTATCAAAAATTAAAAAACAAAAAACAAAAGCCATGCTTTGAAAAAAAAGTAAACGGCATAATGGATTATTGGGATTGTCTGCTCAGGGAGAAGTGACTGGCTCTTCGTGTTTGGCCGGCCTGCATGGCACCATGGACATTGCAGGGACTGATTCCTCTGATCTTGCATCCCCAGCTCGAAGCAGTCCAGGGAATGCTTCCTTGAGTTAATGATTGCACTGTCTTAATAAACAGATGTTGGGCTGAGCAGTTGCCCAAGGGGATCTTGCCCTGGAAAAGTCCCAGGCAATACGTGCTTTTGAGGAGTGGGAAAGTCCCAGGATCTTTATTATTCTTTCTCTTTCCCATAGGGCATGATGGGACTCTCATAGATGTTGAATGGAAGTAGGGTACCCAGCACAATTTCATTCATAGTCAGATCAGGGGATGAACACCAGTGGCCTAAACCCTTGGATTATCTGGCCAATTTAGCATTCTGAAGTAATGCCCTCATGTCCTGAGAAGATGCTTTATCAGCTTTTATGGGTGTTTTTTCTGGCTTTCAAACCCATATCTGCCCAAGGACAAGTTTTGGATAGACTGTACAGGTTCATAGCTGTAGAGCTGGAGGTGACTTCCAAGGCCATCTAGTTCAACCTCCCCATTTTACAGATGAGGAAATTGAAGTTATAGAAGGTTTGGTGACCTGCCTGAAGTCATATCAGGTCCTAAATGTCACAGGTTGGATTTGAATGTAAGCTCCTTGAGGGAAGGACTGTTTCATTTTTTCTTTACATCCATAGTGTCTGACACAGTGTCTGGCACATTGCTTAAATGTAGTGCTTAAATATGTGTTAATTTTAATATTTGCTACAATTTTAAATTATTTTAGGTATTGCTTTAATTTGAACAGATTCATTGATTGGGGTCTATGGTGTTTAGAGGAGAAGGATGAGGTTTAACCCTCCTCCCCACTCTGTAAAAAAACACAAACACACACACACACACACACACACACACACACACACACACACACACACTCTATTTGAATTGTAGTGATTCAGAAAAAGAAGAAGACATTTAGACTTTAGCCTCACCATAACACCGGCGAGGCTCAACCAGGCTCTTTCTTCCTTCCCTTCCACCTCAAGATAGAAATAAAAAAGTGGGCTGAGATGAGAAGGATATTGGTCTTTCCAACTTCCTGGTCCCCCATATGCAAATCATTTAGCTACCCACAACCCATTCAACTGTAATAGAGTCTAGATTCCCAGAGTAAATCATTTCCATTCCCACCACTGTTCCCTTGGTAGGAAAAACAACAAGAGGTCAACCCCCGAGCTCCGTAGCAGCTCTATGGCTGTGCTCCTGACTCCTTCTGGAGCGACATCGGTGAGCAGCTAACCATGTGCCTCACATCTCCCCACTGGCCTTTTCATGTCTGGAAGGTTTTGACTAAAATAATTTCCTTTTCGTGTTTCCCAGAGAGTGCGGCTTCAGTCAATGTGTCCAAGTGGCTGCTTGGAGAGGATGTTTTTAGAAACTTTCTGTACCTTTGTACCCTTTGACTATGACTATAGATTCTTGTGTGTGTTTGTACATGTGTTCAGGTGTGTGTGTGTGTGTGTGTGTGTGTGTGTGTGTGTGTGTGTGTGTTTGTATGGCACTCATGGTTGTTTGTTTTTTTTAAGGACTTTTGGGCAGTCTGCGTGGCTCTTAACAGTTAACTGGTGGATCCTGTTTTCCAAAGTTCTGTCCAGTTTCATGTTTGTGCCACAGCTGTTGAGTGGTGGAGGATGTAAAAAGAAAGTTTTCATTTAATAAGGCCTTTGGTCTTTCCTATTACTGGGGGCAGGAACACATGGTTTGCTTTAGCAACCTGGAATGAAAAAAACTTTCAGTCTTTTCATCCTCTGGGCCCTGTGGGAATACAGGTATGGGCTGCCTGAAAACACACTCAGAAAAACTACAGAAAGATAGGAATCCCATTTACAAAATAGAAATTAGGGAATCATTATTCATGTGACAAGAGGATTCCCCCAGGATCCCTTTGAAATGGGAATGGGAACACACTGCTTATTTACAGATCATTTAAGTGTTTGGTTGCAGACCATTAATTACAGTTTGGGGGGGATTTAAAGCTAAAGTGTCAGGAGCCCCTGCCAATATGGAATTAAGTTAAAAGTGCAGACAAAGCATTTCTGAAATTATAATGTATGTGAAGTTGAAAGGGAGATTGGACTCGTGATGAAGCTTTGGATTTTGGGAAAAGCTTTGGATTTGTAGTCCCAGTAGACCTGGGTTTAAATCTGACTCTGACATTTACTACCTGTGTGGCTTTAGGCAAGACAACTTTCTCTGCTCTACAGTTTTCTTCATATGTCAGAAGAGGGTGTGGACGATATGACCTCTAATGACCCTTTCAACGTGAAATATGATATTTTAATGTGGTCCTCTGTAATTCATCCGCAGTATATTTAATAGACATCTTTTGAAGTCTATGTTTAGTATTTAAAGATCACCTTTTCTGATATAGGCAGAGCTTGAAAAATATATCAGGTCAACTTGTTGGGGGCCAGTGAAAGTTGATAGTTGGGGAAAGTGGTTCAATTTAGGACCTAGAAAGAGCCTATGGAATTTCTGTAGATAGTTTTTTCCCCCCTTGGCCTCAGGTAAACTCAGGATAGGCTCAGAAGGGGAATCTTGATGACTATAAGAGGGAATGGCTCCAGGAAGATTGGGAAAAGACCCTTGGAGAAACTGGAGCATGGGGAGATTTCAGGTAGAGGTAGTGCCTTTAGGACAACCCTGCATTCTAGGAAAGAAAGAAGACAAGAATTCTCTACTTCAGCTCTCAGTGTCAGTTGCCCACCTGTTTGCTGAGAGTCACTGTGAATTATTCGTGGACCACAAAGTGTCAGAGATAGGATGGACCTTGGAGTCAACCAGTATAACCCCTTTACTTTAAAAAGAGATAAACTTGGTGGAGCAGTCGATAGCATGCTGGAGTCAGGAAAATCTGAGTTCAAATCGACCTCAGTCACTTACTAGCTGTGTGATGATGGGCAAATCACTTCATCTCTGCCTCTGTTTCCTTATCTGTAAAATGGGGATAATAATAACACCAACCTCCAGGTTGTTATGAGGCTCAAATGAGTTAATATTTGTAAAGGGCCTGGCAAACCTTAAAGTGCTCTGTAAATGCTACTTTGTTATTATTGTTATCATCTACATCATCATCATCATCATCATCATCATTATTATTATTATTATTATTCCTCCTCTTCCTGTTAGGTACCTGAAACACAGATGGTGAAGTGACTTGTCACAAGTCTCATAGTGAATTAACAGCACAAAATCCCAAGTGTCCTTGCTTCCCCTCTCCTGCTTTTCCCACTATGCCATTTTCTGGTGACTCCAAACATATTTTTTTTACCCAAGTACAATTATCCCTTCCACATCACGGGGGGTGGGAGTGTGGTGCCCCCTGAAATCTGGAAAATCCGTGGAAATATTTATATATTTATATTTATATTTTATGTATTTATATATATTTTATGCATTTCTGAGTTTGTGTTGTCTGCGGCTCCTACAAAACTCCCCCAAAATTCCCATTTAATTTCTCCAAAACTGTGATGGAGAAAGTCACTATGTGGAAGGGATTACTGTAATATTGAAACTTTTTTTATACCTATAAAAATATATAGATTTACATATGTCTTTATATGCACATAGCTAAATTGTACATTTATTGTACATAACTAAGTTACCCACAACTTTTATTAGAAGCCCCTGCCTGTGCTGCATTAAAATTTTCAGTCCTTCTGTTGTGTATATGGAGGAAGAGCAACTTATTTTCTTGCAAATCCTCCTCCGTTGCCAAGGGGCTCAGATTGCTCTGTTGAGTTTTCATGCAAAGCTTCTTTTTTGGGGGCCTCATTACAGCCCTCCAGCCCTTACTGTTACTGAACTGCTTCCTCCCAAGGATCCCAAATTCAGAGTTTTACAGCTGGAAAGCCACCTACCTTAATAGTCCAATGCCCTCTCATTTACAGTTGCTGAAACTGAGGCCCAGAGGGTTGAAGGAATTTGTTCAAAGGCCACAAAGTCAATAGCAGAGCTGGGTTTCAGACCCAGGTCCTCTTAGCCCAGATCCAGAAGACTCATTTCCTCTGATGGTTGTGTCTCTTCTCCTGTTTCCAGGCTCACTGGTTAGAAAGGTGATTCTGAAACCATTCAGTGCTAAATCTGTGCTAGGATACAGTGATATGTCATCACTTCTCACCTGAAGGAATGATCTGTTTGAGTGTGTTTTGTCATTACTGGTTTACCATGCCCTCCACCCTCCTATACTATGCTTTTAGTTATTCTGTTGATTTAGATCCCTTAGGAGCAAAATAGCTTTTGAATGGTTGTGTTTTCTGTTTAAGTTAGTAAATCATAATGGAGCTGGGCTTTACAATTTGAGCTTTGTACTACATCAGGTCTCCAAGTTGGAAATAACCAGTTACTACCTACAGAATCCACTTGAATTTTGAGTAGATTCTGAGTTTCCTGGAGAAAGATTTCAATCAATCGGATTAGGCAGGTGGCTTGGAAAAACAGTACACAACTTCAAGTAATCTGGTTAACCTCTCTCTCTCTCTCTCTCTCTCTCTCTCTCTCTCTCTCTTTCTCTCTCAGATGGTCACAAGGACAAAGAAAATCTTTGTGGGCGGATTATCTGCGAATACAGTTGTAGAAGATGTAAAGCAATATTTTGAGCAGTTTGGCAAGGTAAGTACCTGTGTGTTGGATGGTGGGAGCCAGAAGGTTATCCACTTTGTGTTTGGAGTTCTCTTGCTACCTTCAGAAAGGCCTAGAATGACTCATGTTCATATCTAAATTCAGACAAAATCAGTAGGAGTTGAGAAGGAAGGGTCAGACTTGTAGTGAATGCACTGGGTTGTATAGGCCTCCATGAGTAGAGCCTAACCTTTAGTCTGATCCTGCTGGCATTTTGATATAACATAGGGGAGAGAGGCTAGGAGATTAGGCGTAGGAATGGAGAATTAGTGGCTGAGGATCTGGAAAGAATCTGGATTATGAATTTGAGGTGATAGTGGTTTTGACAGAAACTAAAGAAGAGAGAGGGCTCTTAGTCATTAGTCACTTGGCCTGACGCTGTTGTTTTCTGGAAAATACGTTGACAGGATTTCAGAAAAAAACATGGGGATTTGTATGAACTGATAACAGAGCATGATAAGCAGAACCAGGAGAACAAGATGTAGAGTGACTACAGTAATTATAAATGAAAATGATCAGTAAAAGGAAGTTGAATACTGAGTAATGGAAAAACCAATGAGCAACCTGGAGAGAAGATGATGAAACATACCCTTCCCTCATGACAGAGGTGGAGAACTAACAGGACAGAATATTGTAGACATTGTCAGGTGTGACTTGTGTATTGGATAATTTTACTGAATTGTTTTCTTTGTCACTAGGAATGTTGAATCTGGGAGGGGGGAGTAAGTGGGGGAAAGGCTGCTATAAAAACAAGGCACCAATAATATGTGCAAAAATGTAAAAACAGAAGGAGAATATTCAATTTTAGTGTGAGATTTATTCTACTTCTCTAAGTCTAGTAAGTAAAATCTAAGATTTTCTCATCTACATCTTCATATGTCTATAATGCACCCAAATGAAAAGTCCCCCCCAAAAAATAAAAAAAATAAAGAAAGAAAAGAAAAGAAAAAAAATAAAAAGAAAAGTCCCAGAGCTATTGAAATCATATGTTTGTTCTTCTATAAGAAGGAAAGGGGAAAAATTTGGAAATTATAATAAACCCAAAGGAATGAGAGAGGGAGAGAGAAAGAGAGACAAGGACAGAGATAGAGGAACAAACGGAGAGAGGAAGGAGAGGGAGAAGAGTGAAGGAGACAGACATAGAGACAGGGATAAAGAGACACAAAAATTGGAACAAGCATGGATAGAGGAGGCTTTCTTGGGTTCTGTACGACTGAGCCTTCTCTGCTAAGACACCCAAGGGAGAGCCTGTGAATGCAACCAACCTATAGCTGTTAAGAGTTCTCAGGCTGAATGTCTGTGAGATGGCAGTAAAAGTATCCCTAAGGCCTCTGTTGCCTAGAACAGGAGGGGAGCAACATTTAGAGCCATAAATTAGTCAGGAAAGAGTGTGGTCTTTTTGCTGTGTATTCACTTCTGCCTTGAGGACCCCCACCTTTTTTTTTTTGTTGCTCTGTTTCTATGGGGAATCTGGTCCCACAGAGTTTGGCATTTTCCTTGGAGAGGCGCCTTTCTTGTGCATATGTGTTCAAGAACCCTGCATAGTGCCTTGTGTGGTGCACACTCTGCACTTAATTAAAATGTTTGTTGAATTGATTTCAAGTGGCAGCTGTTATGTAGCTGTCCCCATTGCAGTCCTGGGATAATAACAGCTCACATTTGTGTAGCTGGGATAATAACAGCTCTTTGCATAGAGTATCTCAATTGACCTTCACAACTCCACTGTGAGCTAGGTGATCTTATTATTCCCATTTTACAGGTGAGGAAACTGAGGCACAAAGTGGTGAAGTGATTTTTTTTTTCTATTGTCACACAGCCAGTAACTAACTATCTGAGGTGGGGTTTGACCTTGGGTCTTCCTGACTCCCTACTGAGCTTGGGCAGCCTGAGTCATACCCAGGATGGCTGAGCCAGGTGAGGTGGGGGGGGGGGGGTTGTTACCAAACTACCCCGTGATTCAATCTCTCCTTACCCTTACGTTTACCTTACCATCTCTTCCAATTCTGCTTTATGGTTTAATTTATTGTGTGTGTCCTTTTTCTGGTGCAGATTCTGTGATATTCTTAAGTCTTCTCTTCTAGACTCCAAAGGACTGACACCTCATAGACCTCTGGTTTAGAGGATGTCATTGTCTAGGAATGGTCAGTCTTCTATTATTATCAGAAGGTCCTTTGTTTATCGAGTGATGGAGAGGCTGCATGTAATAGTGCAGGGATTCTTAACCTTTATTTTGTGTCTTGAACTCTTGGCAGTCTGATGAAATCTAGGGTCCTTTCGTCAGAATGATGTTTTTTTTCTTTCTTTTTTTTTTTTAGGCAATTGGGGTTAAGTGACTTGCCCAGGGTCACACAGCTAGTAAGTGTCAAGTGTTTGGTCTGAGGCCAAATTTCAACTCAGGTCCTCCTGACTCCAGGGCCAGTGCTCTATCCACTGCACCACCTAGCTGCCCCCAGAATGATGTTTTAAAATAATTGAGAGAAATGCTAAATTTCACTTAGAGCTTAGTAAAAAGAAAAATATAATTTTTTCCCATCTTTGTTCATGACTCTCTTGTAATCTGTCCACAGACCTCTTGGTGGTGGTAGGGTATCTATGGATTCCAGGTTAAGAACCCCTGCAGTAGTTGATAAGAGAACTGGATATGAAGGATATAAGAAACATCTGTGTTCAAATCCTGCTGCAAGCACTTACTAGTTCTGTGACTCTGGGAAAGTCTTTTAATTTCTCTGTGCCTCAGTTCCCTCATCTATAAAATAAGACAGTTGGACTCAGTTGTCTTCTAAGGTCCCTTCCAGCTCTAAATCTCTCATCCTGTGTCTGATAGTCATTAGGCCATGAACTTGGAGTAGGTACAGAGTAACACTAAACCTTTCAGATGACCTTCACCCAGTTCCCATCCCAACCAAGAGCGTGCTTTTGTGAGATCACTGGATGGGAGTAAGGCTATCGTCTTTGGCCTTGGGGTCGAGTTTTTCTCCATGTGAAGTTAATCGACCCACATGGGGATCGAAGCCAAGTAACAGAAAATCAAAACTCTGTATCCTGTCCTTTGTAATTTGGCACATTGACACAGCTGTCCCCCAAGGTTGATTCTGAAACAACTTTACAAATAGCTACTTGCTGATTCCCTTGGGTTGAGTGATGATTAATGCCGAGAAGGCTGTATGGAATACCAACATATTGGTTGAGTATTTCTCTGTAAAGCTGATTTAAAATACCAGGCAAGTGTCACCTAACACCTAATGCTACCTTGTTAGGGGAAAAATCTGGAAGGAGTTGAACCATCTGATTTCCATTGATCTGATGATGAGCCCACTGTGGAGTAAGGGTAGTAGGGATGCTCTCATTCATGAGTTGAAAGTCCTTTTTTTTTTTCCTTCAAGTCTTAATCTGTTTTGGAATTTCATAAAGATATTAAAGGATATAAAAAAAGGAAATTGATTTTGCTTGGGAAACACTTATTGCATTGCTCCAAACAGGTTCCTGCCTGTTAGTGTGCTGTCTCTCTCCTCTATACCCCTACTTTAAGTTTCTTCTTTTTCTTAAAAAAAAAAAAAAAAAACTTACAACAAAACACATTTAAGATTGTGGGGGTTTTTTAAAATTAGCTTTAGAACATATTTTGTTGGTATTTTTGTTTTTACATCAGTTGCATTTCTGATTGTGTACTTCCCTTCTCCCTTACCCAGAGATCCAACCCTTATATCAGAGAATAAAAAAGAAAGAGGGGGAAAAAAGCAAGTTGACAAAACCAACACACCAACGGAATGAGGGTATATGTAATATACCATATCCTTAGTCTCCCTACTTTTGTATTTATATTAGCTTTTTAAAATCTTCTAATTTTAAATAAATTCTATTTGAATAAATTCTTTTAAATAAATTCTTCTAATTCTAATAAAAAGCTTCTTATATAATGCTTTACAGTTTATAAAGTACTTTATGTGCTTCAACAATTCTGTTAGGTAGTATAAGTATCATACCCATTTTATAGATGAGAAAAGTGAGGTTCACAGGAGAACATTGTACATATTAATAGCCACGTTGTGCAATGACCAACTTTGGTAGACTTAGCTCCTCTCAGCAATGCAAGGATCTAAGACGATTCCAAAAGACTCATGATGGAAAATATTATCTACATCCAGAGAAAGAACCATGGAGTCTGTAAACAGATGGAAGCATACTATTTGCTGTCTTTTTGTTGTTGTTGTTGTTGTTGTTGTTTTGTTTCTACTTTCTCGTGGTTCCTCCCATGGGCTCCAATTCTTCTTTACAACATGACTAATGTGAGAAAGAAAACAAAAAGAAAAAGAAAAATGAGGTTCAGAAAAGTGAATTGATTTGACCATGGTTGTATAGACAGTAAGTGGCAGAGCTAGAATTTGAACCCATGTCTCTTAGCTTCTTATTAAATGTTCTTTTTTTTTTTAGAAAAGTCTTTTTTTTTTTTTAACTTGCTGGGCAATTGGGGTTAAGTGACTTGTCCAAGGTCACACAGCTAGTACATGTTGTGTGTTGTGTGTTGTGTGTCTGAGACTGTATTTGAACTCAGGTCCTTCTGACTTCAAGGCCAGAGCTCTATCTACTGCACCACCTAGCTGCCCCTAGAAAAGTCTTACTGATACTTTTTACCCATGGTTAACATTTCCTATGATCATTTCCCCAATATAGCTTTCCCTTGTGAAAAAGAACTATTCCTGTACCTTTTCTCAGACTTATAGACCACACATTGCTACCTCACTCCTCTGATGGCGTGACTGGCCCTAATATTGATCTGAATCCTGTTGTCTTTCGGTATAATTTTCCTTTAGATAATTGTGGTTACTGTGTATGTGATTCTTCTTATTTGGCTTTGCATCAGTTCATACAAGTCTTCTCAAGTTTTTCTGAATTCTTCCCATTTAATTCTCTTTCCATAACACTGAAAAATAGACGTATAAATGGCGTCTTAAAACAGCTCCACTTTTGTCAGGGAATGGGTTAACTGTAGTTCTTTCCCATACATCCATCCTCTCCCGTTGGTACTTACTGTGTATAAAACCACTCATTTAATTTTTCAATAACATTTACAGAATCCGGCAGGATGTGTAAACTTATCAAGCCTTTTATTAAAAGACTAAGGAGGCTTTTGGATATATCAAAACCATAATGCTCTCTTAGCTCATATTTTAAATGATAATAATAGTTTTTAATACATGTGCTTACATCTCCCCTTGGCTTGTCCCCAGAATGTCCTGTTGTTTTATTTGGGCTCATCTTTTGTCCTTGTGAATTGTGTCTGCCCACCTTTTAGGACTACATGTGGATTGTACTAGAATCCTAATATATCGAAGTATAAGGCATAGTTCCTTTGGGCAAATATATATCCACTGGCTATTTTAATTTTTCAGTTTTTTTTTTCAAGAAACAAGCATCTTTTTTTCTTTCCCTCTTGTCTCCTTCCCACTGGGGAGGGAGGAGAGAAATCAAACCTTTGTATCAAATATCCATAATCAAGCAAGACAAGGTCCCATATTGGCTATGTTCAGATAGGTATGTCTTAGTCTTAATCCTGAGCCTATCAGATTTTTTTTTTTAGGCAATTGGGGTTAAGTGACTTGCCCAGGGTCACACAGCTAGTACATGTCAAGTGTTTGGTCTGAGGCCAGATTTGAACTCAGGTCCTCCTGACTTCAGGGCCGGTGCTCTATTCACTGTGAAGCCTATCAATTTTTTGTTAAGTGATGCATAGCATGCTTCAATCTGGGTCTTCTGGAATCATGTTTGGTCATTGAGTTTGTCCAGGTTCTCATGTCTTCCAAAAGTGATTACCATCCTCTAAGAAAAGAAATGTTAAAAATACTAGAAAAAAAAATCATCCAGACCTCAAGGAGCATATAATCATGTTGGGGGATTTGAAATACTTGTAAACAAAAGAATTGAGTGACCCTTTTACTAAAATCCTATGAATATGTGCCAATTAATATTGTCCAGAAGGAATGCTCATGATGATGATGATTTTGCAAAGTTCTTTACATACATTATTACAAACTTAAGGGTTCAGTCAGTGGGTCTTAGGTATCCAGTTCCTGATTCAGTGATTTTATGTTTCCAACCCATTATTTGGTCTACCTCTGATGCCTTACAACAGCCCTGTGAGGTAGAAACAGTTATCATCACTCTCATTTCCTGGTTGAAAAAACTGAGGCTGGGAAGTGAAGTGATTTGCTCATGGTCACATGACAGATAAATGTCTAAAAGGGATCAGGATTTCCACCTTAGTTTTCCTGGCAACACTGTACCTATCCCACCACAAAGTAGGGGACTTAGGTGCTTCATTGTTTTGAATTCTGTATTTCAGCACACTCAGAGACCTCTCCTTCCCACACATCACTACAATAAGTGGGTGCTTTGTTAGTTTTTGTTTCAGATAGCCCAATGTGTTGCTATTGAGCTCTGCATGCTGGTCTTTTATGAGTGTCCCTACTCTCAGTTTAGCGGACAAGAGAATGATACACCAAAGGAACTTGAAATCACTTAAATCAGGAGACTTGCGATTGGAAATGAGTGTCTGGTTTTTTCCTCCAGCTCCACTGACACAAGATTTTCTGGTTTAAAACCTTGTGAGGGAAATACAACTATTTGTTTATATTTTAAATGAGGTCATCAAATTGGGCCACTATCAAAAGGGACTATAATTTGAGCAACTGGACTTGAGTTATTGTTCTAGCCTTGTGGCTGAATAATAATGGAGAATAAATGATGGCTAGATTTCTGAGTTCCTTCTGATGTTGCCACTACCTAGATGTGACACTTTGGGCAAATCATTTCATCTCCTCTGAAATGTAATTTTCTTATCTCTAAAATGAGGAGGTAGACAAGATCATTTTAAAGGCCCCTTCTGGATCAGTTATTTTTTGGACTATAACTCTGTTTTACAATAACAGTTCGGGTGTGTTTTATGGGAACAGGTAATCTTGGTGGGGGGAAAATCTTGGTCACAATCTTTGAAATTATTTTGTTACTTTTAAATACAGCATGCATCAAGAATGAAGATATGAATGGGTGCTGATAAGCAAAATGACATATTAATGAAAAAAAATAAAAACAATAGCATACCTGATATTTACTTCATTACTTTAAAAAAGATAAGATTTTATCTGTGTGTATGCTCCCTCCAGTGATAAAGATTGCAGTCCCTTCACACCTTAATGAAGTTTTCAGTAGTCTTCCCTGCCTTCTTCCCTCACCTCAAAAACAAAACAAAACAAAACACTAAAAAAACAACCACTTGGTTTAGAATCTCATTTTTTCTTTCTTCAAAGGTATTCCTCCTCCATTAGGCTTTCCCTTCTTCCACTTAGGTATTAGTTCCATCTCTGTCTCTGTCTTTCTCTTCTTTCTCTTTGTCTGTCTCTCCATCTCTGTCTTTCCTTTCTCTCTGTTTGTCTCTGTCTTTGTCTCTCTTCCACCTCTCCATCTCTCTTTCTTTCCTTCTCTCCTTCATTCCCTCTGCCCCTCTCCTACTTTGTACTTACTTATCTTCATGTGTGTTGCTTCCTCCCCAATATAATATAAGCTCTTTGAGGAGTATTTTATTTTTATCTAAGACTGCTTTGCCCATGAATAAGTACTTAATAAATTATTATTGAACTGAATTGATTCTTTTTACTTGTTTGAGTCTTTTCATTGACTCATTTGAGTCATTGAGTCAATAATTATGCTTATTTCCTCTTTTTTTTCTTGAAGCATTTATAAGTTGAACATTTTACTCAAAAAGATCTCACTCTCCAGGGAAAATCTCTAATGGTTCTCTTTTATTGAAGGTCCAACTTTTTTTTAATATTTGTGATTAGATTCAACTTTGGAGGGATATGTTATTTTACATTGAAGCTTAAGATTCTTACTTTTTAGAATATACTATTCCTTTCTCTTCTGAGTTTCTCATGACAGCAGAGTAATCCTTGGCTATTCTAATTTGCCTTTCTTCATAAGTGAAGGTCTTTCTTGGCTGCTTCCAAAATTTGCTCATTTGTGAAATTATGAGTTTTCGTCTAATGAATTTCTCTGGTAATGATTCTTGATTTTGATCTCTTCACTGTATTCTAAAGTTCAGACACTTGTATTCTTTTCTGCCATATGATATTCAGGTTTCTTAATATGTCATTTTTTTCTGGTAGACTAATGATTCCTATGTTAAATCTGCACATTTGGTCTTCAACATTGGTTAGTTTCACTTGTATATCAAATTCATATATTTTATAGTTGTTGCTTTTGGCTTCCCTCATACCAAATCTTCTACTCTTGTATTTTTTGTGTTCTAGAGCTATTGTTTTCTCTTTTAGAGTCACTGCTTCTTTAGAAGGATTCTCCATTGCATTTTTAAAAAAAAATTTTTCTACCTTCTCATTTTTCTTTTAAACTTTTGCATCAATAGCTTTGGTTTCTGGTTTAATTTCCTTCCTGCTATTGTGCCTTAAAATTTTTGTTTCTTTTTTGAACCATTCTGGAGTTTCTTGCTATTATTCTGTAAGCTCTGGGAAGTCAGTAAACATTTATTAAGCACTTACTATGTACTTAATATTATGTGCCAAGCAGGCAGCTAGTCGATAGAGTGCTGGGCCTAGAGTCAGAAAGACTCATGTTCTTGAATTCAAATCTAGCTTCAGGCACTTACTAGCTGTATGACCCTGGGCAAGTCACTTAACCTTGTTGGCCTCAGTTTTGCATCTGTAAAATGAGCTAGAGGAGGAAATGGTAAACCACTCTAGTATTTTTGCCAAGAAAACCCCTAAAAATGGGGTCATGGAGAGTCAGACTGAAACCAAGCACTGTGCTAAGTGCTGGAGATACAAAGAAATGTAAAAGAGAGTTCCTGGTCTCAGAGAGTTTGTCGGATTCTCTAATTAGGTAATTTTGGTCCATTTTTTTTCCTTAGCAGCTAATTGTAATAATAGCTAATATTAATATAGCACTTGCTATGTGCCAGGTACTGTGCTACGTTTTGTTTTACAAATATCATTTGTAAATATTATCTGATTTCATCCTTCCAACAACCATAGGGGGTAGGTATTAATATTATCCTCATTTTATAGTAGAAGAAACTGAGGCAAACAGAGGTTAAGTGACCTGCTCAAAGTTGTTGTTGTTCTGTCATTTCAGTCATGTCCGACTCTTTGATATTCTATTTGGGGTTTTCTTGGCAGAGATATTGGAGTGGTTTGTCATTTCCTTCTCCAACTCATTTTACAGATGAGGAAACAGGCTGACAGGATTAAGTGACTTGCCCAGGGTCACACAGCTAGTAAATGTCAGAGGCCAAATTAGAACTCAGGTCTTCTTGACTCCAGGCTGGGCACTCTATCCATTGTCCAAGGTTACATGGCTAGTATACATCTGAGAATGGATTTGAATTTAGGTCTTCCAGACACTAGGCCCAGAACTCTTATCTACTGCACACCACCTCCTTGTATAATAATTATTCACTGTTCTTTCGGGTTTTTTTTGCATTTTTATACTCATTTTCCCTTCTGTGTTAATGAGTCTCTTCCCTGTTGGTTTATCTGCTTGCAGGGTAGTTGTTTACTCAGGCTTCTTCCATTGTAGACTTTGGGTCTTATATCTGCGTATTCCTAGATGCTTGTCCTGGTTTTCCTCCTTGCCCTTCCACTGCTGCACAGACGATTTGAGGAACTGAAGAAACCCAGCCAGATCCTCTGCTCAGATTATGCTCTGTGAAGAGAGGACTGGCCCCATCTGTGTTTCTAGTCCCTTTCCCTCTGGTCTAAAGTCTCTAGCTAACCCTTCACTGTGTTTTGTGCTGCCCAGTGTTACATCCCCCTCCTTCACTTGCCTTCCTATGCCTTCAAGTGGCTCTGCAGAATCAGCATCAGCCACCAGCCTCTTACAGAGGGGGGGATTGGAACTTGGGCTGAATTACTGCTTTGGTGGGAGCAAGGAGGGGTGCCACATTCTCCCACCTAAACCTTGTAAAAGCAACCAAGGAGTTTTGCTAATGTTTCCTAGACCTGGCAGTGAAGAAGCTGAATATTTAAGGCTCTGAGTTTTTCAGTTCTCTGGTATCTTTCATGAAATTTTACTTTGTGCAGTATTTCTGTCTATTTTTTGGATTCATCGTTATTGTTGTTCAGTCTTTCAGTCATGTCCAACTCTTTGGGACCCTGTGGACCAAGTACTCCATGGGGTTTATTTCCATCTCCAGTGGACTAAGGCAACCAGAGGTTAAGTGACTTGCCCACGGTCACACAGCTAAGAAATGTTTGAGGCCAGATTTGAATTTGGATCTTCCTGACTCTAGGCTCAGTGCTCTATCCACTGAGTCACCTAGCTACCTGGATTCAACATTAATCACTCCCTACCTGGAATATAATTTCTTTTCCTAAAGTTTTTTGGAGTGGAGAAGTTTGTTGAAAACTACTATCGGGCCAACTTGCTCTTCATATGTTCTGAATTGAATCAGTGGCAAACCTCTTAAGCTTAGGGGGACCAGGCCTCAAATAACAGATACATGGCCCGTTGCCAAGTAGGATCTGCTATTCCTTGAGGTTCAAGGTCACCTTCACACCTGGATGAGGCATCAGGGGTAGACCTAATAATGGATTGGAAACATAAAATCAGTGAATCAGGGACTAGATACCTAAGACCCACTGACTGAATCCTTAAGTTTGTAAGCCTTGCTTTCTTTAAAAAAAAAAAGGTAACAAAACTTTGGACTAACCTTATCTTTCTCATGAGTAATAGCTTAAAATTCAGAGATTATTTCCAACTACTCTCTCAGGGAAAATTACAAATGCAGAATCTGAATGATTGCACATTCAGAATTGGTAGGATGTAAATGTAATGAAGTCTGACTGTGGCTTAATGCCCTTGGATTATAGATGAGCTTTTGTGTGCAGCGACTGGTAGAATAGCCTTGCAACTAGCCCCTTGCCCACAGTAATGTAACCAATATATTTTGCTGCATAAATAATAATAGCTAGCATTATTATAGCACTTTACACTTTTAAGGTTTTTAAAGTGATTTAGAGATATTATCACATTTGATTCTCACAATGACCCTGGAGGCAGGTGCTATTATTATCTCCTTTTTACAGATGAGGAAACTGAGGCACGCAATGACTGCACAGGATCACACGGTAAATGTCTGAGGTTGGATTTGAACCCAGACTAGGGGAGAGATTCAGGCCTCTTGACTGTTACAAAGGCTATGCATTGTCATTTTAATAACTTTAAGCTGGACACTACTGACGAGAATTATATGTACATTTTAATTATTATTATCATTTTTAACAAGTTTACTTGTTTTCCTCTTTAATTCTGCCTAAATTAAGCTACAACAGATAAGCCAGGATGAGGAACTGAGAAAAGAGAGAGATTCAGTGAAAGCAATTAAAATCCTTTCAGGAGCATTGGGGCAAAGAGACCTACATACATCAATATTATCTGAAATCATTAACAAAAGGTTAAAGAATGTTGATTTCATTTAATTCACAAACATAGTGCCTCCAGATGGGATGATGGGCTAGAACGAGGCAGCTACACAAATGTCCGTCAACATGGAACCATTGTGAGAACGATTTATTGTCGATATAATATATTGGCATATGGAGACACACACAGCAATAATACTAATAGATGACTTTTAGGTAGCTCTTTATATAGTCCCGTCTCTGACACATGACTATTTAACCCTGTGCAAGTCACTCAATCAGATACTATAAATTACTGAGCCCTTGCTCATATGCCTTAGTAGAGGGAATCTCTTCACCAATGAGTTCCATACTCTGGTAAAATCCTAAATCTGGACATTTTTTTTGTTGTTGTTCAGTCACTTTTAGCTGTGTCTGACTCTTCAAGACCCCATTTAAGGTTTTCTTAGTAAAGATACTGGAGGGGTTTGCCATTTCCTTCTCCAGTCCATTTTTTACAGATGAGGAAACTGAGGCAAATAGGGTTAAGTGATTTGCCCAGGGTCACACAGCTAGCAAGTGTCTGAGGCTGAATTTGAACTCAGGTCTTCCTGACTCTAGGCCTGGGGCTCTATCCATTGCACCACCTAGTTGCCCAAGTCTGGACCTTAATGTTTACAAAACACTTTGCATTCATGAGAGGAGAATTGTGCCATGATGGATGGACAGCTGGCCTCCAAGCCAGTTTAGCTTGCACCCAGGTCAAAGTTTAAATTCTATTTCTGACGTACATGGACTGTGAGAGCTTGGGTAACTCATCCTGTCTTAAGAGTGTAAGTTGAAGAAAGGGCGCTGACCTGCATTAGTAGCCATTTTCCTTATTTGGGAGTTCCCTATGGTAATGACATCACATCTTATGCCCTCGGTTCCCTAGTTCATATAAAGAAAAAAAAGTACACACAAATCTACCAACTTTTTCTATATAACTGCATAAAAGAAATGTTTCTGGATTACTATTATTAAAATGTTATTTAGTTGTTTCTAACTCTTCATGACCCCATTTGGGGTTTTCTTGGCAGAGATATTAGAGTGGTTTGTCATTTCCTTCTCCAGTTCATTTTACAGAGGAGGAAACAGAGGCCAACAGTGTTAAGTGACTTGCCCAGGGTCACACAACTAGTAAGTGTCTGAGGCCAGATTTGAACTCAAGGAGATAAGTCTTCCTGACTCCAGGCTTGACATTCTATCCACTGAGCCACCTAGGTGCCCCTATTAAAACATATCGGGATCAAAGAAAGTTCTTTCTGTGCCAGCCCCTCAGATTTCCTACTTCTCTTCCTCTGGACCCCCTCCTTCTAGCACTGGCATCTTAAATTCTCACTTAGAGGATTGTGGACATCAAACAGAAGGCCTTTGGACTTGATGAATTCTCTCCTTCTCCCAGGACATATAGCTGTTCTGTACCTTTAAGCTGATGGAGGCCAAGCCAGGCTGAACTCCTGCCTAGGTAATGCTCACTTTCTATAACTCCTGTGAAAGTAAAGCAGTCCTTATTTTGAGGCTTCCAATTATACTTCACATGGTGAACTGTGTAATTAGTTTGGAAGACTTATGCTTAGTCATTGGTTTATCCTAATCGGCTTTGGCTTTCCCCAACAACAAAGCGAGCTTATTTTGCTAAGCTGAAACTACTCGGCTCCCTTTGTTCCTGCCTTTGATTGTCTCATTCCTTTCATTCTGTTTTCCTGCCAGAGTTCAGTTTCATTAGGCCTACAAGTCATTTCCAATCCAATAGGCTGCTACAATCAAGCTTTTGTAACTCAGCTGCCCTGGTTCCCATGTCCCTTCTGGTTTCATGCCAGGATTTGTTGTTTGACATGGGGCCTTAACCCTTTTCTCTACCTGCAGCCCCTGTGGTTTGCGGATGACTTAAAGGTGGGTCTCCAGGTAGCAAATGCTATCACAAGCTCCTTTTTTCCCCTTCACTTTCCTGAAAGGAACTGTGTCACAAAGAGCATACACTCCAGTCCCAGACCCACTGGCTGCTATGCTAGAGATATCTTGTTGTTACTGTTGAGTCGTTTTCATTGTGTCTTAACTCTCTGTATCCTTGGCAAAGATACTGGAGTGGTTTGCCATTTCTTTCTCCAGCTCATTTTAGAAATGAAGAAACTGAGGCGAACAGGGTTAAGTGACTTGCCCAGGGTCACACAGCTAGTAAGTGTCTGAGGCCAGATTTGAATTCAGAAAGATGAGGCTTCCTGACTCTAGACCCAGCACTGGGTCACCTGTGATTATAAGTGGCATATTAAAATGAGTAAATAAAAGTTTTATCTTAGCCCATGAATGCTGGGGCTGAACATCTTTTTATTGAAAACAAGGATGTGACTTTTCCTCTTATGTAATTAAAAAAAAAACCCTGTAATGAGGCTGTCAACACTTTCCTCATAGGAAGAGGACAGGAAGAAGGAAGGGTACATAGCAGCTGGCCTCCCTGCCAGAGCCCAGGCAACCTTCTCATTTTGATACTCAGTGTGTGAGGAAAGTAATACCAAAAATGAAAACACTAAAACTTCCTTTGAAATCTGAAAGACAAGGACTTTGGGAAAATAAATAAATTAAATATTCTTGCAAGCAGCCTGTGTTCCTGAGGTAGAGTTTTATCTCTTCCAAATGCTTGTGCTAGATAAACTGAGCCCTCTGCAGTTGGCTCTTTGTGCTTCTTTCAGATGAGACCTGAAAAACAAAAGTCCTGTCTGTTCTTTGTGGGTATCAAAGCTCCCAGAAGGCATCCTTCATCAGAAAGGGTTTATACAGGTGGATTGAACTGAGTTTCAGAAACCTGAGTAAAAATTGTCAACATCTCAACTCCCCCTGGCACCCCCCCAACAAAAAAAGAAACGTGTTTGTGTTTGTGTGTGTGTGTGTTTACTGGAGACCCTTGATGTTGGGTTCTCTCTTTTCCTTGAAATGTCTTGGGAGATTTGGTGGAAAGGGTTGGGGGAGAGGCGGAGGGGGGACAGCACTCCTTTTCACTTCCCCTGTCATCCCTGAAGGTTTCTTCTGGGTGTATATAACTTTTTTTTTCCTACACTAGCCCAGAAGACAGCTGATACTGTCCATATGTTTTGTTAATTCTCTGTCTGGTTTATGTCAACCCCTCCCTTGGAAGTGGATCATGAGGAGGTGGTGATTTTATTTGGGCAGATCTGTGTGACCAAGACTCATGCCCTGTTAGGATTAGGAGAATTCTGGATCCCTCTTGGGTTGGGCCAACTAAGAGTCTACTTCTATGGGGTGTGGGGGTGGGCAGAGGGTTTGACAGGCAGCATTTGGGAACAAACAAAGGAATCCTTCTTCTCACCTAGTAATATAATCTTTGAGGTTTGCCAAGTAGAAGTACCTGAATTTGGTGTTTGTTTTTTTTGTTTTTCAATCTCATGCTTCTGTTGTCTTCTTGTGAAGTTTCCATTGGGGATTGGTTTAAGATGGATTATTGTTGCTATAAGTAGTATTATTAACAGCAATCATCTCTATGAATAAATGAGTAAATAAATGTTAAAAAAAATTTTTAAAGTAAGCTAGTGGCTTCTGTGACTACTGACCTGACGTGTATATGACCCGGCTTTAAGGTTTGGGGGACATTTATTCATACAGTCATTGATTTAGAGCTAACAGGGTCTTTAGACATAATGGAGGCCAACATCCTCATTCTGCAGAAGAAACTCTAGAGACGTTTGTAGAGCCTACATTATTGCATTTGAGCCTTGAAATCTCCCTGTGAGCTAAGGGTCTAAAAGTATTTATTATTCTCATTTTAGAGAGGAGAAAACTGAGGTTTGGGAGAGATTAATTGACTTGCTCTGGGGTCATTCAGCTAGTAAGTTTTGGAAAGATTCAAAGTATGTGCATGAATGTATGTAATCTCTCCCCATCCTGCCCTTCTCCACCCCCCACCCCCATTTCTTTTTTATTTTTAGGCAATTGGGGTTAAATGTCATGCCCAGGGTCACACAGCTAGTAAGTGTCAAGTGTTTGGTCTGAGGCCAGATTTGAACTCAGGTCCTCCTGACTTCAGGGCCGGCCGGTACTCTTTCCACTTCACCATCTAGCTGCCGCCCCCCCCCCCCCCCCATTTCTGTTCCATGATGTTGTTAATAGATTTCTAAGAAAACTTCTTTTTCCTTTTGGTGCAAAAGTATGCCCACCTGTTGTTACTCAAATATCTTGCTTACCACCATTGCCCTTCTAGTTATGTTTTTAGAAACACGCATGCTTTTGTGTACCAAGTAAGGAAAACAAAAATGAGATTATTCTACTACTCATTAGCTTTGTGCCCTTGGCAAATTTCCTAACCTCTGAGCCTCACTTTCCAAAGCAATCCAACTTAATTAATATGATTTTGTTGCTATCGTTCAGTCATGTCTTGACCCTTCATGACTTTATTTGAGGTTTTCTTGGCAAAGATATTAGAGCGGCTTGCCATTTCCTTCTCCAGCTCATTTTACAGATGAGGAAACTGAGGCAGACAGGGTTAGGTGACTTGTCCAGGGTCACACAGCTAGGAAGTGTCTGAGGGTGGATTTGAACTCAAGTCTACTAGGTCAAAGTCCTACCAGAGGTTACAAAAAAATTCGAGTTCCTTGAGGGCAGGGACTCATTCTGTTTTGTTTTTAGGTAGAAAGTGCCTTGCTAAGAGGTGCTAAAAAAGTAAGTGGGTAGCTAGGTGGCACCATACTGCATAGAGTGTCAGGCCTGGAGTCAGGGAAACTTGAGTTCAAATTTAGCCTCAGATACTTCCTAGCTGTGTGACCCTGGACAAGTCACTTAACCCTGTCTGCCTCAGCAGACAAATTTGTGATGAATTTCGATTAATTGGAAGCAGGCTTTTTAATCAGAGCTTTCCTTCGACAAAGCAGAAGTAGGCATGCTCTTAATGTTTCCCAGATCATCCCTCTCCCTGTGCTAACTGGCTTAAAAACTCCTCATGGTTTGCGTTTGTCCAGTTCTTTAAGGCCTCAGAGATTATGGGAAGGGCTACCCTAGGTGGTGCTCCGCATTGGGCAGCAATGAGTTAAAGACCCCTGGTGCCTGAAGCACTCCAGCTCCTGTGGGCTGGCTTTCCCAGAGGCCCTGGCCATGGCCTCCCGAAGACATCACTTACAATGGAGTTGTTAGCATGAGAAAGGGAGTCTTTCTCTTGGGCTTCATTTCTGGGGGATTTGAAAGTGGACATTAAATTGTGGTTCAGGCTAGTGCCAGGGGGTACAAGGAGAAGGGGTTGTCTCATTGGACAGAGAGCCCAGTTCATTTAGACTTGGCACCCATTTTGAATTCCATTGTTTCCTGCATTGGACATTGATATGGAAATTTTATTGTTTTTCGGGGTCAATAGGATTGCATTCTCTACCCCCCCACTCCCCATATTACTCCTTGTTGCTTTTTATGTAGTCTCTTTCAACCCAGTCCCACCCCAAAGCACGCTGGGATGTGACAAGTGTCCACCCTTTAAAGGGGAAAAAAAACCTTCTACACCCAGATTGAGTATTTCTGAGTTAGTAACACCAGAAAGGCAGATCTGGGCTCTCTATTCATATTCTAAGAGGAAACAGTGAGAGCCCCAGAAAAATCTGAGAGTGCAGTTACTGGACAGTACTCGGTTGGGCTGTGTTGGTGTTTTTGAAGACAGCTAGTACTCTCCTTTAGAACCAATCAGGAACGTTGGCTTATACTTAATAGCTTTTAGCTGATTATTTTTCCTCTCCTCCTCCTCCTTTTTCTATTGGAGTTGACCTGGGTGCACTTGAGCGGAAATGAAGTCATCTGAATGCTGAATTAGAATAATCACAGGCCTTTAAGAATGAAATGGAAGCATAGATTAAAAGTGTGTGTGTGGGGGGAGGGTGTCTCAAGATGCCAGGGGAGGGAGTAAGAAGGGCCAGAATTAATAAGGTAGCAAAACTTTGGGAAAACAGGAAACTTCTAGCTCTCCCTTTTTCCCAGATCTCACAGCACATCTCAGCAACCTGTTAGTAGTCTTCTTCCCCTCCTGAAATTAATTCATAAATGAGGCGGTTTGGCTTGGTGGGTAATTAGGAAGCTTTGGACCTCTGATATATGCTAGTTGTATGACCCAGAGAGGGCAGCTGTGTAGTTCAGTGGATAGAGCTAGGGGTCTAGAGTCAAGAAGACCTGAGTTCAAATGTGACCTCAGACACTTGCTAGCTGGGTGACCCTGGGTAAGTCACTTAACCCTGTCTGCCTCAGTTTCCACATCTGTAAAATAAACTGGAGAAAGGAAGTAGCAAACCTATCCAGTATCTTTGCCAAGAAAACCCCAAATGGGGTCACGAAGAGTCAGACTGTACTTAAAACTACTTAACAACAACATGACCATGAGGGAGTAAAAAAAAAATAAAATCCCTTAATTTCTCAGTGTCCCGGGGGACTCTCGGAGACTGTAAATTGCAGAGCTGTTAGAGATCCCAGGATTTTCCCTCTGAGAGTTCCTTTCATCAATGCATCTCAGGGCCCGACAAAAAACAAACAAACAAAAAAAAAACTACACATACTTTGTGTTTCAGTACTTGCATTCTCATCAGAAATCTCCCAGCAGAATGTAAACTCCTCAAGGGTAGATGAGGTTTGCTCTTTTTTTTTTTTTGCCTTTCTCTACCACCTAGCATACACGCTACCTGGCATACAGCAGCTGCTTAATAAATGCCTGTTGAATCATGGAATTTAATTTTTGACTACAGGTAATGGAAAGAACAACCAACTTTAAAGGACCTTGCTTCAAACCTTGGGTAACACACTTAATGTCCCTGGGCCTCGGTATCCTCATCTGTGAAATGAGGGGTTTGGAACTTGTGTCCTCTGGCTTCCCTTTTAGCCCTACATCTCAGATCCTATGAATTGTGAATTATGGCGTACTCTTTGGTTTGAATCCCCACCTCCCATCTCCCAGCTGATGGAGGTGCTCCCTCTGCAGTGGTAGGGGGCGATTCACAAGGCCTGATAATTGGGGTGGGGGAGGAATGGGGGATTTTGAGCAGGAGTTGAAAGTCTTATAAGAGAAAGAACAGGGCTGGGTTGCTAGGGAAACACTGGACATACCCAATAGATGTCGTTGACAGAAACCCTGGCTGGACAGAAAAATAAAGAGGAACTTGGGGAGGGAGAGAGGCAAATTGAAACGTAATCACACACCAGAAGAGTGCTTGATAGTGATCTTGGGATTTAGAGCTCTAAGGGGCCTCAAACATCCTCTAGGCTGACCCTCTCATTTTACAGAGCAGGTTAAATGACTTACTCCAACTTAGACATATAGTAACGAGAACTTCCCCTTCTGGCACACTTAAGAGACTCCCAAGCTCTTTTTTTTTTTTTTTTTTTTTGCCTCAGCCCTGTGAGCTAGGTTTATTATGAGCCCTGTTTGAGAGGTGAGAAAACTGAGGCTCAGAAAGATTAAGTGACTGACTCTTGTTCCCACCACTATTAAAGAAGAGCCCCTAGAATCAAACCTGGATCTTTCCATTCCAAATCTTGTGCTCTTTCTACCAGACTGTAGTTAAAGTGGCCAGACTTTTGTTGACAGTGAGTGTTTGGAAATGGGCTTTGTTTTGGGTTCCTTAGGAACCTTGAGATTTTTCCAAGCAGTTTAACGATAATAAATTCTACTCTAGTGTAGTGAGAAGCAAACTCTTCTATTTGAAAAAGCAAAATAAGGATTTAATTAAAATTTTTAAAAAAACCCAACAGTGATTTGTTTACAGGAAGCCAGTTTTTAGGTGGTCTGTAGCATAAGATGTAATTTATGGAAGGGGATTAGTTATAAATCAGAGATTGGTTGTTGAGGTTTCCAGGGCTTTTATAATTGGATGCAGAGGTAAATATTTTAAGGCTAGCTTTATTGTGTGTGTTGTACTGGTGTTTGGAGAAAAATAGAGGTGCTTTTCATTTAAAAACACCACCACCTTCCTTATGGGTTGATCACCTGGATTTGATTCGAAGTGACCTCAGTTTCCTCATCTGTAAAACTGAAATAAATACAGCCTTTAGTGCTTACCTCATACCCTTTGTTTCAAGGTTCTAATGAGATAGGGTTAGGTAAGTCACTTTGCAAACTGAAAATCATTATTAAATGTCATCTAATTAGGATTGTACCTAATCCTTTAACAAATCCATCCTACCAGAAGTACCCTATTAGTAGATTCTGTTCAATTTAATTCAATGGTTTAGAGGGATAAAAAAGATTTGGTTTCCCACCTCCATGATAATGAGATAAATATAGCAAGGAAATTTCTTTTCTAGGTAAAGAAATGTCGTAGTAAGAGAAACACTGTACAGAGAAGGAAATGGGGTTGTATAGGAAGGAGTTCCTCAAGGGAGGAATAGGACAAACAATCCACTTTCATTGAGTAGATAATGTTATCACTGTGATAAATGCCACCTTTCTATTCAAAACAACCTTGCTAATGGTTGGAGTTCCCTGGAACTTCTGCGCACAGGGAGAGCACCAGACAGCACTGCTAGGAGGGGGACTGTTTGTGGAAGTCGTCCTTGTCTGCCATAAGAAACCAGTTGAAAGCAGATGAGACAAATGCTTTAACATTTTCTTTTAAGGCAGCTTTATAGACTTAACGAGAGTGCTTCTGAGTGCCGAGCACTTTAAAAAATACCTATGGGGGAACTTTCATCCTCAATAAATAATTCTTTCATATGACTAGGATTAAAAGAGCACATGTGACTGGAAAGGAGCCTAAAACAATTTTTCCTCCCCATAGGAAGTGTTCACCATAACTCACTGGCGAGAAATTTCAAAGGTGGGTTCCACGGAAGGATTCGGGGGGGGCGGGGATTAGAACACAGGCGGGTTCTAAGGCTCTGTTGTCTTTCCAGCACTCCTCCTGGCATCTATCTGTGTATTAAAAGCTGTTTCCCCAAGGAGCATCAGTTCTTAGCTTCATGGTTAAGCATTTTTTACATTCTGGGCTTGCGCCTGATGAATTTATCTTCTAGGCATGTTCTTTGACTGAAAGGACCTACTTGTCTCATTGGCCTTTGCTCGAGAAAGCGCTTACATTTTGATCTATTGGAGGAATCTTGATGGCCAAAACCCATGAGCTCAGGATTCAGTACCTGGAAGTCCTGCCAGTAAACCCTGGCTGAGGAGGAGGGAAGGTGTCATGGGAGCCAGAAATACATGCACTGTCCTTTTCCAGTCTACATACCCGTTAGCTATACCTGACTTCTTTTTCTCTGTCAAAGCTGTCTTTGATGTTTATTTTGCCCTGATTCATTTTAGGAGGGAAAAAATGAGGAGTATAGCAATGAAACTTATGCAGGATCATAGATTCAGAGCTAGGAGGAAGCTTAAATAGATCTCCTCCCATTCCCCAATTTTATAGATGAGGACATTAAAACTGAGAGAGGTTAAATTCAGTTTAACAGATGTTTATGACATGCTTTCCATGTGCAGAGATATCAAAGACAATTGTGTGACACATCCTCCAGAACCCCATAGGGAAAGCCCTGGCCTCAGCCTCTTATAAAGGTCCTTCTCTTCACTCAATGAAATAACTAAATGAAATTCCTCCACTTTATCAACTTGTCTGTCAGTATGGAGACACGATGGAGACTGTATACCTCTACAGTTATTTCATTGACCTAACACCTTTTGCCTCGACTGTTTTGTTAGCCTCCCAACTGGTCTTCCTGCCTCTCTAGGCTCTCCTGTCTCCAATCCATTCCTCACTCAGCTACCAAATCAATATTCCTAAAACACACATTTGCTCATGTTGTGCCGTCCCCCCCACAACCCCACCCCATGAAAACTATTTAGTTTCCCTTCACCTTCCTCTTCTCTCCAATATGCATTTTTGGACTTGGCCATTATGGGAATCTGCTTTGCTTGACTATGCTTTTATGATACAAGCCTTCCTTCCTTCCTTCCTTCCTTCCTTCCTTCCTTCCTTCCTTCCT
>NW_020954575.1:6904863-7017759 GCF_900497805.2 Vombatus ursinus | reverse complement strand
CCTTCCTTCCTTCCTTCCTTCCTTCCTTCCTTCCTTCCTTCCTTCCTTCCTTCCTTCCTTCCTTCCTTCCTTCCTGTTGGAGGAGGTAGGAGGGAGAAAAAAATAAATCCTTGATAATTGAAAAAATAATTATAAAAATTCTGCATAAGGAATTTAGGTTTTAAGGTCTGATTTTTTAAAATTTTTTTCTTAAAAAACAGGTGCCTAGAGTACTTGCATGTATATAAATACCCATTGGTACATACCCATTGACATGCAGATGAAAACATAGAAATGATCCCCTCTCAATTTTCATATCAGACCTTTATTGAAATCTGAGTCAAACATAAGAGACAAAAAAATAGTTACATATTTGTACCCCCCCATAAAAGCTTAATTTGATGGAAGCTGCTTATTTGTGGTCATAGGGATTGAGGTTGTTAATATGAAATTAAATTTGCCCCAATGAGTCCAGTGCAGGTAGATTGTGAAATTAAACTGAAGCCTTGATTTTTATGTCCTCTAGCAAGTAAATCTCTTTCTCTTTTTTTTTTTTTCCTATCACTTCTGGGAATTTTGAATGATGGGGTTTTCCTGAAAGGAAAAAAAGAGTTCTTGTTAGTAAGAGCCTAAAGCCTACAACTCCCCTAATTAACCACCAGAAAAGGCCTATTTTGTCACATTTTGTGGCTAATTGTGAGTGTAATTCCGAGGCTAAGCAGGGGACATGTTGCTACCCTGCACACAAGGCAGATGTGTCATGGGCATTGTACAAAGTCTCCAGGAATTGGGATGCACCTTGGGGAGTCAAGCTCAGATGTGATCCATTTAGGCCACCTGAGGAAATGGGGAGGCTTCATTTCTTCATTCAGACCTGAAGTTCCCTTGGCCATGTAGGAATCCCTAAAAGTGGCCACGGTTATGTCTGATAGATTTCTGTAACCACAAAGGAGAAGATGGCTCTGCTTGACTTTGTCAGTACAGAAAGTGAGTGACTTTTTAGTGAGCTGGCCTGCCTGGTTATTGGGGCATAATGGTTTCCTAAAATGTCCTTGATTGGGAAGTAATGTTTTGGCACAGTCTCCCCTTGTAGATCCAAGGACATGTATTTATTTTATTTTACATGCTACTTTCTGATAACAGGACTGTCCACGTCAAAACTACGCTTTGTAGTGTCTATGCAGAGAACTGTGACATTCTAACATAGGAGTGAATCACTTGGGTGGGATAACGGATGCTGGGGAAGCTCTGAGAAAATGAGTTATGGGCTGCCTGAATTGTTATTTGTCTGTAGTGGCATAAGTAGAATATATAGACCTTACTCTCCCCGCCCCCCCCCCTCCTGCTTTCAAGAGCTTTTGTTTTCATCTGAGTCAGCATGACATGGCCTGAAAATTGCCTGTTTGCCTTTTAATGATGATTAATGTCCACAATCGTGTTTTAAAATTATGGTTTGAAGGATCTCCAAGGCTGTTACTATGAGCAACCTGCTGAGTGATTTGATCTGGCTGGGTTGTTTACCTCTCTGGCCTGAACTGGATTGCCCAAGTACTTGGGTTAACCTGGGAGCCTGTGACATTTTAAAAAGACAGAGTGGGAAGCCTGTGGCTTTGAGATGGAGATGTCTCTTTACCCTTCTATCAATGGTTTTGGGGGGCTTATTACTTGTGCTTTGCTTCACAGATTTAGATCTAGAAGGAACCTTAGTCATTTAACTTAGATCTCCTTTTACAGATGAAGAAACCGAGACCCGTAGAGGTTAAGTGACTTGCCTAAGGTCACTCTGGTAGTAAGTATTAAAGGAAGAATTAGAAGGAAGCCCTCATGCTACACGTTTTCCCTGCCTCAAACTCAGAATTTCTGTAGGCCTATTGGTTGTATCTGAGGGAGGCACAGGGCATGATGGAGTTGTTGAGGGTGGGAGGGGTGGCAGACTGCCCTCTTGGCAAGTTGATCCTCCCCTCTCTTTGCCCTACAGTTGGCTAACTGGAAGGGTCATTCCTGCCCTGCCCCTCCCGCCCTGCTCCCCTAAATCAAGGAGGCCAGCGAGCAGCTTAATTTTCTCAACAGCAGGTGCTTGTCATCTATCTGAAGAACGTTGCCAACATCTGGTACAATTGCCTTCCGCATACGCAGTAACAAGGCAGCCTGCAGTTCAATCGTAGAGAGAGCATCGCCTCCTTAATGATAACAAGCTGTTGGCTTCCCCTCAGAGATGAATTCATCTCACAGATGTTTGTCTAGTTTTGGCAATCTTATCACTATAGCTTTGGTGATTATGCTCAACTGGAGACTATTACAATAAAAGAATTCTGAACATGTTCCATTTTTACTTTCCTTCCCCCTCCCTGACCCCCTCCTCCCGGGATATAATTGATATGAACAACGGCAATAGTGGGCCCATTACCAAAGGCCCCCATTCCCTTTTATTACGTCTGTAGAACAGAAGCAGATACCTTGACGTTCCCCCACAGGTTAATGTCTTTCGGTTTCTATGGCTTTCTTAATGTTCTCACTTAATGTCCTCATGGCATTCCCTTCTCACTCTCTGTCTAAGCTCACGTTGACACGAAGATTTCCTAGGATGATCTTGACCTTCGTTCCAGTAGTTTCCCATCGCTGTGGGTACGGAACAGATGTGTCTGTGGAATGCGATTGTGGGGGGGAGGGGGGGTTGTCAATGGACATACATCATTGTTACATCAAGGGCAGAGAGGAAAAGGGAAAGAGAGAAGATTTTTCCCTAAGGGGAAGAAAGTCATCATAAACTACCAGACCTTTTGAGAATGATTGATAGTCTTGATGGTTCTCCATACTCCTGGCCTGTCACTGCCATCTTTAAACATCCTTGCTGCTTTCCGGGTCCAGATTGATGTAATGGAAAATGGGGGCGCGTGGTCTAAATCACCATCGGATAAATAACCGGCATTGTTTGACATTTAAGCTTTTTTTTTTTCCGTTTTAATTTAGATATCACTTTGTCAAAGATTGTGGAACATAATTTTGGCTAAGTATTATGTTTGGCAGTGCTTTTCCAAGGAGGTGAGTCAGACCTGGGTGAAGATGTGTCGCTGGAGGCAGGACTCCACATGTTTCATTTCTTGGGCTAGAAATAGATATTGATCTGAGAACTGGTGACATAACATGGTGTGTAGGGTAGCTGTGATAGGCATCTGTATAGCAGGATTTTTTTTCTAGAAGGACTTAGGATGGCCTTCATTGATTGTTTTATTTTCTTTTTTAAAAAGTTGTATTGCTGCCTTTTGTTTTTTATCTCACGTTTGTTTCTGAGTGTAGCTTGTTATACTCTCCAACCTAGTTAACCTTTTCTTGGAACAAAGACTAGAAAACAAAACAGGTGAGCGAGACCAGCAGATAAAGTGGGACACATTTACCAGCCTCTTAGCCTCCCACCTGTCCAACCGAAGGAGCATCTTCTTTTTTTCTTTTGTTTTTACACCAAATTCACTTCCAGATCTATCTTTCCCTACCCATCAATAAATATAACATAAACACATCCCTGTAACAAAGATTTTAGAAGAAGGATTAAAATTTTAGCAAAACTGGACAGTACATTGACCCTGTTTTGACAATATATGCAATAGAACACATCAATAGTCCCTCGCCTGTAGAAGAAAAGGAAAAAAAAAATAGATTTGTCTTTTCCGGGCCATTGTTGGTCATTATAATCACAGTGTTCAATTTCAGATTTTTTTGTTTCATTTTCATTTACATTGTGGTAGTTATTGTGTCCCTTGTTTTCTTGGTTCTATTTACTTAATTCTCAAGTTCTTGTGTCTTCCCATATTTCCATGAATCGTCATGTTTGTCATTTCTTATGGCCCAATAATATTTCATTATATTTACTTACCCAGACATTCACTTTGTTTCCAGTGCTTTGCTACCAGAGAAAGGGCTTCTATAAATATTTTGGTGTATATGGTACCTTTCCTTTTGTCTTTGACTTCCTTAGAGTCATATACCTAGCATTGGAATCTCTGAGTCAAAGGGTATGACATTTTAGTCACTTTCCAGAATGATTGCACCAATTCACCATTTACCAATGATGAATTATTGTGCCTCTCTATGGTCTATGATCTACGTTTTTTATTGTTTGCTTTATACATGAACTGTGGCTCATGACCCTTCACCTGAAAGACAGGATGGTATACTGTTTGGATTTGAATGCCAGCTCTGCTACTAACCAACAACAACAATAATAACCATGCATTTATTAAGCATAGGGGAGACCTAAAAAACATGGAAGTCAGGGATGAAATGTTGTGTTAGTAGGACTAGCACGAAGGCTGTTTGGTTGGATTTTGACAATCTAGTGCATCAAGGAGAGTACTATATGGTAAGACTGAAAAGATAGATTGGAGCCAGACTGAAGAGAGCTTTACATGCCAAACAGAAGAGTTTGCATTTCATCTTACTGGTAACAAATAGGGTGTCATTGGAGTTTATTGAGCAGGGGAATGACGTGTTCATACCATGCTTTAGAAATAACACTTTGGTTGTTTTGTGACGGGTCATGGTTGGTGGTGGTGATGATGATGATAAATAATATCAACGATAGCAAGATGAAAATGAAATTATAATAGCTCATATTTGTATAATCTTTAAGGTTTATAGAGTGCTTACCCTAAATTCTATTGTTTGTATCACATTTGTGATATCGAGCCAATCATTAACCAGGTCTGCAGCTCTCTAATCCTTAAAATGAAGAGATTGGACTAGAATTCTGGAATTCTTACTGTGGGATACATGAACTTGGTTTTTAAAATATTTTGATAACCATGTTTCAGCATAATTTATTTCCTTTGTAGATCCTACATATTTAATTTTACATATTTAAAAACAATTTTCTCAGAAGGGATAGGCTTCACCAGACTTCAGAAGAGGTCCATGACCCAAAAAGGAGAAAAATCTCTGAATAGAGGATTTTTACCGTCTCTTCCATCTTTAAATCTATGATTTCATGACATAGTTCTATTGCCTTCGAAGTAGGTTGCCAATATTTAGATCGGGAATCAGGCAGAGAATATTTCCTTGTGTGTTTTGATGTATCTCTGTATCTTTCTAAATGTGTTTGGTTATAATCCAAAGCCAAATGAAAACGATTTTAGGGATTATTTGTTGTTTTGAGTCATACATCTTTCAATTAACTACACATTTATTAAAAATACCTACAGCATCAAAGACCAGATCTAGATAGTCCTTGATTTCCAAGATTTTATGTTCAACTGGGCAAAAATACCATATACACAGATAAGTGCATTCAGGAGATAGAGATACTTAAAACTTGACTTGTTTTATACTTTGTGGAGCCAGCGCCCAACAGCACAGGTAATGATGATGATAATAACAATAGCTAACATTTATAAAGCACTTTAAGATCTGCAAAGCACCTTTCATATACTAATTTTTTCATTGCATCCATCCAGTATGTAGGTGCTTTTCTCATTCCCATTTTACAGATGAAGAAACTGAGGGTCACACAGCTAGTAAGTGTCTGAGGCAACATTTAAACTCTGGTCTTCCAGATTCTAAGTCCAGCATTCTGTCCACCATGCCATGTAGCAAATCCACGTGGCTGTATTTTTCAGTAGTTCTCTTGCCATGGTTTCGATACTATTAAAAATCCATTAAATTTTAATGCGCCCCATAAAGTATGTACTTTTGTGAAGGCAGGCACAGATAATTATTTCTGATGAATAAACCAAGAGAACAAGTATGGATGGAGTTCCTATTGCAACTCTCCATTTTTATTGTCAGCATCTCCAGCAGGGGCCATCACCATGATGTTCCAGCTGGCTATTTCCAGGACCAGACCTCCTCAGAGCCTGCTGCTGGTCATGTGAGCCTTGTGTTTTCATGGAGCTTGTTAAAAGAAGGAACCAGATGAATTCATCATCTCTTCAAACTCACCTCACCTTAGATTCTCCAAGATATAATCACCCTCTTCTTCCAGACCACCCTTCCTGAAGATGAATAGGTTGTGTGTGTGTGTGTGTGTGTGTGTGTGTGTGTGTGTGTGTGAGTGAGTGTGTGTGTGTGTGAGAGAGAGAGAGAGAGAGAGAGAGAGAGAGAGACTTTGAAGTGGCTTCTCTTAATATCTAAAAATAGGAAGATGGGGTTAAGATTCCTTTGCCTCTTAGACTCAGTAAAACACAGGGGAATAGCTAACACCTCATATTGCTCCTAATATTCCAAGCAACATGTGATGATCCAAAGAGACCCTCCTTCTTCCCCTCTTCCCCCTTTCCCTGTATCACTTAATGTCATTGCCTAGCCAAAAAAAAAAAAAAAAAGAATACTTGCTGTCTATCCTCAGTTTCCACCCCTTAGAGAATTGTCATGGGGCTCCTTCAGGCTCAGAGGGACCACTTTCCTCTTCCCAGTTAGGCAGCAGTATCACCCAGATTTGAGGGGTGATGAAGCTCCAGGGTTCTGATGCATGTGCTCTTATGGGTTTACCTGTTATCTCTTCTGCACCATCCTCCACACTCCCTACTCCTACTAATGACCAAACCTCCATTTGAGTCCTCTCTTCCAGAGGGATCTGCTGACTGGCTTTTTTTTTTTTTTTTAATAAGGTCGTAGGGTCCCTAAGAGAGTTATTGTAACTCTAAAGGGACTTGCCTTGCCTCCCAAGAGACGTTTTAGTCATCTGGGACATCTTGACTCTGGGACGTAAGAGGCAGTAAGCACTAGAAATTCTCCAAAGGAATTTTGAGTAAATCAGTGAACCTCTTTTGGAATCAATGATGCCAAGTACTGTTGGAATTTAGAAGACTGTTATTTTTTGTCCTTTCCAGTCTCCTCTCTGCTCGGCCTTCCTGCCTTTGTTTGTATCCCCAGTCCTTAGCATGGTGCCTGGAACATAGTAGGTGCTTAACAAATGGTAGTTAACTGATTGACACCCTCTCTACTTTCTCCTGTTGCTTTGACAAGTTTGTGGAGAGTGGAGAGGAGGTAGAACAGGCACTGTTTGAAACTTTAAAAATTAATTCAGATTTTATTTATAGAATTTCTTCTTATCCCTTAGAGACAATTGAGCTCCAGAGTGTTAGAGAGCTTACTCTGGTTGGGAGTTGACTGGTGTTGCTCAGAATTCCAGAGCTGGAAGGGGGCATAGATGTTATGCATTGTTTTACAGATCACAAGGTCATCTAGGCCAACCACCCTCTTTTTACTGAATGGGAAACTTATGCCTGGGGAGGTTAAGAGAATCAGACAAAGGCATACAAAGTAGAATGTGTCACAGCCAGGATTTGAACCCCAATTGTCCGACCCTATGATGACCAGTGGTCTTTTCACTGTGCTAGGCTGCCATTGGTATGATGGTGTTAACTCCTCTCTAAATATTCTTAATCTCTGAATTGTTCCAAATACAATTTCAATCCATCAAAAAGCACTTACTAGGCACTTAGATGAACCAGGCACTGTGCAAAGAGCTAGAAATATAAAGAAAGGTTAAATCAATGTCTGCCCTCAAGGAGCTCATGTTCTGCTTGGGATGACAACATGAAAATTAACTAGGTTCATACAAGATTTAGGCAGAAGGGGAAATTTGTAATTTTTGAAACATATTGGACCAGAGGAAGTGATTGAACTTAATTGACTTCTCCATCTTTGCCCATCTGCCCATTACAATTCTTTGAGAAGATGACTGATTTTAATAAAATATGACCCATGACTTACAGGTATCAAGGTAAACCTGAAGTTCAATTCACTCTTTAGTCAGTGATCTTAAAACAAAATGGCAGCCAATAAAATCTTTTCAGATGAGTAGGCCTATTCCAATTTAAGATGGATTTTGATAAAATGTGGTAAGTTAAAGAAAATCACCATGAAGTGAACTGAGATGAATACCCATGGCAACTTTTGTATGTACAATCCGTGCCTTATGACTTTCATGTTTTGTCATTCTGAACCATTGATTTCAACCGTTTAGTTAATATCTAACTTCACATTTTTGATGTGGTGAGACAATATACTCACCTAGGACAGGGACTCTATCTTGTCTTGATATCCTCTCCCCCTTCCCTATCATACTATCTTTTAATATTATAGTTGCCAATAAATATTTATGAACTTTTAATGTGGATTTGTTTGACTCTTATAATTTTAGGATTAGGAGGAACCTTGGATTAATCTTTCCTGTATTTTGAGAAAATCACCTATCTTAAAATAAAACAGGCACATTGGCTAGCTAGAACATTTACACAAAGTATAAGTGATATGTTGAATAAAATCTATTCAACAACTGGGGACATATTTTAGGATGGATGCTGGTAAGCTGGTCAGTACCCTGTAGAAGACCTCCAGGGGCATGCTTTGTGAGAATCTGTTGAAACAATGGGGGATGTTTAGCCTATAATCAATCAGTCAGTCAATAAACATTTATTAAGTGTTGATTATTTACCAGATACTGAAGGAAAGATTTTAGAGGGGGAGGTGATAGCTGTCTTTCAGGTATTTGAAGGACTGTTATATGGAAGAGGAATTTGATTTAGTCCCAAAGGGCTGAATAAGGAACAATGGGTGGAAGTTAGAAAGAAGCAAATATAACCTTCCTGACAATTAGAGTTTACCAAAAGTGGAATGAATTTCCTTAGGAAGTAGTGGATTCCCTGTCATTAGAAGTTTTCAACCAAAGGCCAGATATTCCACTAGTAAGGGACATTGTAGAAGGGGTTACTTTTTTGTGAGGTCCCTTCCAACTCTGAGTGTGTGTGTGTGTGTGTGTGTGTGTGTGTGTGTCTGTCTGTCTGTCTGTCTGTCTGTCTGTCTAATGGTAGCCATTGGAGGAGGCAGGAAAAAAAAAGAAAAAATATTACATGATAATTTTATTACATATTTAAAAGGAGTAGCAAGTTGTATATAATAGATTTGCAGTTTCATGTACAATCATTTTTTTTTCTACTCTACTGTGTTATGGAAATGCTTGTTTTATTTCTTAAGTTCAGAATAAAACAAATACAAATTTTTAAAAAATCTATTATATTCATATACCACAATTATTTGCTGTTCAGTTGTATTGACTCTTCATGACCCCATTTGGGGTTTTCTTGGCAAAGATACTGGAGTGATTTGCCATTTCCTTCTATAATTTGTTTAGCTATTCCCTAATCAATGAGTATCTACTTAGTTTCCAATTCTTCACTGTCACCAGAAGTGGCAAAATAGATACGACCAAAATCTATACTTATCCATTTGTACTTTAGTACCATATAGGAGAGAAAGCCCTTCAGACCCTCTCTCAAAGCCTATTTACTTATATTTTTATATGGTTGTAACTACCTTGGCTACCCAGTTTCCCAAGCTAAAGTAGATTATAAAGAGCAAATTAGAAAAGGTGGGGGATGGTCATGATGGAAAAGGGGCTTCTAGAATCTAGAAGAAGGCACACTAGCAGTAGTAGCCAGAAGTAACAGTTGACAGACTGACATTGAGGCAGGAGAAAAACTATGAAAGGCAGACTTGAAAAGCATAGCACTCTGGGACCATTTATTGTAGAGGCAAACGACCGCTATACCACAGTAGGCCCGGAGGCTATCATTTAGTAGCATAATTGTTGTTCATAATCATGCCCCTGAGTCGCCAAGGAAAGGTGAAATTACATTCAGTAGCCTCCATTTAAGGCAGCAGATTTCCATTCCAAGTGATTAAAATAAAATAAAATCAAGCAGTTGGCATTTAAAGGGGGCAAGCTTCAATTATGTGGAAAACTTGCTTATGCAAATTCACCTCATCCCCTGTTGATTCAGCAGCATCAGGGAGGTATGGCAGCCTATGAAAATTGCTGCATGAAAGGTACAGAACACATGTGTCATTGAGTTTTAGGGGAGGGGGGAAAGATTCTTGTGGGTTGGGAAAAATTCACGGAGGAAGAAGTTCTTGAGCTAGGCCTTGAAGGATTCTGATCAGCCAAATGGAAAATAAAGGGCATTCTGGGTGGTGGTGGTGGTGGTGAGTCATGTCTGACTCTTTGTGACCTTCTTTGGGGATTTCTTGGTAAAGATAATGGAGGAGCTTGCCATTTCCTTCTCCAGCTCATTTTACAGATGAGGAAACTGAGGCCACAGGGTTAAGTGACTTGCCCCGGGTCACACAGCTAGTGTCTGAGGCCAGATTTGAACTCAGGAAGATGAGTCTTCCTGACTTTGGACCTGGCACTGTATCCACTGTGCCACCTACCTATCCCTCTGGGTGTGGGGAAAGGAACAAGCAGAGGTATGAAAGTATGGAGGTCTGTTTTTGAAACATCAGGTAGACAACTGACTATAGAGGAGAATTTGAATAGGTGCTTAGATTGAGGCGGTCAGGTGGTACAGAGGGTAGAGGACTGGACCAGGAGTCAGAAGGACCAGATAGAGTTCAGATGTGGCCTCAGACATTTACCAGCTGTATGACCCTGGGCAAGTTACTTAACCTCTGTCTGCCACAGTTTCCTTATATGTAAAATGAGGATAATAATATCTACTCCCCCTGTTCTTGTGAGGATCAAATGAGATTATATTTTAAGCACTTTGTAAACCTTTCTTAAAGCAGTATATAAAAGCTATTTATTTTTATTATTATTATCATCATTATTATTATTATTATTACTACTACTACCATTAACTAGCACTACTATTACTACCACCACCATGACTACTACTACCACCACTACTACTGCGACTATTACTATGACCACCACCATAACAATGACTACTACTCCTACTCCTACTCCTACTCCTACTATCACCACCACTACCACCATTACCACAATGACAACAACGATGACGATGATGAGGACTACTACTACTACCACTACTACTACTACTACTACTACCACTACTACCACTACTACTACTACTCTACTACTACTACTACTACTTCTTATGGCAGGTGAAGAACTTGTGATGCTAAGAAGTTATTTTTTCTGTCCAAGTCCATGTGGTTGGTTATGGACATAGCTGTGGCTAGAACTCAGTTCTTGTTGGACTGTCCTTTCCCAGGTTACTGTGCTCTCTACCTGTCCTTGCCAGGTAGGCTAGGTGTAAAGGTGATAGTCTTAGGAATTTGAAAATACTACAGGCCTGGGGCCACACTGGTCCTTTGAGGGTAGCATGGAGCCTGTTGAGATTTCTGATGCTTTCCTGAGAACGATGGAGTCTCCCTGGAATGGAGGGAAAATCTTTTCTCTCCCATTTCCTGGAGGTATGTTAGAGTTAGCTCACAGGAGCTGCGTAAAACAAGGCTTGATTGATTTGTTTGATTGGCTAGACTTTAGAAAGTGGTGGAAAAAGTATTAATAATGCAGATTAAACCAAAAAATATGTCCTATGTACTTTTTTTTTAACCGAGCCAGTTGTTAAACATTTTTTCAGCGTGCTCTGGGCCTTTATCCCTTATGCCTAGAAAATAAACAGCAACCAAAATTACTGGTCTTGGCTTGGTAAGAGGCTGATTGGACCACATAACATCTAAGAGGTCACCTTTCCATCTTGTGATCTTGTAAAATCAGGCAGTAGAGCAGGGGTTCACAACTTTTTTGGGGGGTCATGGACCCCTTGGGCAGCCTGCTGAAACTCATGGTCCTCTTTCTCATAATGTTTTTAAATGTACAAGATAAATCTTTTCCCAGCCCCGCTCAGGGATCCATAGACCCCAGGCTAAGAACCTCTGATGGCAGAGACTCACTCCATGGGCCATTTTGCAATAACATCAACAATGCATTAGAAACGAAACACTAACATAAAGTGAGGAAGTCCCACTGTCATGTCATTTGGCTGGTCACCCATTTATTTTATTCTTAGGAAGCGAGCTGTTCCCCATAACAGGGTTTAATCTAACATCATGGTTTTTATGGAATATGCCTGCAGGTGAGAAATTGAATAAATGAGATATAATGCATACAGTTAGCACTGCTTTCAGGCTGCTTTCTTTGTTGTTGTTGCCGTTGTTATCAGATTCAATAGGAGACAGCCTGGTCCTGTTTTTGTTTTTGTTCTTTTTTTTTTTTTTCTGGGAAGCTGATATGTTTTTTACGAACTGATTGATACATACAGCTCAAAACTCTATGTTTCATCCTTAAAACCAAACAAAACAAAACAGATTAACCCACTGCTGAGATGAATACCAGCTATAGTAGTAATAGGCCGCCTTTCCCCCTATCATTTTTAAAGTCTGTAAAGCATAGTTCTCACAACTCCGAGATTGCATAGAAGAGGTACTCATTTCCCCCCCATTTTACAGATAAGAAAGTAAGACTCAGGGTAGGTGATTGACTAGCTGTAGCCGTTCAGAGGACCCACCTTCTGCTTGTAGCATTTTCTGCTCTCTCTTCCCCTGCCCCCAACCCCTGCCTCGCTTCCCTCTGATATTACCTTCCTTTTACCCAGTATTGAGTTGTTTTGCCTGGTTATCTCTTCTGTTAGAACGATAAGCTCCCTGAGGGCAGCAACTATGGGTTGTTGGTGTTTTATTTTGGGTTCCTCCCCCCCTTTCTTTGTGTCCTCCTGGCTTAATGCAGTATCTGGCCCCCGTTTAGACCCTGAAGACCTTTGTGCACTGTTTGTGGCATTGGCAGTTTTCATGAGTTTCTAATTGATTTTATGCCCTGGCTGTACCTTGTATTTCATTTCAATTCACACTGTTTGTTATTTAGCTCAACAAATATTTATTAAGCATCTGATATGTTCTAGGCACTTGGAATTTAAGGACAGAAACTTAATAGCATCTGCCCTCAAGGAGATTATATTCTGCTCCTGGTGGGGTTAGAAGCAAAACATAGGAACAAAACCACCTCGTGTGTAACTTGGATCTTGAGCTGTGTCTTGAAGGAAGCTAGGGATTCTGGGAAGCAGAGGTAGAAGCTGGGTATTCCTGACATGGGGAATGGCCCATGTGAAGACTTAGGTATACAGTGAAAGCAGTGCTAGGGAGCACCTGGGAGGCCAGTTTGACTGGAATGGAGAATGAGTAAAAGGAAATAATATGAAATTAAATGAAAAATCTAACAACAACTAGCATTTAGATAGTGCTTTAAGTTCTGAAAAAAAAATCTTCAAGTATTATTTCATTTGATCCACAATTCTGAGGAGTAGTTGTTATATTCTCATTTTACAGCTGAGGAAACTGAATCAGATAGAGTGACTTGCCCAGGGTCACACAGCTGGTAAGTGTCTGAGGCTACGTTTGAACTCAGGTTTTCCTTAACTCCAGGTCCAGCACTCTATTCACTGCTGGTTACCTGCCCACTGATCGATCCCTAGCTGTGGGAGCCAGATTGTGGGAAGTCTGAAAATGCTGGGTTGAAGAGGTCTCTTCTCTATCCTAAAGCCACTGGAGATTTCTGAATGGGAGCAGGGTGGAGGAGAGGGGATGACATGGGCAGTGCATCTTAGAGGTAATCTAGACCAACTCTCTCATTTTGCAAATAAAGAAACTGAGGCCCAGAGAGGTTAAGTGACTTACTGCTGGGTCTGTGACGAGATTTGAACTGACATGTTTTTCCTCCAAATTCAGTGCTCTCTCCATAACCTTCTACTGAGCTTATAGAACTGAGGTGATTCATTATTTGATTCTCCCCCACTGTGGCAACGTTGACCTCCTCTGTAGAGTTTGCTTTTGATTGGGTCATTTCTCCTCCTCGCTGTACAACTTATGTTTTGCTGAGTCATGCTGCTTAGTTCAGAAAGGCTCAAACCTATGCTCTTCCACAGTCCATCTCGAGGCAGCTCAGTCACCCCAACTTGTGCCTAGCTGTTTCTCAGCAGTGAATGCCCCTGTGACAGCTGTGTCCCCCCTGCATTGTAGAGTTTTGGAATTCTCAGCGGAAGTGGCACTTGACCCTGTGGCCTTTGGCCAATAGCTGAGCTGATTCCTCAGTGGGGGAGTGTGGTGTTGACTCAGCAGTGATGCCAAAGAGCCCCCCACCCCACCCCACCCCCTCTTGCTTGGATGGATATACTTGTCCCTGTTCTTGTGACTAGTAAATGGGAGAGCTGAAACTTGAACCCAGGTCTTCTCATTCCACATTCTGCCTCTTGGCCTCTGTGAAAGTTATTTTCCCCTCAAGCAATCTTTGTTCGGGATCTCCACATGATTCCTGCCACCTGTGTCTTTCTGGATATTTTCGCAACTGAAAGTCACTCATGGCAGCCCCCAAGTAACCCTGACGAAGAATTTTTCTTTTGGGGCCTTTTGATTAGAGGGCAAAGTTGTCAGGGAGGGGTGATGTCCCCTCTCATGTGTTTTAAAAATGTTGAATAGATGACCTTTAGGCTGAGCTTCTTGTGATCAGGGATACTCTTTTGCCTTTCTCTGTCTCCCCAGCACTTAGAACAGTGCCTGGCCCATAGTAGGTTCCTTGATTGCAAATCTCACAGTGCCTCCCTGGGGCTGTTTCCCTGTGTTCTCTCTTTCTCCCTTTGTACTCCCTTTCTGCCAGACCAGGCTCTTCATGGACTTAAAGAGGAAAACCTCTGGCCCAGAATCCTTGCTGCCTGTCAGATACGGTATTCATGGATTTAGGCACATTAAAAATGGACTTTGCATGCAAAATCATAGTCTCTGACTTCAAGGAGTTCACATTAAAAAAAATGAGACAGACATGGGGCACTTAGGTGGCTCAGTAGATAAAGCACAGGCCCTGGAGGCAGGATCTGAGTTCAAAACCAGTCTTAGACACTTATTAGCTGTATGAGCCTGAGCAAGTCACTTAACCCTGATTGCCTCCAAAAGAAAAAAATAGGAAAGAAAACATTAATAACTAGGTATGTACAAGATCCGTCTAAAGTAGATGGAAAGGAATTTCAGAGGAGATGGCATACCTCATTTTCTTGCCATCACAAGTTCATACTTTGACCTTGTCTGGAGAAATCAAACCACAGTTGTAACTAGAACCCAGGAAACAAAGGAGCAAAGAGAGTCTGTCATAGACAAAGTAGCACTTTGGGATCTCTCTCTTTCACTGAAGCAGTTCTGATACCACCCCTTATATGAGATCTTTGTAGGTATGCCCAATTTTGAGTGCCCCTCCGTCTCCAGTTACTTTTATTTACCTTATTGTACATATTTATTCTTAATTTTCTGGGGTTCTTCTAGTTTTCCAGTTGCAAAATGTAATCTCCTTCTGGGCAGGGACTTGTTTGTTTTGTGGTAGAGCCTCTAGCCCTGTGCCTTCCTCAAGTAGGTGCTTGATAAATGCATTTGAATTTTTGAATGCCCTAGGCTACCAAGCTAGTAAGCCTGAATTTACATTCTCCTCCAGGGATCTAACATTTGTGCAAATAAATAAATACCAGATAATTTGGGGGTAGAGAAGAAACACATTGCTCTGTGACTTCTTAATGCCCCAATTTCCTCTTCTGTAAAATGAGAGGGTTAGACTAGTTAACTTCTGAAGGATCTTTCAGTTCTAGCATTCTGTGATTCTGTGACAAGGTGGGGGTCTTACCTTGGGTTTGCCATTAGCCTTGTGACCATTGGTGTCTTACTTAGGCTCTGTGAGCCTCAGTCTCCTCCTTTGCAAAAATAATAATAATAATAATAATAATAAATAAATAAAAGGAATTATTAGAGTAAATGATCTCTAAGGCCCTTTTTCAGCCCTAACTTTCTGTGGTTATATGGTTTGTTTTCTTTCAGTTGTGTTTCCCAGAGATCTGCAGCTCTGTAAACTTTTAGTGGTTTTATGAGCCATCCTATACTTTCCTCTGACCAAGGTCTTAGAGGGGCTCCCCCCAAATCTTTTCATCAGACCCACTTCTGCCCTGGTATGGTGATTGTTTAGACATAGGACTAGTGGAATTAGTAGATCAAGTGTCTGGAAAACAGCATCTGTTTCCCCAGGGGGCATTTTGGTGGTCAGGGCTGAGTGGTAGGCCTCTGCTCACCCTTCAGTACTGATTCCAGGGGGCCTTTAAGGGGTGAGGACAGAGCTGAGTGGTGGTGCCTCACTTATTATTCAACTCGATTCGTTTTAGTAAGCATTAATAGAACTGTGACCTTGTGTTCAGCTGTGGGCCAAGTACACTGAGTCTAACAGGAAGGTCTAATTCACAGTTCCTGTCCTCATGAGTTTCTATCTAGAGAGGGAGATAAGACATCCACGTGGGAAGTCATTTCAAAACAACAGTAACAATGCAAGAGCATACTGCCTTGAGCAGCATAGAAAATAAATCCTCGGGAAGATGAAAAAAGTGCTCTCTGCCCTTAACCTTTGAACCTCCTTCCTTCCTTGATGACTGATGTAGATGGCAGTTCCTTGTGGCCAAATAACTTAGGCTGAAAAATTGAGGTGAGGAGGGAAAGCACGATGTGGTAGAGAATAATGGACCAGGAACTGGGACCTAGCCTGAGTTTTGCCACTATCTGTTTGACCTTGTACAACTTGAACACCCTCTCTGATCCAGAGTTCCTTGCTATATAAAAGGCCTTGCCAACGTCATAAGGTTGCTGTAAGGATGGAGAATGAATGAAAAAGCATTTATGAAGTATCTGCTTTGTGTCAAATACTGTGCTAAGTCCTAAGGACAGAAACAGAAAGGTAAGACAGCCCCTGATTTCAAGGAGCTCACGTTCTGATAGAGTGAGACAACATATCTAGGAAGTTTCACTTCAGGTCAGATAGAAAGGCCCAATGATCCTTAGGGTGCCTTGGCAAAGCAGAGGTTGATACACCATCTTTAGAACTGGGAAGGTCATCTAGTAAAGCACCCTTATTTTACAAATGAAGAAACTGAGGCCCAGACAGGGAAGTGGCCTGGGACAAGGTAGTAAGTAGCTGAACCAGGATGTGGACCCCAAGCCTCTGACTCAAGATTCCTATCAGTACAAGCTGGACACTGGAGCCAGTCAGTGGCAGCTCCACGTTGGCTCCAAGGGGGTCACAGTAGCTTCTGGGGAGTTGTCATATGGGCTCAAATAGTGACTTGAGGCCCTGGCAGTCTCTTGGCCTACCACAGCCATCTAGTGTTCTTTCAACAGGTGACACTCATGTAACCCCCACCCCATTCACTCATTCAGGTTCAGGAGTTGGTGGTGGTTTTTTCCTGGTCTAGCCGGCCAGTGAATAGGATGTCCATGTGTACAAAGCTGGGGAGGGGGGGGATGAGTTTGGGGAGGAGGAAGGGAAGGGACAGAAAACTGTCCCTAATGTCCCTCATGCTTTTTTGCCAGTGGCGAATATTAATATTAACAGAACTTCTTCCTTGGATCATATCTCCTTCTCAGACTTCCTCTTTCCCAACTTTCCTCCTACAGAAGTGACTCTGTCCCTTTGCTTGTTTGAGTTACTCTTCTTAAGACACTATCTTTCTCCCTTATGACTAATGTGCCTGGTTATAGGTGCCCTTAGGCAAGTCACTTGAATGAATAAATGGAGAAAGCATTTATTAAATGCTTACAATGTGTAATTTTCAGTGTGAGCATTTATACTTCTGTTTAGTCATTTCAGTTGTGTCTGACTCTTTGTGACTTTATTTGGGGCTTTCTTGGCAAAGATATTGGAGTGGTTCACTGTTTCCTTCTCCAGTTTGTTTGACAGATAAGGAAACTGAGGCAAACAGAGTTAATGACTTGCCCAGGGTCACACAGCTAATAGGTGTCTGAGATGGGATTTGAACTCAGAAAGTAGTGTTATCTCCCATCTGTTACTTTGTTCAGCTACAGAGGGCAGTGGTGTTTGATCTAGTCCATCCCCAATTAGACTGTAAGTGTCTCAGGAGGCACAGACACCAGACCTAGCAGAGTACTCTCTCTTCCAATTGTAGTGCTCAGTAAAACCCTGCCAAATGCTGAAAAGGCCAAAGACTTCGAACTGCAAGGGTCTTCGTTTTAGGATCAAATGAAAAACCTCCATTTGAACCCTGGCTCTAGCTTACCCTTCTAGGGTTATTACACTGACTCCACATGGTCTGTGGTCTGACTAATCTGGCTTTCTTGATATTTCCTCTCCCATCTCTGTGCCTTTGTACAGATTGTTATACATGCCAAACATGCCATTCTTCTTCACTCCCATCTTTTCGAATCACTTGTTTCCTTAGCTCAGCTCAAGAGCTATCTCCTACATGAGGCCTTTCCAGATCTTCCCAGCTGCTGAGGCCTCCCCCTGCCCATATCAAAGTATATTTCCTTTGCATATCTTATGTATATACTTCAGCCACCAAACCATCAGTAAGCATTTGTTAGGAACTTGGTATGTGCCAATCACTGTATCCATGGTGACAATTATATATGTAGTTATTATACTTTTGCATGGGATTAATAGAACGGGAAGGTCCTCAAGGACAGGGACTGTTTCATTTTTGTTGTTATATCCTCAATACCTAGTACCAAATCTGGCACATTCTAAGTGCTTAATGGCTAATAATAATTGCTAACATCTATGAGGTCTGCAAAACACTTTATACATGTTGTCTTATTTGATCCTTACAACAGCTCTAGGAAATATGTGCTGTTAGTGGTTCAATTTTAAAGATAAGGAAACTAAGGCCATTTGAGGTGAGGTGACTTCCCCTAGGTTATACAGATAGTGCCTGAGGCTGGATTTGAACTCGGGGCTTTTCTGATTCCGGGCCCAGTACTCTTATCTTCTGTACCACCTAGCTGATTGATTGATTGATTGTTGGCCCAAAGTCTCAGGGGATGCAAAATTGGTCCCCTCACTCAAAATTCAGCACTCTTAAAATTTTGCCTTTTATTGGAAGAACTGGATGGATACTGAGTTGTCTATCTGTGCTGGATCATTAGTAGAGGCCGGAGGGCATTTAGGATGCTTTATGAGTCCATCCATTTGTCTCCCACACCTAGCCTCAGAACACTCCAGACCAGCACGACTCCCCATCCCCATCTCTTGGAACATGAACCTTTTAGCACTAAGCTTCATATTTTCTTCCCTCAACGTTTCCAGCCTTTAATTGTAACCATTAATCAAGCCGAGTTGTGTCCCACTTCATAACTCTTCCATTAAATATTAAGATTTAAAAAATAAAAATTGGCCTTTCTTAATTGAATTATGGAATTACCAAGCACTTAATGTGGCCCGAGTGAGATGAGATCTTTATATGCACGCACACTCTCGTATAAATATGTGTGCTCTGGCTGCTGGGATGGGGTTTATGAATGTTTTGACGAAGCAGTCGTGGCTGTTCTCACCGTTTGTGATAGAAGCGTTGTTTTTTTTTTTCTTCTTCTAATTTTCTCTTTGTTAAGCTTGGGTGTTGCTGGAGAAAATCACCCCAATTACTACAGAAGGGGAGGTGGGTTTCTGAGGCCAAACTCAGTCCTTACATCTCTTTATATTTTCCTCTGATTTTAGGATCCCAGTTTTAGATCTAGAAAAAGATCTCAAAGGTCACCTAGGCTTAGCCCCTTCATTTTACAGAAGAGGAAACTGAGGGTTCCAGTGCCTAACATAGAACCCAGGTCCTTTGACTCCAGAGCTAATGCTTTTTTTTCACTGTACTGTGACCTCTTATTGTAGGAGACAGGTAGCTTAGTAGAAGTTGTGCTGGACCTAAAATCTATTTAGATCTGAGTTTATATCCTGCCACAGAAATTTACAGACTGTGTCAGGGCAAGTCACTTAACCTCTCTCAGTCTCAGTTTCTTCATCTGTAAAATGGGCATCATAATAGAACTTATCTCTCAGGGTTTTTGTGAGGATTAAATGAGGTAACATAAGTGCTGTGTAAACGTTGGCTGTTTTTATTATTATGATGGAGAGATCAGTCATGCCTGTTTCATCAGAGAAATTTGTAGGTCTTCTTAAGATATGTGTAATTGAATTCTGATTTTTATGTATAATCCAAAACATTAAGTTTTCTTTAAATAAAGTAATTGATGAGACAACTTGGGGGTAGCAGAGGGAGCCCTGGGGTCTGGAGTCAGAGAAGCTGGGGGAGGAGAATCCTGGGTCCACCAGTCATTCCTTCCCTGGAGATTCTTGGTTAAAGTTACTTTGCCTTATCAGCCATCAGTTTTCTTATCTGCAAGTGAGAGATCCCATTTCTAGGAGCTAAATAATGATTTCCAGTGGTCCCTTCTAATTCCAAATCCTATGATCCTCCCTAGCCTGTTGTCTTGGCTCTTTCTATTAAGATGGATTGTCTAAGTCAGCCACACCCAATGGATATTTTTTTTTCCTTCCTCATCTATGGAATGAGCCAACACAAGTTTTTAATTTTTGAAGGTAGCAGCACCTTACTGCAATAGGGATTGCATTCAGTGCCACTCTCTCCTTCCTGAGTCTTCCCCCTGCATATCATGTCCCCCTCCCCTCCTTTATCATTAGCGGCATGAGTGGTATAGTAGTTAGTGTAAGAGCCTGGGAATTAGGAAGGTAACAAACAAATCATTGGATCATGGAATTTTAGAACTAGAAGGTGCCTAGAGGCCATTTGGTCAGCATGTTACAGCAGGAAGAATGCCAACTTTGAGTGGATAGAGCAAAGGCCCTGAAGTCAGGAGGACCTGAGTTCAAATCTGGCCTCAGACCAAACACACGTGATACTTACTGGCTGTGTGACCCTGGGCAAGTCACTTAACCCCAATTGCCTTAAAAAAAAAAAAAAGAAAAGAAAAGAAAAAAAAGAAAAGGAAAGAAAGAAAGAAAAAAAATGCCAACTTTGGAATTGGACGACCTGGGTTCCACTCTGTGAAATCTGTTTGGGTGATAGTGGGCACTTATCTCTTTAGGCCTTATATTTAAAAAAAAAAAAAAGGCAGATAGGTGAGGCAGTAGATAGAGTGCCTGCCTGGGAGTTGAGGACCTGAGTTCAAATATGGCCTTGGGCACTTACTAGCTCGTGACCCTGGACAAGTCACTTAACCCTATTTGTCTCAGTTTCCTCATCTATAAAATGAGCTAGAGAAGGCAATGGCGAACCACTCCAGTAGCTTTGCCAAGAAAACCCCAAGTGGGGTCATGGAGAGTTGGACATGATTGAAACGACTCAGGGACATTTTAAATGAAGGAGATTCTGTTAAATGACTTCAGAGGTCTCTTCCTGCTCTAACTCTGAGCCCCTATGATCTAGTTCAACAAAGAGGAAATTAGTGTTATTAATTAGGAAGACATGAGTTAAGTAGCAAGCATAGTTTGGGAAAGACCAGCCCCTTCCATTGCTGCTCTCCCTTCTGCCCTTATGGACCTGCTAGGCTCTCCCTTGCCGGAACGTTATTTGACAGTGGGTCCAAAAGCAGCAGAATCCTCTCCCAGTCTGGAGCTTGGGTGGGCAGTTGGCAGCTGGTGGCCACCAGGTTGAGCTAAGGTAGGTGTTCGGCACCTGGGGTTTCTGGCTTTCCAGTTCAGGAGGAGAAAAGGGAGAAAAACATACTCTTGAGTCCGGTCTTTTTGTCTCCATGCTCTGCTAGATGAGGAGGTGATTTGCATGCCTCAAGGCCATTGTTGCTGCTAGACAGGGTTGGGTCAGGTCACAACACTGGAATGCATCCTGTCAGAAACTCAAGACTCCTAAACTAGCATGTAGAATTCTGATGAACCTTCTCAAGTGTGACTTACCTTTTCCACTGACCATTTTAGCGGTAATTTTCATTGGCAAGGTTGAGTTTTTGGGACAGGGAAAAAAATAACCTCTCCGTTTGTTCATTTATTCACTCATTCACTCACTCATTCATTCATTCATTCATTCATTCAACAAGCATTTATTTTTGGGACTCCCAAAATGGAGTACAGGAGCATCCTGGATAGAGGGCTGGCCTCAAGTTCAGGAAGCACCCTGGGTTCACATCCTGCCTCTGACCCATACCAGTTCTGTTAACCTCTCACTTTCCCAGGCAACTCTCTAAGAGTATAAACTGCTGCACATTTAAAGATCCTTTTTTGTAGGTATTTCCTCATTGGTAACTATAATGAAATCACAAGCCCAGGGGGGGAAAAAAAAAGGAAATGTGTAAGGGCACTGTGCTAGGTACTTGAGAGACATCACCGTGAATGTTGTTATTTTTTTTGGTGGGAGCTGGAGGAAGGAAGACTCCATCAATCTACATTTATTAAGTGCTTACTATGTTATAGGTGAGGCAGCTAGGTGGCATAGTGGATAGAGTTCTGGGCTTGGAGGCAGGAAGACCTGAATTCAAATCTAGCCTCAGAAAATTCCTAGCTGTGTGGCCTTGGGCCACCTAACCTCTGTTTGCCACTGGAGAAGGAAATGGCAAACCACTCCAGTATCTTTTACAAGAGAATGCCATGGACAGAGGTCCACAAAGGTCATGAAGAATTGGATAGGACTGAAAGGCGTAAGCAACCCCAGCAATGTGCTAGGCATTGTGCTAAGTGCTGGGAATACAAAAAGAAGCTCTTGCCATCAAGGAGCTTACAATCTAGTAGCAGAGACTACTTGCAAACAAATATATACAAAGCAAGTTATATACAGGATAAATAGGAAATAATTAATCAAGGAAAGGCAGTGGAATTAATAGGGGATGGGGAAGGCTTCCTGTGGAAGTTGGGATTTTAGGTGGCACTTAAAGGAAGCCAGTATTTGGAATACAGAAGAGAGAGCATTCCAGGCTTGGGAGACAGCCAGAGAGAATGCCCCCAACAGGAGGGGACTCCTTAGTTTGAAGTATATACTAGGGCCCTAAGGCTTGGAGGCTTTTTACCACATTCTAGATTACAAATCCTAGCGTTGCCACTAACAACCTATGTGACCTTGGAGAAGTCAGTTAACCTCAGTGGACCTTAGTTTCCTCAGGAATAAAATGAGGGTGTTGTGAATAACTTAGAAGGTCGGTTTTATCTCTTAATCTGTGATCCCACGATCTTTGTCCTGATGATTAATTTTGGTTGCTTTGAGACAAAGAGGAATTTTTAAACCCAGGAAACCCTATCAGATCTGATAGTTGGACACACCTGTTGCATGTTTCTATCCTATCCAAAGCTCACCAGAAAGCAGTCTAGTCAGATAGTTGTATATCCTGTTTGACAATCTGAACAGCTCTGTGGGTAGTGGATAGACTGATAGGCTTGAAGTCAGAGTTCAAAGCCTCAGTTATTCTCACAGTTACTATCAGTGTGATGCTGGGAAAGTCATTTAATATCTGTGCACCTCAGATAACATTCTAGGACTTATTATCTAATTCAAAGTGTCTTAGATCTGGAGCTGGAAGAGGCCTCGGGTCATCTGGTTTAACCCTTGAGTTCAAATCTTGTCTCAGATACTTACTAGCTGTATGACCCTGGGTAAGTCTTTTAACTTCTGTTTGCCCCAGTTTCCTCATCTGTAAAATGGGGATGATAATAATAGCACCCACTTCCCAGGGTGGTTGTGAGGATCAAATGGAATAAAAGAATTTTGCAAACCTTAAGGCACTATGTAAATGCTAGCTATTATTAGTATTACTTTAATAAGGAGACTGAAGCCCAGAGTATAATTGAGTGATTTGGTCAAGGTCACACAAGCAGTCATCATAAGAGGTAGGATTTGAACCTTGTTCCATGGATTCCAAAGACTGGGAGTGCTCGTTCCAGCAGATTTCAAAGGTGTAGTGAGTTCTTACTCTGGGAGTTCCCTACTCTGGTAAAAACACAAATATTTCAGTTTTTCTGCTTATTTTGTAGCTACCTTCATGCATTTCTTTCTACTCTTTATTATTTATTTATTTATTTATTTTTTTTGGTGAGGCAATCGGGGTTAAGTGATTTGCCCAGAGTCACACAGCTAGTGAGTATCATGTGTCTGAGGCCACATTTGAACTCAGGTCCTCCTGACTCCAGGGCCAGTGCTCTACCCACTGCACCACCTAGCTGTCCCTTCTTCCAGCTCTTTAACCTAAATCTCTCTTGCTTCAGGCTCAGCTCAGTTTCTAAGTATTTTCCTCAGTACAGGCAAAGTGCATCTGGTCTCCACCAGCCACCCTAAACTGAACTGGTTCAGGGTGGATTGCTAGGGATTTTCTGTTGAGGAGCAGGGGCAGAGGCAGGGGCTCGCAGCCCCCAGCTGCTATGAGTGATGAATAGACTAGGAAAAAGTGGGCAGGTTGGCGCTTCCCCCTGCCATTACGGGGCCACCTGTTCCATAACGGCTGTGGGTATCAAGTGCCAGCTTCCACTGTGGATTTACCAACGGCCCCAGTTTCTCAGAAAGAGCTGATGTTTTTGCGATAAATCCTAAGTGACAAGGGCTGCAAATGTGTACCTGTTGTGCAGGCCTTTTGGCACCCCCTCCTGTCCCCTCCTTCCTGAGGCTTGTGGGTTTAGAGCTGGCAGCTGGGTTTCTGTTCCCTCAGATGCAGCAAAAACCAGACTTTTCTAGTGGCTGAGTTTAATCACTTAGATGCAGGGTGCTGATAAGCTGAATCAATTTAATTTCTGTTGCTCTGTAACTAGGGAATGGGAGAAGAAGGAAGGTCACAGCGATTTCAAAAGCCACAGCTCACCAGAAACCCAGAAACCCACCCATTACCCCTTAAGGAATTCCCGACATCATCAACAATACCCCCCCCCCACACACACACCTCTCAAACCATAGGTATCTAACATTCTGGAAAGAAAAGGATTACTGTTGTGGGGGTGAGTGTTTGCCATTTGTAGGGTGATGCCATATGGAAGGTCAAAAAAGATTCAGTTTGATTCTTCAGATGCATTCCCTCATAGCTATTCCCAGGATTTCTTAAGGTGGATGGGTGTGTTTAGTTCATACCTGTTTACCCAGATGTGCCATAACCCTTTGGGGAATACAGCTTTGAGAACTCAGCTTCTTGCCCTGTGTGTCCCTGGTTCCATCTTTTCCAACAGACCGAGACTTTGGAGTTGTTTGATATAAGTCATTGGTCCTGCAACAAATATTTTTTTTTTAAATCTTGTTTATTTAGCACCTACTGTGTACTAACACCTACTGTGTGCAGAGTACTTTGCAAGGGGGAATTATAAGTGTGAGGAAGGTAGTGACCGGGGGTAGCTGTGGAAACACAGGGCAGAGGTTAAGAGCTCCATCCCTGGCCCTCCAGTCAGGATAAGGAAAGCCCCAGCTCCCCCTCATATGGGCGTTAAGGTAGTACCAAACAGTGGAGAACCTTGGATGTCAAGCTGAGTGGTTTAGACTTCATGCCTTTGAAAGATTTGGAGGAAAGGAATTCCATGAACTGATCTGTACCTGAGGAAGATAAATCTGTCACCAGTATGGAGGAGAGATTGCAGTAGGGAGAAAATGGGGATAGTGACCAGAGACTGATTAGGCAGCTAATGCTATGGTCCAGGGTTAGAGTTAGGCATATGTCAGTGAAAATCAAAAGGAGAGAAAATAAGCCTGTGATATTACAGTGGAAAAATCAACAGGACTTGAAAACTAATTGGATATGAGAGGTCAGGATATTAGAAGAATTTAAGTAAGTCCCAAGGTTGCTCACATGGCCACTAACAGCAGCAGCAGGGTGGTGCCTCTAACAGAAGAAATGAAATTAGAAGGTGAAATAGGTTTGGGCATGTTGAATTTCACTGTGTCTGTATTTGCATAAACCATTCCCCTTTCTTGGAATGTGGGGTCTCCTCACACCCACTCATCAGAATCTTAATCTTCCTTCAAGGCTCAGTCAAGATGCCATCTTTTCTTTAAAGTCTTCCCTAATCTCCCCAAATGTTATTACTCCTCCCCCTCTTTAAATTACCTTTTATTTACCTCTCAGTGTGTATATGGTGGTCCTCTTCCCCCTACCATGCCAATATAATTGTAAATTCCATGAAGATGGAGACTGCCTTTCTATCCCAACATTGAGCTCAGTGCCTGGCTTATACTTTCTCCTTAATAATTGTTGAATTTAGTTTTAGGTGTTAGCTGGAGATCTAGGAAACACGACCATGTTAAAAATGCACCTTTATCTCTTGTATCTCTATCTGACTTTTGGACATCTCTACCTTGAGGGTTTCCACCTAGAGCAAAGTTTCTTAATTGTTCTTTTTTGTGCATCATGGACCCCTTTGGCAACAGTCTGGTGAAGTCTGTAGACCCCTTCTCAGCATAACATTTTCTTTTTCTTTTTTTTTTTTTTAGGCAATTGAGGTTAAGTAACTTGCCCAGGGTCACACAGCTAGTAAGTGTCAAGTGTTTGGTCTGAGGCAGGATTTGAACTCAGGTCCTCCTGTCTTCAGGGCTGGTGCTCTATCCACTGTGCCACCTACCTGCCCCAGAATAACATTTTTAATACATAAAATAGAACACACAAGACTACAAGGAAACAAATGAAATTGAAATAGCAGTTATCAAAATATTTTTAAGAACAAGTTCGTGGGCTCTTGGCTAAGAACATCTGAATTAGGGAGGCATTTAGGGATACAGGTGTAGAGCTTAGGCAGAAAAGATCGGGGCAAAAAAAAGAAAACAAAAGATCAGGACTTGGGATGTAGAATTCTGAGTCATCTGGGAGGAGGTGATTGTTTAAACTGTCAAAATGAATAAGGTTGCCAAGGGAGAGATTAGGGAGAGAGAAGAGAGCAAGGCACAGGGCTGAATTTTGGTGATCACCAACATTAGGGAATCAGTAAGAAGAAATGGATGCTAGCAACCTTGATCAAGGTGGAGCAGATAGCTAAGAGGAGAGAGAATGGTGCTTGGAATTTGATCAAAGGCAGAAGCATATATCCAGAAAGGGTGGATGAGAGCTGGCTGCGTATAGAGAATGGCAAACAATTTCAGAAGCTGTAGAGAGGTTGACTGGGAAGGTACAGTGGTAAGGTATGAAGGTAATCTTTGTAGCGAGCATATGTCATATTTCAAAGGGGACAAATGTCATATTTCAAAGAGTAGAAAAGAGTTGGTAATGAGTAGAAGAATATGATGTAGACTGTTTTAAAGAGATTTGGCAGTGAGAAGGACAAAAAAAGATGGGGTAATATAGAAAAAAGGCTCATGCCACTGCTTTCTTCTTGTCCATTTCTTACCTATCAGATATCCTTTCAGACTCCTTCCAACCCCTAATTGTCTTTGATCTTCTTTTCTCTCCCATGGCACCCTTCTCCACTCCTAAGACTTTCGTTCTCACCTCTATGAATATAATTCTGAAGTTTATATTTGTAACCCTCATCTTTAGCAAGGGTTCAGTATCTCCAACTACTAATTGAACATCTCCACCTCAATGCCCCACCAACAGCTCAGACTCCACAGTGGAAGTGATGGCATGTTCTTCCCACTGAAACTCCACTCTCCTCTTAACCTCTCAATTTCCCTATCCTACAGATAGATGTTGTCAAATTCAAAATAAAAAAGAGGCCACTGAATGGTAAATAAGGATCCCTGTGGGCTATATATTGACTTAGAAAACCACATATTAATATTTTCCATGTTGTATTATATTTATTTATTCTGTTAAATATTTCCCGGTTATATTTTAAATCTGGTTCCTGCTCAACTGGGGAGTGTTGTGGCCTATGTGTGTTAGACACCTCTGCTCCAGGGGAGCACATCCTAAAACCTCTGATCAGTTCTTTGACATTTCTGTTTCCCAGTGTTCAAATCTGTTGTATCTTTAGCTCATACAACATGGGCATATTTCTATCTTAAAGGGACGTTATTTTATAGATAAGGATTTTACAGCCCCCTAGTTTTACACATGAGTAAATGGACTCTCAGGGAGACTCATTCAATTACTTGCCTAGGGTCATGTAGGGAGTAGATAATAAGTGACTGAGATAGAATTTCAACCTAGCTAGGTCTTCCTCATTTCAAGTCTGACACTTGTTTTATTATGCCATTGGCAGTTGGGTGGGCCGTGGACAGAGCTCTGGACCTGGAGTCAGGAAGACCTGAGTTCAAATCTGTCTTCTTATTAGTTATGTGACCCCAGGCAGTTCGCTTAACCTGGTTTGCCTCAATCTCTTCAACTGTAAAATGGGAATAATAACACACCTACCTCATAAGATTGTTGTGAGGATCAAGTGAAATAATATTTGTAAAGCAGTTAGCACAGTGCCTGGCATGTGTTGTGCTAAAGTGCTTAATAAATGCGTATTCTCTTCCCCTCCCCCCCCACATGGCCCTCTTTTATGTCTCTCACCTCTGTCCCTTCCTTTCTTCTGCACATCTACACTGCCATCTCTGTAGTTCAGTCCTCCTCTCTGTTCTGTTAGACTATTTTAATGGCCTCCTAACTGATCTCCCTGCCTCCAGGCACCCCCTTCTTCAATCCATCATTCTCAACATCTAAGGTCATCTTCCTAATGTGTATGTCTGACCACATCACTTTGCCTGCTCCAAACAAAGCGTCTGTGGCTGCTCATTCCCTAGTGAATAAAATATAGACTTCTTGATTTGTCCTTCAAAGCCATAGACAGCCTTTCTCTACTCTTTTTCCCCCCTAGCTTTTTTCATAGAATCCCCATTTGTGTGCTCTCTATTCCAGTCAAATTGGATTACTAGCTATTCTCTTAGCTTATTTCTCAGTTAGGCTCCTGGTGGATAGGGAGAGATAATGGGGAGGCAGAGAGGGAAGAGATACAGGAGAGTGAATGAATGCCAGAGCAAAATCGTGGAGACAGGCGAGTAGGAGACTCAGGACATAGGTAGAGGGATTAGTTTTGGCAAGGAATTTGGAATCTTATTCCTCCAAGACAAGAGAGAAGAAGAAGGAAGAGAGAATGCATAAAGATATAGGACAAAGATCATACAGGATCACAGATTTAATACTAGAAGGGACCTTAGAGGGATCTAGTCCAGCTCCCTCATTTTAAAGATGGGGAAACTGAGGCTGAGAGAGGTTTAGTGACTTGTCTAGGGTCTCATAGCTCATAAGTTTCTGATGCATGGTTCACAATTGGGTCTTCCTAACTCCAGTCTAGCACTCTGTTCCCTACCTCTGCTCTTAGATGTCTGCAGGTATGAAAGGTAGACTTAAAGGAAAGAGCCCTCATTGAATGGCCTTGAACTTCCCAATGAAGTCAAAGGCTCCATCATCTGCTGTAAGGTTGAAGTGCACTTAAGGGCTTGAAAAGGAAGGGAAAATGTTTGAAATAGTCCCCATGTGGAATGAGAATAAGGAATCAATGTTCTGAATTTCTATCAGTGAGTGCTCAGCTGAGGTTATACACTATCAATTTCTAATTGGTAAAATCATCATGGTTTTGAGATTTTTTCTAATCGTGCTCTGCAGCTGCGGACCTGGTTACCCAGGGTGGAGGATTAACATGTCCAGAATGTCACAATGTCAAAGGCATGATAGTTTCAAGGGTAGCAGCTGGTGAATTATTTTAAGTGGTTGACTATAGTATTCAGACTGGGTCTGGAAACAAGGGAAACCTCAGCTAGGGAGAGGGGGGAAGGAATCACAAATGTTACAGGAGTTCACAATTAGGCCAGAATGCAGGATAATTATGTGGAGGGGTGGATGGATAAAAAGTTTTGGTTAGAGAGTGGAATATCAGATTTCAGGATTTTGGAAGTGGCAGAAATCTATAAAAAGGAGTCCCATTAATTGTCCCCAATGGCCAAAGTAGAGTGGAGATGGGCGATTCTTGACATTGAGGAAGTTAAAGTGAGAGAAGGCTCATCCACTTGAATATTAATAATGATCCTTCAGAGATGTTGATGTCGTTGAGATGAACACCTTGGGTCACTGGTAGGCTGAACCCTCTACTATTTGATAGAAAACTTTCAAGAATCACGAGTGATAGCTTCATCACCTTGCATCAACTTTTCCAAACTTAAGTAGGTAGATCTTGGGCCAAAGGGCACAACCCATCACCAGGTTCATACCTGAATTCTTTTCAGCTTGGTAGGAACTTCTGAAGCTTTAATAAACTCATCCTTCCATGCTACTCTTAGGAAGTGGGCATAGGGCATTCATTAAGGAATAATAATTTACTTCTATATTCCAAATTAAGATTGACAAGGTGTTTTTGTTCATAGTGACCTGTGAGATAGAAGGATAGAACAAGTATTATTATTATCATTTTACAGATGAAGAAGCTGAGGTTAAGAAAGTAATATGATTTTCTCAAGGTTGCAAAGCTAGTAAATTTAAACCCTTGCAAGAATTTATTCAGTCAACAAATAAAGGCTTACTACATGCCAGGCATTGTGCTAAGTGCTGGTGATACAAAGAAAGATGAAGTTATAGTTGCTAACCTCATGAAACTGACAGTCTCATGAGAGACAGAATGTGCAAATAATAACTATGTATATCCAGTGTGTGTAAATGAAAGATAATCTGGGAAGGGGACTATTTGGTGCTTGCTACTATAGGCAAGTCACTGCACATTTGACAGGGCTTAGATTCAAACCCCTATTGGCAGCTAGATAGCTTAGTAATTACAGCTCTGCGCCTGGAGTCAGGAAGACCTGAGTTCAAATCCAGTCTCAGACACTTATTAGCTGGGCAAGTCACTTAACCCTGTTTGCCTCAGTTTCCTCATCTGTAAAAATGAAGCTGGAGAAGGAAATGGCAAACCACTCCAGTATCTTTGCCAAGAAAACCCCAAACAGGGTCACAAAGAGTTGGACACGACTGAAATGAATTAACAACAAAAATAAAAGACCTAGGTCTGTTGATGGCAGACTCAACACTCTTTCCATTATATTGTGGTGTCTCTTAATGAGGATGGGGTGAGGAAGAAGCCTGTGAGCTAGTTGCTGAAGTCATTCAGAAGTTGCAGAGAGACCTCAAAGTTAACTAACACCAGCAACAAGGAAAGAAATTATGTAAACAATATGGTGTCTGTGGTTTTGCTGATTTAGGAAACGAGAGTCATTTATGTATGGCATGCAGATTTATGTGTATTGCCACACACTTAAGAAAGGGAACTTCTTCTTCCCAGAATCTCTTGGGAAACCCCTTTGGGAGATCCTTGTGGGTGCTGCAGACTCTGTCAAATGAGGATCCATAGAACCCTTGGTGAGAGGGTTGGCATGCCGGTGAACTCAGTTAGAAAATACACTGGCCTGGAAAGAAGGAGACATGGGTTCTGGTCTCCATTCTCTTACTAAACCAGCTATGGGACAATGAGCACATTCTCTTATCTTCCTGGGCATCAGTTTTTTCATCTATGAAATTAGAATTGTACAACATCTAGCTCTGACCTTCATAGGATCATTCAAATATTTGTGGCTGGAAGGGACCTTAGAGGTCGTCACATCCAATCCACTTGTTTTTCTAATGAGGAGATTCAGGCCTAGAGAGCTTAAATGACTCAATCAGGGTCACACAGCTCATGGGTTTCTGAAGCAAATTGAACCAAGGTCTTCCTGATTCCGAGTCCAGTCCTTTATACATGATGCCATGCCGTCTCTCTGTGATTCCATCCCATGCAGCCTTTCATGAATATCTACCCTTCACCCTATCATAATTGACCTGATTATTCTTTACATTCTGCATTTCTTGTTACCAGAATCCACATGGTCAGGTTGAGGCTGTTTTGTAGCTGGAGTGTCCACTTTGGTGAAGGGGATACTCTTCATATGACTGGATCAAGCTACCTGTTTGGGTGCTAAAGTGGGCAATGATTTTGTCTTTCCTTCCCTTTGGCTCAAGATCTGGACAGACCAATTTCCCCCAGTGACATTGACAGAGGGTGACTTCCATTCACTGCTGACACGTGTTCCTTCCAGAAGCTACAGGTGATCGCTTTTGACCTGGGAAGAGTGGAAAGAAAGACATAGCCTGGTGTCATTTGTGAGCCAAGGTGGTTTTGTAAAGTATCAGCTATTTTAGCCAAAGGCTGACTAGCTGACCATTTCCATTTACCTTCTTGCTTGCTGGAAAATAATAAGCCACATTTGATTTCTTTTTAATAGCACTGTATTTGTCATCATTATAATGGGGAGACCTCTTTGGACTCTGTGTCCTTGGTCTAAAACTAATCTCAGCGTGTTGATCATAAAGTCTTAAGAGAGGCCTGGGAAGTGGGAAGGCTTTTGGAGGAGAGAGAGAGAGAGGTGGAGGAGGAGGAGAAGAAGAAGAAGAAGAAAAAGAAGAAAAGAGAAGAGAGGGTAGAGAAAAGATGTGAGTTGAAAGTTTACTTAGCTAGTTGTTTGGGTCAGAACAGGGTCCCCTGTCAAGCATCTGTCTAAGAGAGGTTAAGAGGAGGCAGGCTTACGACATTGCTAAAGGCCAGAGAGCTTTGCTGAATAACTGGTCATCTTAAAAATGAGCTGGGCTATTTATAATTTGGCAGGCTGCCACATTGTTTTAATGAATGGCAAAGCGTGGCGGCTGACACACTTTGTCTATCGAATCCACGCCTATGTTTGGAAATGTTCTGCCTTGGGTCACATCAATAGAAACTCTCTTTGCTCATTGGTTTGGATATGTCAGTTTTTCAAGAAGCATTGTGGTACGGAAGAAAGAGGCCTGGCTCTGAAGTAGGCGGATCTGGATTCAAATCTTGTCTTTGTTGCCTGTTATATTACCATCTGTTTCCTTCATTACCCATTTGTCTGCCCTCTTTTGGATGTCTCCATCATTCCCCCAGGAACGTCATCATCCTGCAAGGTCATATTAACCTTGGTACTCACACCTCATCAGTACCCTCTCTTCTCCTCAGATAGTAGAGTAGGATGATGAGCTCCTCCCCAAAACCTGGCCAGACATCTCTGTTTCTGGCTGGTTGCAGTCCTCCATCGTGACCCTACTTCAGTCATCTTCCTCTCCTTTTAGTTTCTTTTTATATGTTGCCTTCCCCCATTTGATTGTAAGATCCTTGAGGGCAAGAACTGTTTTTCTTTCTCATATTTTTATTTTTTTTTTGGCTAGGCAATGGGATTAAGTGACTTGCCCGGGGTCACACAGCTAGTAAGTGTTATGTGTCTGAGGCTGGATTTGAACTCAAGTCCTCCTGAATCCAGGGCCGATGCTTTATCCACTGTGCCACCTAGCTGCCCCCTTTTTCATATTTTTGTCTCCAGCATTTAGTATGGTGCTTGGCACATAGTAGGTGCTTAATAATTATTTACTGACTGACTGGCTATAACTTGTATGACCTAGGGCAAGTCACTTAACCTCTCTGGGACTCAATTTCCTCATCTGTAAAATAAAGCTGTTGAATTTGATGGCCTCTAAGGTCTAGCTTTATAAGCATTATGAACTTGGTAACTATTGGGATTTGAATTAAGGGAAAGGGAAAAAGTCAGAGCTAACCTCAAACTATCAAACATCAGAGACTGGGTGAACAGTAAGGGCATTGGCCGAAGTAGTGAGTAAAGGAAGGAGCAGGTTTGAGGAGAAAGCTATGAGAAGCCTGGCTCTAGACCTGCTGAGTTTCACATATTGATGGAATGTCAGCTGTCGGCATATAGAATGTGAGGAAATGATGGAGATGTCTTGTAGACAGAGATCCAGGTCTGGAGTCTGAAAAATTCAGATCAAGACCAGAGATAAAAGTTTGGGAATTATGTGTCTGGTTGTATAGTTGGAGTGAAACCATAGGAGTCAGTAAGATTGCCAAGGGAGAGAAGAGAGATATGAGAGCCTATAGCTAGAGAAGGGAAGACTGACCAAGCACTGGGCCTTGGGGAGCACTCCCCTGAAGGAAGTTGGAAAGAAGAGCTAGTGAAAAAAGACAAGAGAAGTATTTAGAGACGTAGAAGGGCAACTAGGAGAGCACAGTGTCCCTGAAGCCAAGGAGAGCCAGAGTGTCTAGGAGGAGGGAATGATCGATCAACAGTGTCGGAAGCTGTCAGCAGTGACTTGCTTCTTCTATTTGGAGTTATCCTTTTATGAAGAAAGTAGAAAAGTTATCAGCATGCCTGGTGTTCCTGGCCTTCAGAGTGGTATGTGTAAGTGGTACATGTAAATAACTTTCATCTTTATGATTATTTTTCTTTCTTTTTTTTATTTAAACAAAAACATATATTAATCATTTGGGAAAATAGTATCTCCAGATGTGACAAAAGACACCTCAGGAAGAATAATCTTGGATTTCAGTGATCTGAACAGGTTTTTTTCCTCCTTAGAAAATCTTCCATATTTGAACAGGGTTTAATATGTCCAAGGTTCCTGGACATATTTGTTTTTAATGCTTTCTTAACTCAACGTATTCAGTTTCCTAGTATACTCAACCTTTCTTGCTTTCAAGCGTGAATGACTTGCACTCCCTCAAGGGGAAATTTCTTTTGAGGTTCAGAACCAGGGAGGCTGACTTCCTGGGAGAGGGAGGGAGGCAGAGAGGGGGAGAGAGAGAGAGAGAGACAGAGAGAGAGAGAGACAGAGAGAGACAGCGAGAGATCTCAAACCTTTTAGATCACAGGGATATCTGAAGGAACCTCAATGAGAATGGGAGTGGGGGTATTGAGACTTGTGGAAATTGCCAGTTTTAGAGTAGAGAATCAGAGGAAGAATGGAATGGGAAAAGGAAGGAAAAAACCCCAAACCTTGTTGGTCTGAGGCCATATTCTTCTTCCTTTCTTCCCAACAGGTGTATAGGATGTCATTCATATCCAGACTTCATTTATGGGGTCTAGGATATCTCTAGTGGGGAAGCCTACTGTAGCTTATATACCTCCTCCTGGTGGTCCATCAGATAAGGGGGGGGAGGAAGCCCTTCTCAAAACCAGTGGCCCACCTAAGAGTCTTGAACTCCTACTGGGCAGGTGAAGATTCAACCTTCAAATTCTTTGAGGTTATTCTTATTGACCCATTCCATAAAGCTATCAGACAAAACCCAGACACTCAATGGATCACCAAGCCAGTGCACAAATGCAGAGAGATGCTCAGGCTTACCTCAGCTGGCTGGAAGAGCAGGGGTCTTGGAAAGGGTCACAAATTCCACCATACTATTGGAGGGTCTCGATGTGCTGCTTGGAGAAGGCACAATACTCTCCAGCTACAATGATACCACTAATTGGTGCACATTAATTTGTAAACCTCAATGTTTAATAAACAACATTTACGATGAAAAAAAAACCAACCAAACCTGTGGCCCAAGTTGTTATGTGGGAGTGCCGGGGAGGAGGTCATGGAGGAGGAGATGGGTAAGACGTGTATAACCCAACCAACAACACAGAGAAGATGTTATCCAGCCTCTCTTCTGCACTCTTCCCTGCCCAGATTGGGACAGAGGGGAGATGTCCAGTCTATATCTGGCCACCGGACCCAGATGGCACCAGAGGAGAAAGTGAGGTTGGTGACTTTGCACAGCCTTCCCTCACTTAAATCCAATTCACTTACATGTCATGGCATCACCACCTTGATGTCATAGTCCTCTTGGAGAATGAAAGAGAAACAACAGTAGCCCAGGTGGGACAGACGTTAAGGATCCAGAGGCAGTACAGAAGCCCCTATGTGTGAGAAGGAGCTTTTAAACCATTGCCTTGTAACTGAGGGATATCCTCAGGTCCTCAGGCTGCCTGAGACTCAGAGACTCACTACTTCTCTCCCCTCCCCCCATGTGGGAAGATGGTACCTGCTGGATCATCTCTGGATTAACTATGGGTTTCTCCTTCCACCTGAGGGACCTTATACATTTCTCAAAAGAGCCACAGTGTTATTGGTATGGGCTTCCCTCCAATAGTATAGGTTACAACCTATCTGCACCTTAGCGGATGGCCTTTGTGAGAGGCTGTGGGCCAGAAAAAATCATTGATTGCTCACTAGTATTGGGGTGATGAGCTGCTACAGACTTAGCTAGCTTTGGCTTTGCCTAGTCTACGGCCCAGTGCTGAGCCAGTATGAGATACCTTTCTGGCTTAAGAGGCCCGGCCCAGTTGTGTGCTCTGTTGACCTAATAACCCCCCAAAACTCAAGGTTCTCCTCTATGGGGTGATGAGATACATTCAAGCAGGACTTAGTGGAGGGAACCGTTGGGTCTGTTCATACCATGTTCTTCTCTTTCCCCACTCCCCACCCCCTTATAGAGGTGGTATCAAGGTAACTGATTACTTTTGCCTCGGGCCAGGGTAGCTTGGAGTCACATATAAGTGTGCTCTGGAAGGCCTGGATTTACCTCTTGACATTTACTCCCTGGGTAGCCGTGGGCAAACCATTTAATCTCTGTTTGCTTTGGTTTCCTCATCTATAAAATGTAGTTAATTTATCAAAGTTGTTGAGGTCCATGTTAAGTTGTTCTGTAAACTTAAAGCCCTGTAGGAACTCCCTATAGGAGTTATTTTTGTTAACATCATTCACCTCTCCTTATCATTTTTTGTTTGTTTTTTTTTCTTTGTTTTTTGCTAGGCAATAGGGTTAATTGGCTTGCTCAGGGTCACACAGCTGGTAAGTGTCAAGTGTCTGAGGCCAGATTGGAACTCAGGTCCTCCTGATTCCAGGGCCAGTACTCTATCCACTGCACCACCTAGCTGCCTTCCTTATCATTTTTGATAAAGAAGTTTTCCTGGAGCCAAGTCACTATCTTGCTATTATTACTTTGTACTTAAAGTTTTGTAGGCTTTTGCACAGACAGATATGATATTATCACACACACACACACACACACACACACACACACACACACACACACCATACATTGAGGGTGGGGCAGAGCAGGGCAACACAGTGATTGCTAGCTTTAGTGATGGCTGTGAGGAAGGATGGGGCTCTGGAGGACCACAGACTGCTCTGCCCTGACTCTAGAATCCCCAGGCACAGCCCTGCCCTCCTAGCTCACCTTCCCCAGCATCCCCAAGGTTGGAGTGTCTCAGATGTTGCTGGGTGCCCAGCGGGAGCAGCTGGTGAGGCTGACTAATGAACCTTCCTGTCAGGAGTGCTGTCTCTGCTTTTCAGCAGCTAGTGAGGAACTTGCAGACCCACTGGGTCTCCTGCATGCATCTAGTGAATCCCTTCCCACTCCTAGGAGACAAGAGGCAGGAAAGTTTGAGGTAGGTGAGAGGGAGGGAGTGAAAGGACTGGGAGAAGGTCTGTAAAGGCTTTGCTAGAAAAACAAGAAGTCCTCCAGAGAGCATATTGTATCTTTGTATCTTTCCTAACATTTATCAGAATATTCTGCACATAGTGGATGCTCAATAAAATTGTTTGTGAAATTGATTGAAAATGGAAAAAAAGAGAGTGTGTGTTCTATCTGCGGAGCTTCAACCATCAAGGACTTTTGGGATCCAGCATAACAACAGCATCAGCAGCAGCTGGCACTTAGGCAGTGCTGTAAGATTGACAAGGGGCATCTAGGTGGTGCAGTGGATAACGCTCTGGGCCTGGAGTCAGGAAGACTCATCTTCCTGAGTTCAAATCTGGTCTCAGATATTTACTAGCTGTGTGACCGTGGGTAAGTCACTTAACACTGATGGCCTCAGTTTCCTCATCTGTAAAATGAGCTAGAGATGGAAATGGCAAACCACTCCAGTATCTTTGCCAAGAAAACCCCAAACACGGTCACAGAGAGTCAGACATAACTGAAAAATGACTGAACAACTACAAAGGTTTACAAAGTGTTTTACGATATTTTCTCGATTTATCCTCATAATAACTCAGGGAGGTAGGTGCTATGATTTTCCCCATTTTATAGATAAGGAAAGATAGACAGAGATTCAATGACTTGCCCAGGGACACATAGCTCAGAAGTGTCTGAGGTAAAATTTGAACTTAGGTCTTCCTAGACTCCACATCCAGCACTCTATCCACACACCGTCTAGCTACCTCTAGCTGTCATTGCCTTGCTGCCTTAGACACTGGGATCTCAAGGCCTGTCTTCCCTTCCTTCTTGCTGCTTCCCTCTCTCTTATGCTCACACCTCTCCACCCCTTTCCCTAGGGGCAATGTTAGGCCCCAGCTGCCCTGAATGTGTGATCCCATAACCCCAAACGTCTCTCTCAGTTCTCTGCACCTATGAAACAAGGGGTTGGGCTGTGTGACCTTTCAGGCCTCTTTCTGCCCTAGATTTGGGATCCTTTTGAGTGCACCGCTTCTCCTAAACAGAGTTATCCCTTGCAACAAAGGGAAAAAAAATAATGAGAAAAGAGCAGTTCAGTAAAACCAACCAAAAAACGTAGGTAGGTAGCGCAGAGGATAGAGCGCTGGGCCAGGAGTCAGGAAGGCTCACCTTCATGAGTTCAGTCTGGCCTCAGGCACTTAGCTATGTGATGTTGGGCAAGTCACTTAACCCCGTTTGCCTCAGTTTCCTCATCTGTAAAATGAACTGGAAAAGGAAATGGCAAACCACTCCAGTATCTCTGTCAAAAAAAAAATCCAAACAGGTTAGAAAGAGACTGACATGACTGAACTAATGGAACAACAATAACAAAAAAAAGAATGAAAAACCTCTGAGCCTGATAGGATATACAATATTCTACAAGCAATATCTCCCCACATTGTCAATGTTGATACGGTAGAGAAAAAGTGCCGGGCCTGGGATCATGAAGACCTGAGTTCAAATCCTGGCTTCAGTTACTTACTGTCAGTGTTACCACCCTGTGCAAGTCACTTAACCTCAGTTTGCCCCAGTTTCCTCAACTATGAAATGGGGATAATAATAGCCCCCACCTACCTCCCATGGTTGTTGGGAGGATCAGATGAGATAGTATTTGTAAAAGTGCTTAGCCCAGGCATAGTAAGTGCTATATCAGCATTTATTTATTTGATCCCTCCCTACCTCTGCAAAGAAGAGAAAGAGATACATGTTCCTATTTCTTCTTAGGGGAGTGCTAGGTGGTGTAGTGGATAGAGTCAGGAGAACTCGTCTTCCTGAGTTCACATTTGGCCTCAGTTACTTAACTAGCTGTGTGACCCTGGGCAAGTCACTTAACCCTGTTAGCCTCAATTTCCTCATCTGTAAAATGAGCTGGAGAAGGAATTGACAAACCACTCCAGTATTTTTGCCAATTAAATCTCAAATGGGATCACGGAGAGTTTGACACAATTGAAACAACTCAATAATCTCTTCTTAGGGGCCAGGCTTGGTTATTATAATTATACAGAACTAAAGGTTTGTTGTTCTCTCTCTTTATACTGTGCATATTGTTTCCCTAGTTCCACTTCGTTTTGCATCCGTTCCTATATGTCTTCCCATGCTTCTCTGAATTCTTCATATTTGTAGTTTCTTATACTTATATTTGTAGTTTCTTATACTTTCTTATACTCCATTTCGTTCACATACCACAATTAGTATAGCCATAAAGAATGCTTTTGAGAGTTTCACTGTTAACACAAGGAGAGCTGGAAAGAAACTTTCCCTTTTGCACGTGCTATAATTAAGCTGCCTTACACTTATGTGCCCCCTTTAAGGGTTGCTTTTGAGGGGTTCAGATAATACAACTTTGTGTTTGGGACTACAGTTTTACACAGAGGGTTCCTTTCAAGTGAATTCTTATAGCATTAATGCCCAGACCAGGAAGACTGTTTTCAGCTCATACATTCACAAGGCTGACAATGATGTCCCTTCACTCCCATGACCTTCATTTTAGCTAATTAGTTAATAAAGTGAAGTCAGAATTGCTTCTGAATGCTGCAGATCTGGGCCCAAAGAATCTGGGGTGTTACCTTTGGGAAAGTAACAGCTTTGGGGATCCCTTTCATAAAAATTCCACTGCAGATTTCTGTTTATTTTATTTTTTGGTATGCATAGCCAGTGCCCCGAAGAGAGATTTAGATGCTAAACCTGCCTGGTTGGAGAGGAGTCATTTTTGACTTCCTGGTAAATAACCCCAGGCCAGGAATGTATTTGTGAAATTTTTAGAAGATCCCTGAAAAGCCCCTCTAAGTAAACACACGAACTCTCTTGAGCTCTGTCTCTCTCTCTGTACCGACATATATATATATATGCATGTATATATGTATATACATAGGCAGGTATGTATAAACATCCTGTGGACGACGGTTGCTCCAAAATGAGACTTTTTAAACACCACATGCAAGCTTTTTATTTGACAACAGAGTCAGATGTGAGCTGTCAAATCCAGGGATTTGAAGTTAAAAGTTGACTTTCTCCCTGTAGCTATAGACAAAGGACTGTGTCAGCCCAGATTCCAATTTCCTGGGATTTGGTCTGTCTGCAAGCAAACTCAATGTTCTCTCAGCATTTAAAAAAAATGGGGGGAGGGGGGTGATTGCTGAGGTGGGGGTGCCTTTGGGGGAGAGTTTAATCGGTTATTTTTTTTAGTGGGCTTAATTGTATAAAGATTATAATGCATATAAAACGTCTGTAATTAGAAGGGGGGCTGGTTCTATTAGACAGTGTTTTAGTGAAGAAAATTATAGTGTTCATAAGCAGTTTAAGGAGGAGGCAGCATATATTAGCGTGCAACAAGTTTCTGTTCATTCAGGCTGAGTATTCAGCAGGGCTCTTCCTTGGAAGTAAATCTGTTTCCTGAATACCACCTTGTCCTTTCCTCTGGCCAGACCCCTTGGGGTTTAAGGTATTTGGAATACAAATCCTTTCTTGGGGACCTTTACATGACCCGAAGTTCTTTCCATCAAGAGACCTCTTTTGGCCACGACAAAATGAGTTTGAGTTTTTAGGTTGTTTTGTTTTTCATTTCTTTTCAGCTGTAAATCTATCCCCAAGCTACTAGCGCCTCACTTTGGAACCTTTCTCAGCATAGCATTTTGGGTAGGATTTCAAGGTCAGGGAAGCCATGTTCAGGAGATGGCCATCTCCCGGCGATGAGTTTTTCCAGGCCCGTCCTTATCTGGAGTTAATTTATATCGGGACAATATGGATCCATGACAAACTGATTAATAGAAATTGAGTTAGAGCTCTCTGGCAGGTTTGCTTAAATCCTAATGAAAACTTGGTTTGCTTTGATATACACATCTGAGTCATTTATGAGAGGGAAAGGAAGAGGGAGAAGGGGAAGAAGAGACAGAGGGAGAAGAAAGCAGAAGGAGGAGAGGAAAAGAGAAAGGAAGAGGGAGAAGAGCAAGAGAGGGGAGATATACTAGCATCCATGTGAGCTGCTCTGTTGAGGCCATTGATGGCTATGGGAAGTAAAGCTTCTAAACTGACCCCCTCCCCCCTTTTAGAAGTGTGATAGCGTGCTGCAGTAGAAAGAATGGTGGATTTGGGGGGTTGGGAAGGGGAGGGAATAAGCATTTAAATAGTGCCTACTCTGTACGTGCCAGGAACTGTGTCAAAACACTTAACAAATATTATATCATATAATCTACATGACAACCTTGGGAAGAAGGTACTGTTGTTGTTTCCATTTTACAGTTGAGTAAACTGAGGTAGAGCAAGATTAAGTGACTTACTCAGGGTCACACAGCTAGTAAGTCTCTGAGGCGGAATTTGAACTCAGGTCTTCCAGACTCCAGTCCAGGCACTATCTACAACACCACCTAGCTGCCTCTTTTCTCCAGGCTAAGCTACTTTAGATAATCCTGGATTAAGCCCCTTCTAGTTGAGGGCCTTCAACACAAGAAAGCTGGTCACATACCACATCTTCAAGTGACTCTTGGCCTGAACACGATCTCTAGTTGGGTTGGAGAGAACAGTCAACACTGAAGACCTGCACTTTAGATTTGAGCCGAAAGGGTACAAAGATGAAGTTCCCCAATTCCCTGAAAAGTGCTTGAGGAGAGGAGGCCTGCCTCCCACTGCCCATTGGGACTCCAATTGGAATGAGGCCCCCTCTCTGCCTTCTTTTTGTTCATTTCAGTGAGGCCTATGTGAAGATTTTGCTGGATGAAATAAATATGTTTGTAATTGTTTGCGTTATGCAAAAGCATTAATTGGCTTGAGTCTTGTGTGAGACAGAGTGTCTGCCTGACATGTTTTTCTTCTCCATTAACACTCGTGTGATAAACAGCTTAGATGCGCAGAGAAAAAAAATTAATGGAACTATTGTAACAATCATGCACATGTAAGTAATTTATTAAGGACAATTAAAAAGCTTTAAAAAACATTCATGAGGTGAAGTGAACAGGAAGCCTATGTGTGGTGTAGGTTGGCAGGGAGCCCACCAGTAGCAGCCAGTTGTAGGTGGGTTGTATGAATTTCCCTTCCTTTCTTTCCCCCCATCTCCTTCCTTACCCCCCACCCTATTAGGATAGCATGACTTCTTAGAGCGTTGGTTTCTGCTTCTGTGTTTTAAGTAACCAAAAATAAAAAAAAAATCCTTGCTGGTTTCCTGTTACTTCAAGCCCCTGAGATGTGAGCCAACATTGTGGATGCTGCTGGAGCAAACCCACCAGCTTCAGTTTGATGGATAAGGTCCAGAACTTTCTGGGGGACAAAAGGATGCTTTCCATACGTAGTCTAGAAAGTCAAGATGAAACCCCTTTTGTTTCTCTTGTTTTGCCTGATTCACATAAGTGTGTTCACACACGCCCATGGTGCCTCTGTGCTTTACCAAAAGTTTGGCCAGAAGGCGTTTTTAGAGGAGACCCCCATTTATTCCTTAACCAGGGGGTAGCTAGGTGGCCTAGTGGTTAGAGCTCTGGGCCTAGAACCTAGAGTCGAGAAGTTGTGTTTTTGTTGTTTATTTGTCCAGTCCTGTCTGACTCTTTGTGACCCCATGGACCGTAGCATGCCAAGACCCTTCTGTCCTCTAGTATCTCTCAAAGTCTGTCCAGGTTCACGTTCATTGTTTCCATGACATCTATCCATGATATATACAATCTATCGATCTCATCTTCTGCCATCTCCTTTTCCTTTTGCCTTCAATCAGGGTCTTTTCCAGTGAATCCCATTTTCTCATTATGTGGCCACAGTATTTAAGCTGCAGTGTTTGACCTTCCAGCGAATATCCTGAATTAATTTCTTTAAGTATTGATTTGATTCTTTAAGTATTGATTTGATCTTCTTGCTGACCAAAGGACTTTGAGAAGTCTTTTCCAGTGCCACAATTCGAAGATCTGAGTTCAAATTCACTTACTAGTTGTGTTAACCCCTGAGCAAGTGACTTAGCCTCTTTTTTTACCTCAGTTTCTTCAACTATAAAATGGGGTTTATAATAGCACTTACTGGGGCAGCTAGGTGGCACAGTGGATAGAGCACCAGCACTGGATTCAGGAGGACCTGAGTTCAAATCTAGCTTCAGACACATAACACTTACTAGCTGTGTGACCCTGGGCAGGTCACTTAACCCCATTGCCTAACCACCCTCCCCCCCCAAAAAAAAACCAGCATCTACCTCTCAGGATTGTTGTGAGGATCAGGTGAGATAATATTTGTAAATTGCTTAGCAGAATGCTGGCATGTACAGAGTAGACACTATATAAATCCCTTCTTCCTTTCCCTCCACTTCCCTCATCCCCTCCAGTGTCTGTTGGCCTGGACGTTTCTTTCCCTGCTCTGGGGACTGAGACTAGAGTCAGGAAGATCTTGGTTCAAATGCAGCCTCTGATACTTACTAGAATGCATGATCTTGGTCAAGTCATCTTGCCTTCTTGGGCCTTAGTTTCCACTTGTAAGAAATGGGATTAGAAAGTATGTTTACCGGATAAAGTTGCTGGCTTATAAAAATGAAATTATATCGTTAAGCACATTGTAAATCTTAAAGCAGCCATGGTGGTGTTGGTGGCAGTGTGAAGAAGAAAATAATAATACTAGTTTAGTAATCTTCCCTTGTCTGTGCAATACTTAATGTCCATGTGTATAGATGTTGTTCTCATTAGAAAGTGAGCTCTTTAAAGGTAAACCCCATATTAATTTTTCTTATTATATCCCCAGCCCTTAACATAGTGCCCGGCACATAGTACAAGCTTGTATTTTGATTGATTGATCATTTTCTATTAATAGCATTTGGGATGCATCTGTCTTCTCAACCATGTAGGACATTTTATTGGTTCATATAAAAGGGGATACATTTAAGAAAATAAAAACTTTGAGGGTTATCTTGGTGGTGGTGGTAATAGTGTTCAGACCTTTGATTTTTATTGGTGGGGAAACTCCACAAATGCAGATGATCAACTCTTGTAATTTCTAATCTCAGTGAATTCCCTAGGGGCACCAAATGACTTGCTCAGGGTCATAGTAAGGGGATTCAGAAAAGGGACACAGATAATATGCTCAGAGGCTGGACCTAACTCAGCTCTTCCAGTCTTGGTCAATATTATACCACGCTGCCTCTCAAAATAAAGATGGCTGAATATTAAATAGTTCATCTCTTTCTGATCCATGTCTCCCTTTCCCTGGATGATTTCAGGAACAACCATATTTGTGGATCCCCCTTGCAGAAATAGTACAGTCTGCCTGCATCTGCTTGGCAGAGGCTTTAGCCTGCTTGCTAGAAAGGTGAGCAGGATGCTTCAACTTGGACATGATAGTTTTTGTTTTGGAGAAAAGGAATTTGAACCTGTTATCACCATTTATGGGTATGGGTCCTTTGGAGGATGGTAAATTATAAAAACATTACCCTAGTTTATAATACACAAGAGCTTGGTCTTCGAAAGATTCCACATTAGATTGGGACCTCCCCCCATTATATTGAGTGCTCCTTGGGAGCAAAGACTGTCTTTTGCCTCTTTTTGTATCCCCAGCACTTAGCACAGTACCTGGCACATAGTAGGTCCTTAAGAAATGTTTTTGACTATTGATTGAAGGAGAAAGGCTTTGTAGCCTTCAAAACAGAATGAGAAATAAATATGGGAAAAGGTTTGTTTTCCTCTCTGTGGCAGGAAGACCAATTTGAAATGACATCCCTCCTCTCTCACTTCTCTGCTTATCAAATTTCATCCTTCCTCTGTCCTTACCATGAGAATTTAACTGGAAGGAGAAAAGTTCCATTTCTAAGTGCTCCCCATCTGTGCAGTTTCCTTTTATGTGAGCATCACCAGGCTGGCTTTATTTCCCTTTTCCGTACTTGATAAACTCATAGGAACTGATTTAGTTCATCAATCAAGGGATCAGAGATTAGAGCCAGAAGGGTCCTACCCCTCTCATTTTACAGATGAGAAAACTAAGACCTAGGGAGGTGAATCAACTTGCCCATATATATGGACAGTTAACATCAGAGGTGGAATTTGAATACAGAACCTTTGATCCCATGGGTGTTGCCTTTTCCCACTTTACATATGGGTAGAAAGGAGCAGAACCAGGGCTCGGATTTGGAGCCTTTCAATGTAAATCCACTGTACTGTACTTACTGTTAAAATTCATTGTCTCTTCCAGCCATTAAATCTTTATTCTCATTCTGAGGTTTGGGAAGTTAAATGACTTGCCCACAGTCACACGTGTAGAAAGAGATAGAGCTGGCTCCATGGCTAATGTTCCTTCCAGAGTACCATACTGCCTTCTCTCTTATTTGTATGGGTTCAGGCTGTAAGAATGTGATTGAGGTTTTGAAATGTGGACACCCAAAGAACAGATGTGCAGACAGTAGTGAAGTCAACTCAATTTTACAAACATTTATTAAAGTATAATGTGTTCCAGATGCAGTATGAAGCACTCCCTCACTGACTAAGGAGACACAAATATAGATGGGTGAACTCTGTGCTCCTGACGAGTTTACGATCTATTCTGGAAGAAAAGACATGTATAAAAAATTATTGTAGAAGGGAAAATACGGAAAATGCAAAAGAGAGACTCAGATAAAATGTTCTGAGGAATTTAAGGAGGAAGGGGTGATTTTCATTTAGGAGGGTCAGGGAATGCAGGTGCCTGACGACCTTGAAGGGGGGGGTGAGGTTTTTCAGTAGGCATTAAAGGAGGGAGAGAGGAAAGGAGGCATGGAATTTGGCATTCCAGACATGGAGGTTTTTTGGCATGAGCAATGGCTTAGGGGTAGAGAAAAGTGGGGTATGAATGGAGGACACTAATCCAGATGGGCCAGAATGTAAAGTGCAGAAAAGGAAAGGAGTAGTATGAAATAAGGTGGGGAAAGGTAAAGTTGAGTCAGATTGTGAATGACCTTGAATAGCAGGTTAAGTAATTGATGCTTCCTTTGGTGGGTGGTAGGCAGCCAGTAGTGGAATAATGAACCAAGTGGTGGATTAGCAAGATTAGGTGGGCAATAGTGTGAATGATGGAGAGAAGGAGGGAGAAGACTGGAGGAAGGGATTGACCAGTTAGAATAGTCTAAGCAAGAGGAGACCAGGGCTGGAATGATGGGAATGCCAAGGAAGTATTAGATACTAAAGATATTTCATATTAGTTTAGCATACACAGAAGACTAAGTATGAAGGCTTGGTCATTATTTTTGATGACATCCTCTTTTGCTTTCAGCTGGATCTCAGCATTTTGGGAGAGTGACTGACTGTTCATAGAAAGGGCCTGAGAGAAAGACTGGGATTTAAATCCTGACTCTGCCACTCACTACCTCTGGCTTTGGGCAAGTTCTCTGGGCCTTGGTTTCCTCTTCTGTAAAATGAAAGTGTTGCACTAGATTACCTCTAAGGTCCCTTCTAGCTTCAAATATCTAATCCTATGATGTTTAGTGATAGGTTTCATAGAAGTATGTAAAACCACCAACAGGGCTGCCGAGTATTGTTTCAAGGAGAGTTGCAGAAAAGAATCTTGAAGAAATAATCAGTCAACAGTCAACAAACATTTTCTAAAAGCTTACCATGTGCCAATCACTGTGCTATTCTATTATCTCCATGGCAGATAATGTCACCAAAGTACATACATATCTTTTCAACGGGATGTACTCGACCAGTTGAATCAGGTAGTAGTGAACAATTTTATATGACAGAAAGCACCAGGAAGGATCTGGTTGATTATGTGTGGAATGGCTGCCAGAATCATCCCCATTGGGCAGTGAGGGGCTCTGTTCCAGCAATTACTGCTTTCCCTGTCATCTGTGTGTCTCTGAAGTGGCAGGGGTCAGATCCTGGAGTCTCTGGGTGCTGAGGCTCCTCCTCTGCCTATTTCTGTGAATGTAGGCTCCCCTGTGACCAGTGGTTGTTTCTTGTTCTCACTGAGGTTGCCTGAGAAAAGGCCCCCTGTCTGAATTCATGATTGCTGTTGCGTAGGCTCAGGATTAGGCAGAGACAATTGCTGGACTGTTTTTCCATTCTATGAAAGGTAAGGAGGAAAGTCCAGGATGAAAACCTAAAGAGGCACATATATAAGGTATGACCATGGCTCACATGTCAAGGGATGACTGTGAGAAGAGCCAGACAGTCCTGTTGGGCATGATTGCTCCCCACTCTGCTTTTCTAAGCAGGATCTTTTTAGGCTGCCTTTGAAATTACTCTCTGAAGAAATGGAATCCAGCCTCTTAGTAAGATCGGTCAATTTATCAATCAACCAAGTCGGCAACAGGCATTTTTAAAGTGCCTACTATGTGCCGGGAACTGACATACCAGGAATACAGAAACAAAAGACAATGCCTGCTGTTAAGAAACTCACAAGGGAGACAACACACAGACAACTATGTATAAACAAGCTATATGCAGGATAAAATGGAAGTAATGAACAGGGGGAAGGTACTAGCTTTAAGGAAAATTGGGAAAGACTTCTTGTAGAAGGTTGGATTTTAACTGGAACTTGAAGAAAGCTAGGAGGCCAGAAATTTATCAAGAACTTCCTATGTGGCAGGAATTGTCCTAAGTGTTGTGGATGCAATGGAGGATATGAAAAAGATGGGAGAGAAGGGAGAAATTTTGTTACGTTATTTTCATCTAGGAAATCAGTCCCTTTGGGAAGAAAAGGGATTGATTTTCATCCAGAATCTCAGAATCAGAAAAGACCTTAGACATCATCTAGTCCAACTTGTATCTCAACAGTAATTCCTTCTACAGCATTCCTGATGGATGATTGTCCTTCCTCTGCTTTAAGACTTCCAGTGAAGGAAAAGCCATTCTCTTCTAAGGCAATTCATTCCATTTTGGGATAGCTTTAACCATTATAGAACTATTCTTTACTTTGAACTAAAATCTACCTTCCTGCAACTTCCCCTTGCTCCTAGATCTTGAAGAGACTCGATTATGACCTCCCAGTTTTTCTTTCTCTGGCTAAACACTCCCAGTTCCTCCAGTCCAAATGCGGCGTGATTTCTAGTCCCTTCAACAGCCCGGTCTTCCTCCTCTGGATGTGTTCTATTTTGTTGTATACCAGCACCTAAAATGGCAAACTTTGGCGGATCTGGTTTGGTCGATGAACTTGTGAGAATGGGTTCCCTGACCTCTCTTTGTTTCAGCATCTTTTCCTCTCTGACCTTGACCGTGGATGATTCTCTTTTTCTTCATCCTAAAGAAGAGTGTGTTCATGTACTCAGATCTATCACATATGAAGGAGAGGCACCTTTGTCAGCTACCCTCATCCATCAGCCACCAATTAGAAGACACGATATATTGATGCCCTTTAACGTATATACCTTATATTGCAATTTCTTTTCCTATACTGATTGGTTGGCTTTGGGAAGCAGAAGCCAGACCCTTTGTCTGAAGTTGTCTTCATCTGTTCGTCTCTGGATAACTAAGTTGCTCAGAGCATCTGAATCTTCTTGATGTATTTCTCTCTTTCTACTCTTCCTGTCTATTACTTAGCATAATGAGATAGTGTCAAGGGATGTCTCTGTTCTCTCCATTAAATCAAGAACCTAGGATTTTGGATTTTTAAAGTCATAGAAACTTATTTAGTGTTTATTAAAGGTTTCTCAGAGGGAATCAAGACTTTAAATGCCAGGCATGTTGTTTGGATGCCATGTCAAGTTCCAGGGCTGAAAAACAAGGTAAGAGGATGGCATGGGGAAAACTGGAGTGCCAGGTAGTGGTGCTGGCAGCTCAGATGCCTCTGAAGAATGTACCTGACTCTTTGAGCTGTACTTGAATTTTTGACTTGACTAAGGAATGAAAAAGTCTGCTGTCCTGTAATGATGGAGAAATCTAGCGGCCATAGGAACACGTGGGGACTCTAGTGTCCCAGTGAATTATTGGGCCCTTAGTTAATTTTTAGCCCATCTACTTAGTTTCACAGATGGGGAAACTGTCACAGAAAAACAAAATAACTTGTCCAAGGTCACAAGACTAGTTAGTAGCAGACCCAGGTCTAGACCTCAGGTAGCTGGTTTGAAGTATGGCCAGTCTTCATTTTACTACATTGTTTTCGCTCTATCAAGGTTCCCAAGTATAATGAAAGAAACTTTTATCTGTTTTAGGTTCTAGAATTCGAACATTCTTCACTGGAAGTGCATGAACTTTTTTTTTTTTTAAATACTTTGATAACTGTATTTCAATATAATTGATTTCCTTAGTAAGTTTGTGTGTTTTATTTTATGCCTTTAAAAACATGACTCTGAAAAGAGATTCATAGACTTTACTAGCTTGCCAAAAGAGTCCATGACTTCAAAAAAGGTTACGAATCCCCAATCTGGGACATCCCAAATCTAGGGCTACCTGGTTTCATGTACATATAAGTCCCATGATTTTGGGGGGAACATCTCCATACAGTTAAGCAGGTATTCTACTACTCCATTTCTGTCATGGATGGAGGGATTCTTTCTAGTTCCCCACTTGGCAGGTAAGAGGACAATGGTTCCCAGTCGAGCCACCTTTCCAAAGTCAGTTAATAAGTTTATAGAGCCATGCTTCTGACTCTGTGTCTTACTTCCTTTGCACTGTCTTAAAGAGACTCAGTCATGACCTCCCAGTCTTTCCTTCTCTGGCTAGACATCCTCAGTTACTCCAGTTTGATTTTGGCATGATTTCCAGTCCCTTCAACAAGCCTGGTTTCCCCTCCTCTGAATGTATTCTATTTTGTTAAACATCAGCACCTAAAATGGGAAACTTTGGGACGTGTAGCTTGGTTGATGGACTTGTGAGAATGAATTCCCTGACATCCCTTTGTTTCAGCAGCTTTTCTTTTAACCTACTGGCCAAGCTATGCAGTGTTTTAACTGTTGCTTTTAGATATTAGAGTAACCTTAGCCTCCTTCTGTGGTTGGGAGACCAATACCATTGTTGGTGTCATTATAATAATTTTTAAAAGTAACAGTTTTCCTCCTGATTGGGTGCGGTTCTGTGTTATGTAGTCATACAAAAACTGTATGGACTTGATTTCATCTGGGACGTTGGACTTAGGTAGGAGAGAGTGATTTCCATAAGATTGGGGAGGTTGGATGGAGGAGAAAAGGGAGATTCCAGGCAAAGGGAGTGGCTTGAGGAGAAGAAAACCATTAAACCAAGAGATGAATGCACCGTGAAGTGCTTAGATCGGGGGCTCTTGCCAAGAGTTTGTTTGAATTTCCTCATGTCTTTGATTGAGCTGAACAAGCCGTTACCACAAATGGGGAATGATTAATAAATGGATGTGATGACGACTAACATCTTCCCTTCCCCCTCCAAGAGATGATTATATTAATATGCCATCCATCACAGTTGATGACCCAGCCTTCCATCAGCCAGATGCTTTGGGCTGTGTTTCCCAGACCCACTTGCTCCCAGCCCCTCTTGCCCATTCACTCTTGTGACTGACAGTGAAGCTACACAAGATATCTGGCTGGGGCTGAGCTGGGGCTGTAGTCAATGGCCATACAATACAGTTTTTCTCTGTTCCGACAAAGCTAAGTGGCCCATGTGGGAATTGGACTCATTTGTAACAGCCTCGAGCCAGCCGAGGCCCCAGACAAAACCCAGGAAGCAGCCTCCTGGGCATGGTTTGGGAAATGGGAATGACAAAGTGCCTCTCTGTGATGGTCATGCTCTCCTCTTGGTGTTTTCTCATGGTCCAGGGACTATGTTTTCACTCCCTTTCTTCTATGGTTAAATTGCCTTTCCTCGGGCAGCACTCAGGCTAACTAGGGAACTCTGCCAACAAGAAGATTCTTCTATGAGACAGTTCTGTAGATGACACCTAAACAACCCACCCCCCCAAAAAAAAATGAAAGAAAAAGATTTATTACATAGCAGGCTGTGGATCACCAGGCATGGACCGCAAGTCAAGACTTGAAGGAAGGGAGCCTAAAATCAGGTCCAGTAAATTAGGCGTGCTTCCCTTTCTTTCTCTTTTGAAATCTCACTTCCTTGGCATAGGTTTGCATTAGAACATACCGCAGAAGGAGGGAACAGGCAGCCCTGTCCTTTGTCTGGGTAGTTAGTGGGGCAGTTATGAATAAAAGATTGGAGCAGTTGAAAGGAGATCAACTTCAAACCCAATACCCCTCACTCTCCCCCCAACTCCCACTCATTTTTAAGTCTTCGTATACAGTTGGTCCAAAACAAACAAAGATGTTCTTCAAAGATACCAGGAACTGGGAATCTAGGGCAATACAGCAGACAATGGAAACCAGCTTAGCAGGCACATATTTGGGTTGTTGAATTGTTCTCTGGCTATTTGTTTTCTCTCAGAAATAGGGCTGCATGGGGAGGTGGGCAGACCACCGGCTTCAGAGGAGTACATTTCATTCCGAGTTTGGTGCCTGACCTTGGGCAGCCTGTGGGGCTCTGTTCCTCCCATCCCCCAGCCCAGCTTTCAAAATAGTGAAATAAAAAGATTGTTGCTCTTCCCCTCCTCTCCTGTGGTGGTATGATTCTCAAAATGACGCCTAGAAATTGCTTCATGCACCATGGAAAAAGGGCCTCAGACAGGGGCCCAGGAAAGGTGCTCTAAGAATATTATCTGTAAGGTTTGACTCGGTGCCTGACTGCCTTGGATGCAGGGCAAGGTGTCTCTACAAAGGGTCTGCCTGATCCCTTACCCCCTCGAAACTTAGAGTCTAAAACAGCTAGCCCCAAGATAGATATGAAAAAGACATACATGCAGCAGAATAAAACAACCCAATCAAGGTATAAATAATACGGAGGCAGCTTGGTGGGGCGATAGATATAGTAGAGGGTGTTGAATTTGGAGCAGGAGGACCTGGATTCAGATGTTACCTTTGACAGTTAACCAACTGTGTGATTGGGAAAATCATGTAAACTCTCTCTCAGCCTCAATTTCCTCTTACATAAAATATGGTGGTTTGTTGTTGTTGTTGTTGTTTAACCTGTGTTACCTTGAGATCCTCTGCATCCCAGTTTTTTTTTTCCTGTAAAATAGAAGAGATTGGATTCAGTGACTGCTAATATCCCTTTGAGTTCTAAAATCATGTGATCCTAAAACAAGCATTTATTAAGCTCCTACCTGCTATGTGCCAGGCACTGTGCTAAATGCTGTACAAATATTATCTCTTTTGGTCCTCACAATAACCCTGGGAGGAAATATTTTCCTCATTTTAAAGGTGAGAAAACTGAGGCCAACAGAGGTTAAGTGACTTACCCAGGGTCACATTACTAAGTGTCTGAAGCCAAATTTGAACTCAGATCTTCCTGATTCCAGACTCAGTGTTCTAGCTGCCTAGGAATGGCAGGAGCTGGGGAATGGCTATGGGAATGTCCTGGCCAGACAGAGCAAAGAAACAGAAGATTATTAGTCTTCTACTGATCATTCTGGCAAAGCTTCATGGAAGAGCTTGGATTTTAGGAGCCAGAACCCAGCATTAGAGATGATACAAGATGGATTGCTGAGTGGCTTTTACCTGTCTTCTGCTAATTGCATCCCATATGAGAATTAATGCCCAGGAAAAATCAGAAAAAAATTCTGGCACCCGGGACCAGTCCCTACTTAAATATGTCAAGTTCACCCTTGCCCCTCAAAGTCACCATTGTTAATCTTTAGCCAATGTCTGGAGAACAATGCCTGAGTGTCCAGTAAACCAATAATGAGTAGGAGCCTCTAGAGCCCCAGGTCAGTGAATGCTTGGCTTCACTGCTCCGGTCATATGTGCTCCAGGCCCCACATGTTTCTCCGGAGAGCCCTGGTGTTAGCTAGAATGCTGTTCCTTGCTTTGACCCATGTTGCTGTCTTTCCAATCAGGTTAAGTGCACCTACCTAACCTACCAAGGTGCTCTCAGATAGCCATGGCAAGTAGCGTCAGCAGGACAAGGAATTGGGTCCAGCAGAGCTCTTTCTTTCGGTGAGCAATACCATGCTGTTTTCCTCTCTCTCTTTCCATCCAGTCTGTGTGCTGTTCACGTACCTTTTCCAAGAAAGCCTCTGGCTATACGATATTGGCATTGTAGCTTGACCTAGTCTCCATTGTCCCTAGTAGACCTGGGAATCTTGTTGTAGTATTTGTACTTAATACGGATTTTTAATTTGTAGGTATAACTGCCATACCCCTGGGAAATTGGCCTTTGTTCATGTTTTTGGGCTGATTTTTTTTTTTGGTAGGAGTAGCAAGGATTGGGAGGGTAGGAGGTAATATTTAAATTAAGATGAAGGATATTTTAGTCCTTTTTCAGGTTTTTAGAATAGAATTCATGCAAAATGTATACTGAAGCAACCTCAGGGATTTTTCTAGACTTTGGTTTCCTATTAATAAAACGAGGGGGTCAGATTAGATGATCTCAGAGTTGGCCATGATAAATGGAGTTCCCCCACTATCCTACAACTAACCTATATATATATATATATATATTTATATGTGTGTGTCTGTATCTGTATCTATATCAATATCGATATCAGTACCTATATCTGGCTTTGCCCATCAGTACCTATATCTGACACTGCTCTAAGAGACCTTCATCTCATCTTTTTAAAAAGCTTAAAATTAGTTATTTTTTTTAATGAATAAAAATCAATTTTCTCTTTCTTCCCCAAAGAAAATAAAAACAAAACAAAACCTTTATAAAAATATGCATAGGCCAGCAAAAACAAGTTCCTTCACTGACCATGCCCCCAAAATACTTGTCTCCTACAACCTGAATCTCTCACCTGAGGCAGCTGGTAGAATAGTGGGCCTAGAGTCAGGAAGACCTGAGTTCAAATCTAGTCTGAGACACTTATTAGTTGTAATAAGTAATAAAACTGTTCGCCTCAGTTTCCTCTACTGTAAAAATGAAGATAATAATAATCACCTACTTCCTAGGGTTATTGAGAGGATCAAATAAACTTTTGTAAAAAGTGTTTAGCACAGTGCCTGACACATAGTAGGGGCTATATAAGTGCTTATTCCCTTCCTTCTTACCTCTTTGTCAGGAAGTGGGTAGCATAGTTTGGGCCTCTGTGATCACGGTTGGCCATTGCATTGACCACAGTTCCTAAATCTTTCATAGTTGTTTGTCTTTACAATGTTATTATTGAACAAACTGTCCTGGTTCTGCTCACTTCAGTCTGCATCAGTTCATACAAGTCTTCCTAGGTTTCTCTGAAACCATCTTTTTCCTCATTTTTTTTAACAGCACAATCATATTACATTCCATTCATATACCATAATTTGTTTAGCTGTTCCCTAGGTGATGAGCACCCCCTGGGTACATTGGAATTTGATACTGGGTGGGGGGAGTAAGTAATGGGATTTGGGAGGTGAGTCATAGGTTTAGAACTGGAAGGAACCACAAAGGACTTTTAATCCAACCCTGTCATTTCACAGACAAGGAAACTGAGGCCCACAGAGTTTTAGGGACTTGCCCAGGATCACACAACTAGTAAGTTACTGAGGCAAGATTTGAACCCAGCTGCCCTGACTCCAAATCCAGTTCTCTTTCCACTGGGCAGGAGCTTCATGTTAAGCTGTTTCTTTTATTACAATCCACATTGCAAACGAGGCTACTCTGGTGTTGGTTTGCTTCTGCCTTGACTCCATTATTAAGTCAACAGGGCTAGAAGAAAACTTTCTACTTTGGGATAGTATTTGCAACCTGATTCTTAAGCATTTTTCTCTTCGTTTAAAGAAAGGTATATGATTAAAGGTTAATATTGCCTTTTAAAAAAAGGTAACAGAGAAGACTGAATAATTGTCATTTAATTTTCTTGCATTCATACTTAAACACTGATAATAAAAAAGTCAACTATAAAAAATAAGATCATGGTGTGTGTGTGTGTGTGTGTGTGTGTGTGTGTTTAATGCTAGCTCTTTTTCTTCCCCTCTCCTCCCTCCTAAATACACATCAGACCTGGGAAATAATCCTCTGTGTGCTGCTCTGTTTACTTGTAACATTTCTCAATCCCTCTGTCTGCTAACATTGGAGCAGGTACCCTGCCTCATTGCACCCCACCATTTTCAGGCACCGAGTCCCCTTTTCTGGAAAGGGCAAGTGACAATCACTGCCTCTTAGAACCTAAAGCAGGTCAGGCATATAACATGAGAAAGTAATTGGGCTGGGAATTGCTTTTGTGATGAGGCTCTCTCCAGCCTGGCTTTGGAGTTGGCAGAGGGAGCCTGGTGTGGGCCTCTGGTAGATAATTTAAGAATTCCCTTCCCTGTCGGTTGTGACAGCCCTGCTGTTGCTGGGCACCTGGCGACTGGATGGAGTTGTTTGCTCTGGGTAGCTATAGCAGCAGCATCCAATCGTCGCCAGCTCAATTCAACCCCACGTCTGCAGCTGGCTGTTTCACTATGCCGTTTGGGAGAATTCTTACCTATTTTTAACAGCTTGAAGAGTTTGAGCAGCGTGCCTCTAAGTACTTAATGCCTTCCCCTCCCATTTTAATGTGTGGGGCAAAACTTTGGTTTATTTTTAGTGTAGTTATGTAACATAAACTAGAATCATTCATGGTTTCCCAGCTCTTGGAATAAACCCCTCTCGGAGAAAATCAACATGACATTTTAAAGAGTTCCATTTTAGTAAGCTGGGATCATTTTAATACTTTTCCAAAAGTGATTCTGCTTTAATCCTAGGACTAGGAGTGGGGAAGAGGGCAAGTAGGTGACTGGTCCAGCATTCAGGCCCTCTATCCCCTCCTCCTCCCTTTCTGTATCTCTATTTCTCTAATTGTATATGCTCAGGCAGGGCTGCTTCTCCTACAGAATCCATCTCTTGCCATCTTTTTGACTAAACCACTAGAGAGAGGTATCTTAGACTGTCTCTGTTTAAACATTTTTATTTCTTGGAACCCAAAGCCATTTTATTTACTAATTTGTCTCAGATCCACAAATCTACTACTAATCTCTCCAGATGCTGAGAACACAGTGCTTAGCACATAGTAGGCACTTAATAAATGCTTATTGCTTGAAGTTTCTTCTAGCAGAATGTCAAAAGCTAGCAGACAAACAGCAACATAATACTCACACTCAGACCTGGAAGGAGTGTCTCTTTTCCCTGAGGGAATTAAGCTTGAATGCTGGGTTGTGTTGACTGGTAGCAGGGTCTGGAGATCTCACATCGTAGGGATGCCCCACTTCCTCAGAAGTGTTAGGTCAGGTGAATTTTCCATCCTGCCACTCCATGAAGGATAGGAACAGATCGGCGTTCAGTAGGCATCCCTGCCCCTAAAATGCCCTTTAACCGATTCCATGCAACAAACCCTTGGGCACCTTTAAATACGTGGGCCAAGCCAATGAAAAACAACTCGACCCTCCCTCCAATCTTGGGAGATGGACAGTGATTTGTCCATTTCCCCAGCTGATGGCAAGGTCATCTCAAACAGATGTTCAGTCATAATTAGCGAGCCCCATAACTGCCCTGTTTCAACCACAGAAAAATTACAGGACTCAATGACTCAATGTCTTAAATTTTAACGAATACATAAAAACAACGTGCTGATTAAAAAAAAAATTAACCCCATATTGAAGTTGTTTGGTCAATAGGAAAGAGGATGGCACTGTAGGAGAAAGATGCCAGGAAATACTAAGGAAAGAATGAGATGGTAGAAAAGCAAAGCTTCTCCCATAATAACGATGATAATAATTAACATTATATAATCACTTTAAGGTTTGCAAAACAGTTTACATATATCATCTCATTTGATTCTTATGATTCAAAGGGATAGGAAGAGAAGTTATCCAAGATGGGATTAACTTGGATTAAATGACTTTGATTGATTGATTGGTGTGGATGCAGTCAGTTGATCAATTAATTTATTGATTGGTCTGGTGTCAGAGGATCTGGGTTCTGAGCATCCTGTCTCTGATTCATTATCTGTGTCACCTCATCTGTAAAATGAGGGGGCTGGACTAGGAGCCTGTGAGGTCCCTTACAGCTCTAAATCTATGATCCTTTGTACTCTCAGAGGTAAGTGTTATTATTTACCCATTTTGTAGATGAAGAAACTGAGACTGAGAGTTTGTGACTTGCTCAGAGTCACACAGCTAGGAAAGATTCAAACTTAAGTCTTCCTGACTTCCAGTCTGGTCTGTATCCTCTACAACATCTAGTTGCCACCAGTTTTATGTGCCCAGCCTATAGCCCTTAGCCAAACAACAAATGCTAAATGGTCATTAAATTAATTAAGGTGCTGCTTTGCAGAGGAGATGGGAGCCCATGCGTAGAGAGCATCTACTCTCTTTCTGCCACAACTGAGCTGTCCTGCTGATCTCCTATTTAGAGAAGTGAGTTGTCACATCCCCTGGATTCAGCAGGTATTCTGCAGTGTTAAGCAGCCACCGTCACCACCTTGCTTTACAGAGGAGGCCTCAAAGCTCCCATTGTCCTTCTCAGAAGAAGATTCCATGTTTGGGCCCTTCTCCTACTCTTGATAGCCTAGAGCTAAAGGTGTATATCTAGGTAAGGATGGCAGCATGTCTACTGATGCCAGTAGGAAGGTTTCTTTTATGTCAGAAAATACACAAAGTCACAGCAGAGCCATAACTAGGAATTTTTACAAGTGGGACAAGTGCCCCAAACCATGCCCAAGGGAAGTAGTATTTTGTTGTTGTTTAGTCATTTCAGTCGGGTCCAGCTCTTCGCCACCTCATTTGGGTTTTCTTGGCAAAAATACTGGAATGGTTTGCCTTTTCCTTTTACAGTTCATTTTATAGATGAGGAAACTGAGGCAAACAGAGTTAAGTGACTTGCCCAGGATCACTTTGAAGGCCATATTTGAACTCAAGTCTTTCTGACTCTAGGCCTTGTTCTCTATTCACCTACCCTAGTATAGAGTACACCATAATTTGAAGAGGGAAGAGCAGGGGAGATGCTCATTTCAGCTCATCCTCTGGTAGCTTCCTATTTTGACTATTCTTGCTAATTGATCAGTGAGACAGTGTGATTGATGCCCAGGCAACTCTCTCTAAGGCTGTAATTGCAAAGCATGTGGCAGTTCTTCTAGAAGGAGTTTCTTTATCAGGGATTCTGGTGCCAATGAAGTCATAGGTTCGGTTAGGAAGAAAGGAAAGGAGGGAGGGAGAGAAGGAGGGAGGTAGGAAGAAAGAAAAGAGAGATAGAGGAAGGAAGAAAGGGAGGGAGAAAGGAAAATTCATGCTACATAAGTGCCAAGCTCCTACCTGCTTGGAAAGCCTGCAAGTGCTGAGAACCCCCGAGTGAGATGCCTTCAGGAAAGCTCGTCTCCTCACCCTAGTTCTGAACCACAGCTTCCATCCCTTTCTTCCATTCCTGTTCTGCCCAAACATAAGTCATTTAGGGTAAAGGAACCCATAGAAACTGATTAAAACTTAATTGCAAGAGTCTAATTTTGCCAATTGAAAACACCAGAGGCTATTTTTATTGCCTGTAATGAATTAAAGCCTTTTGGGGGGCAATTCACTTTTCTTTTCCTTGCCTCACCCCTCCTCAAACCTTTTATTTTAAACTGGGCAATCACCCCACCAGCTGTTCTTTAAGTTATCACCCTATTATATCTGCAGCAGAATTAAAAGCAGAGAGCTTTTAATTCTGACATTAGAAAGTGGATACATCATATCTGCCACTTTAGGAGAGATGAGTTTCATTCTCTTCCCCTTATAAGAATTATGACTTGTATTCATGCTCAGGCTTTGGGGACCATCAACAGTACCAGAGCGCTGCCTTAAAAAAAAAAATTCTTCTTTGCTCTCTTTTATTTGCTACCTTGGACTCAGAACTCTACAATGAGACAATTGGATTAGCTCCTTTTGTGTGGAGGACCCCTTTGGCAGTCTTGATAAAGTCTGTGGTTTTCCTTCTTGCCAATGCTGTTCCTAAATGCATAAAAGAAAATACAGAGGATTGCTGAGTAAAGCGCTGTTAAAATGCAGTTATCAAAATATTTAAAAAAGAAAAACAAACTCCACAGACCCTAGGTTAAGAGCCCCTGGACTAAATGATCACCAGAGGCTTTTCTAATTAAGGATCCAGGTCCATTTCATACCCTTGAGAAACATTGACTTGTCATAAGAAACACTGACTGGGTCATGGGCTCCAAAGAATGTTCTCTCTCTCTCTCTCTCTCTCTCTCTCTCTCTCTCTCTCTCTGTCTTTCTCTCTTTCTGTCTCTCTCTCTCGTCAGAATGGGTGGGAATAATAATGGAAGGTTGGAGTTAATATCCAGAAGTTCTGAAAACGCTTGGTAATTTCAGGGGATTCTAAACTGGATTTAAATCAACAGTCCTGTAAAATTGTCACCTTCTCCTTCATCTCTCACGCTCCACTGTCATATACCCAGTTAGTGACTAAGCCCTAATTAAGGCCTTTATCACCTATTATTACCTCATTCTATTCATGATCCATTAACAGTAATAATAATAACTAGCATTTATATAGCCCTTTATGGTTTGCAAAGCATTTTACATGATCTTATTTTATCCTCACAGTATTCCTAGGAGGTATGTGCCATTATCACCCCCACTTTACAGATGAGGAAACTGAGGCTGAGAGAGGTTAAGTGACTTGCCCAGGGTTACACAACTAATAAGTATCTGTGGCTGGATTTGAAATCCTATCTTCCTGAAGCTAGGTCCTGTGCTCTAGCCACAGCACCACCTAGTGGCCTCAATTGTATCACCCTTATGGTAGTCTGGCTGGGCTTCCTGCACCTGACTTCTCACTATTCTAGTGACTGGCAAATCAATTGTCCCCAAAGCTCTAATTTTATCATGCTACTTCCCTGCTCAGAAACCTTCCGTATCTCCCTAGTGTTTGTAGAAGTTAACCCCTAATCCTTAGCCCAGACTTCAAGCACCCTACAGCACAACCACAATCTACCACAATCCCCCTTTCTCTCCAATATTTATCCTCTACTCCAGTTTGGCTAGTCTACATACTATATTAATAATATTTATAGTCTTACACCCTACACTCTTTAAGACTCCTACAAAGTTAGAGTTAGAAAGAACCATAAAATCATTTCGTCCAACCCACTCATTTTCCATTAGCTGTTGAAATGTTAGCTATCATTATTGTTATCATTATTATATAATATCTTTTACCCTGAGCCTCTCTGAAGTAGAGCTGCAAAGAGACCTTGAAAGATAAGGTTAAAAAAAGCCTTCTGCGCTCCAGAGTTACCAATTTGAATCCTCCCCTCAAAGGAGTAAATCTCAGCTCATTCTTGGGAAGAGGCAGGAGGTGGGCAAAGAGTAGTTGAATGAAAGCAGGGTTCCAGCTGAAAAGGGACAGGGTCATTTTTCCAGCAGGACTTATCTGAGCACAGAAGATTCATTTCCAATCCTTTTCTCTTTCATGGGACTTCCCTAGAGGGGGAAAATCCCTTGGGGCATTCCTAGGAAAAAGAATCTCAGCCCTGTTGGGGTATACAGTACCCTCCTTCATGGGCACTTCAAACCTTCTGTCATTTGGAAGGTGTTATCCTGGGCAAACCATGTCACTGCTTGGGGCCTCAGTTTCCCCATCTGTAAAAGAGGGGGTTGGACTGGATGAGCTCTGAGGTCCCTTCTGGCTCTGAATAATAATCCTCTGAATCTTCATACTATAGCCCATGTTTCCGTTCATGTTTCTTTTCTTGAACTGACAGAAATGCAAGTTCATCCATTTCCAACTTTCTGTAACATCTGTGTGGATGCCCTTACCTGATTTTGTAGGAAGCCAATTGTACATTTCCTCCTAGTCTAGTATGGGGGAAGGATTGATAACCAGGAGGTAACAGTTATAAGTGGACAGTGGGACAGATTTCCAACCAATGAAGTTGAACAAGTGACATCAACAGGTAAGCTAGGACGAGAGGATTAAGTCATCCTACCTCCCTCAGCCTCAGTTTCCTCATTTGTGAAAGGAGAAGACTGGATTTGATGGCTTTTAGGTCCCCTGCCAATGTCATATCTATTAACTTATAATCACAGATATAGGGCTGAAAGGATATTGTGGAATCTAATATTTTACAGATGAAGAAACTGAGGCCTAGAGAGTTGGAAGTAAATTGCCCAAGAACACATGGAAATGGCAGAGCAGGAATTGGAACCTGAGTTCTCCATTTCCAACTACACTAATTCTACCTCTCCTGACTATCTTGTCATCCTCTTGGGGTGAATCTCACTCTAGGAATCACCTCTGTTGATGTGAGTCCAAATGCTTATAGATACAAATGGTTTTTCTTGAAGGAGTATTCAAAGGCGGTTTTAAGGTGGTATCATTACCACACTTGGGCTGATAATGATTTTACGTGCATGATCACATGACTTTACTGGAATATTGTAAATGAGTACTGGTGACATTCTTTTAGCACAGAGCTTGTGATGACCCATATTGCAAACAAGCCATTTCTATAGCAAAGAGCTTCCATTGGAGGCCAGCAGGGACAGGTCAGGATCTAGTTGCTGTGTCTTGGGGTGATGAAGATATATGTTTGTTATTCCTTGAGGTGAGTCAACTCCCTTGACCCCATACCACAGAGCAGACTTCAATGTTGGTGGCATTGGCCCTATTCCACCAAGCAGCATCTAGGCCCCTGGGGGGAAGATAGAGGGAAAGATGAGTCTTTGTGAGATTCACCCAGAGTAGCTGTTTTTCTTTATTATGAGTTAAGTTGACTTGACATAGGAACTCCATCTTGCAGCTAATTCCTCCCTTCTCCCTTCCATTAACAAATATTCCTTTTAGTTGCTCTATATGTATAGTCAGATGATTGTTATCATATACCAATGCCTTTTCCAGCTGACTTGGATTGCAGGTTGCATCATTTTCCCTTGAGTTCCTAGTAGACTTTTCCCCCTCTTAGTCTTTTGATTATAGCTCTAGGTTTAGTGCTACCCAGAAAGCTAATAGCACTTCAGCAACCTGGAGGAAAGAGTGGTTTCTTTAAGGGATGAGAAGATTCTTTAAGGAATGAGATAAAGTTTGCTCAGCTCAGCACTCAGGTAGAAGATTTCCAAAGTCTATTAGGCAGCAAATACATCTGTGGTTTTTGAATCATAAGATTGATTTGAAAAATTGGCACCTAATGGCTTACAACTGGAATAAATGTCTCATAATTGGACTGTGGAGGGAAACTTTTGTGTGCATGTGCACGCGTGCCCCGAACTCTTGGTACTACTTGTGATTTCAGTCAAGAGTCTAATTCCTGCCTTCCCCCTCCTGCCCCCCCCCCCCAATTAGGAGCAAAGACAAGAGTTCAAATCTGTCAGTATTCATTTCTCAGTTTCGACCACATATTGAAGGGGATGATTATTGAGAGCCTTCTGCTTGGAATTTCTCCCTGCTGGTGTTTGAAAGGCCAGAGCCAGAGAAGTCTTGAAAAATTAATGGGGTCTCCATAGGGTCTCTACACTCCAGGCTAACCTCTTCTCTCCTCTCTCCACCAGTGGTGGCCAGTGAAAAGTTGGGACCATAATAGCTGCCCAGCAGCTGGTCTTTTGTATGCAAATATGACCTAAAGCATGCCTGGAAGTCAGTGGTATATTGTTGCTGGCTATGGTGAGATTTCAAACAGACACACCGCCTTTTAAAATATTCCAGACAGATATTGAAAATGTCAGCAGCAGGTTTTGCCCACATACTCCTTGCTGCTCTCTCTTTTCCCTGCTCCCTCCTGCCCCCAGCCACAAAATATAATCAAAAAGCTGGTAAATAATTTTCTAAAGTGCCTCAAAGGATTTTCTGAATACAAAGAGAGTCTCTTCTCTAGTTTGGAATGAGGGGGGTTGGGAGGAGGAGAAGAAACAGTGTTTGGGTTGATTTTTTTTTCAAGATTTTCTAAAATATTCAAGAGCATCCCAGTGGATCCTGAACTCATAACTGGCTGTATTTTCTCCATTATGTGAAAGTCCCCTTTTTTATTGAATTTTTTTCAGTTAACTTGTTGCCAACATTTGGGGCCAGCTTTTAAATTAAAATCATACTTGAGATATTGGACTGAAGTAAGGCTGTCTTTGGTATGTTTAGTGAAATTGAAAGTTGGAAGGGTCTGTTGAGATCAGGTTATTGTCCTAGCTTTGGCTTTCTGTCCTGTGCTCCCCCATCTCTTCAGTTTAGAATGAAGTATGGGCTGCTCTTGCTGCATTCTGCTGGCAAACACTGCTCCATGGTGGTCTGGGAAGGGATGGGGAAGGTCGATCTATGTATCAGCATATTCATTTGGAAAATGAGGAAGTTGGACTCAGTGACCTCTAAGATCCTTTTCATCTTTCAATCCAGAATCCTGTGCTTCTCTGTGCCTTGGACTCCTCATTTGGAAAAATGAAGGGATTGCAGTCTGACCTCTAAGGTCCCTTCCAGCTTTAACTCTATGATCCTGTGGTTTTCCATGCCTCAGTTTCCTTATTTGGAAAATGAAAAGTTTGGACTTAATGACCTCTAAGGTTCCTTTAGGCTTTTAACCTCTCAAACTTTGGAGGTGACTTATCAAAGAGTATGACAAAAGTAACCACATCCACCCTCCCAGACCAAGCTGACTTTGCCCAGCCCCCAACACCCCATGGCAGTGTCTTCTAGGGTCTAGAGTGTACGGAAAAGCTTTCCTCCAGAGTACTAAGCTGTGCTTATGCAAGCTTGTCCAACGCAGAGTTGCTGCTGAGCCAGAGCGGCTTGGAGTATGAAACCAAAAACCCCATCCCAATTTCTTTGTTGTTACTGTCTTGGGAAGATTCTGACCACCAGTGAGTTACTGTCTTGTTTGTTTAATGGTATTGTGATCTCTTTGAGATCCCAAGACTTCCCAAGGGTTTTTTCTGAAATAAGGACAGAGATGATACAGGAATCTGGTGCCAAAGAATTAGAGGCTGTCCTCAAAGTCTTAGTCCTATTAAAGCTTAGACACTGCACTAAGACTTTGGGGACATACTGGACGATATCAGTAACAATCTTTCATGTACAGAGATGCCACTGTTGACCCGCTATCCAAGAAGGATACTTATGCTGCCTTGTTGTATTTTATTTAATGGGGTTGACCAGCACTGAATGCTCCCTACACACATTCTTGAGAGCAGCAGCCCACTTTTCCAAGGCAGCAGCAAAGCTCAGGACTGCATCCCATTGCTATCAGAGCAAGCAAAACTAAAGGAATTCATAGAGAATCTATCAACAAGTGCCTACTGTGTGCCAGGTTCTATGCTACGTTCTGGAAATAGAAAACTAAAATAAAAGTTTCTGACCTCAAGTTTACATTCCACCAAAAGTGACATGTTAGACATGTAAACTATTTTTTTTAAGTGACAGGCAGTGTGACTTAGTGGATAGACACTGGCCTTAGAGTGGGGAAATCCTTGCCTCAAGTTTGTCTTCTGACAATGATTGACTGTGTGGCCATGGCAGGTCACTTGGGTGCCTCCCCACCCCTACCCACAGGGTCCTGAGCTTCAGGAAATTCTCTAAGTTGCCTGGTAGTTGCCAGTATAAAATATTTGGAGAGGGAGATGGGGAGAATCAGAAAGGCTTCATGGAGGAGGTGGCTTTTGAACCCAGTTTTGAATGAAATGAGAAATTTTAAGAAGTGAAGGTGAGGAAAGAGTGAATCCCAACTAGGCCTATCCATCTATTCAAAGGCATGGAGATGGGAAATGGGGTATGAGGTATGAGGAGAGGTAAAAGGGCCAATCTGATTTGACTCCAGATTCTGGGAAAGGCAGTAATGTATAAAAAGACTGGAAAGGTAGGTTAAGGCTAGGTGGTGAAGGGAATTATGTGACCTCAAGAGGAATTTGTATTTGATCCTCTATATAACCAGCAGCCCCTGGTGTTTATTGAGTGGTTTTACGGAGCACCCCTGTGTTCTATCAGCTAAGATAACCAGCCCATTCAAGGGACTGTTAAAGTCCAGCACGCTAGCTGAGAGAATGACCACCTTCTTATAGACAGAAGTAAATAGAAACCCAGCTCCCACTGTCGATCCTGCCATTGACAGGAGCTGGGCTATTTTCCCCTGGATGCCCAGAGAATTAAATCAATTTAGAGCTTATGGGATTTGGAAACACTGTGCCCTGGGTATCTATACATGAAGAACTTTCAGATGTGCATTTGAAGAGGGTCTCCAGGCTAATCTGAAAGACTGCTTTAAGATGCTCTTGCTGCCTTTTGAAGAGAGCACCTGCATTACCATCAGGGTGATGAGAACGGGAGAGAACAGTTATTCTAGCCTCTTACTCCAGGGCTCAGATTGGACATGGTGTGATAATACTTAGTCTCCTCAGATGACTGACCAGTCGTGCCTTGAAGGGCTGAAACTTGGGGCAAGCTCTGTTTCTTCCCTACTCTTTTGGTGAGTTCAGAGGCCTCTCTGAATAATACTTTTCTCCTTTGAAGGCAGAAATATTTCTGCTTCCCCTGGTTTGCAAGTTCTCTTCAGGCACGACTATGCACGCAGTGGATGCCTAGGAGAGACTTTTGGCTTCCACTGATGCTTGGAAGTTTGCTTCTGCTTTGAAGAGAGACCAGTTTCAAATTGCCTTTGCCCTGGAATAGGGATTCTTTGGTTAACAGTAGGGTAGTGAGCTGGCCTCTGGGTTTGGGGAGTTAAAGATTTTCTAGAATAAGGGCCCTTCGCTTGTATCCTTAGGCAGGGCCTCCTTGTAGCTGCCTGCATACTGTTCTCTTACCGGAGAGAGCTCCTTTGTGCCCCCTGAAAGGGAAAGCATTCCATGCTTTTTTTCCTGACAGAGAAAGCGCAGGCCATGTTTGTGTGACACCAGAAAACCTCTTACGGGAGACCAACCCTTGGCCTTCCAAAATAATGAAAGGGCCAGACTTTCTCCCTCCTCTGAAAACACTGAGTCTTTTCACTTTAAAAAAAAACAAAAATGCTTAAGAAAGGAGGCAAGAGGGCTGCGAACTGTAAGCATCAAGGATTTTTTAAACTAAACAAGAAAACCAATTATTTTTCTAACTGTTTTACTCCTTCAAATCTCTCCCTGTAATGGAGATTTAGAATCCATCACTGTTGGGCTATTATTTCTGTGTAAACAGTGTCATGCCCTATTGCACCAAGCAAACAGTCAATTTTTTCCATTATACTTAGGCGAAAACAACGAGGGTGCTGAGTCGATGATCTCAAGGAGCCTATTTTAGCTGATGGGGAGCATGTGACTGGGGGGCCTGGCTAGGAGAAAAGGGTTAAAACATACATAGATCCTGAGTTATTCAGAAGGGGCTTGTCTTCATCAGGGTCATTAACCTTGGACGCTTAGCTCTAGAAACCTGCTTCATGCTCTAGGGCTGATCTTTTTCAAGATGAGAGGAAAGGAGAAAAAAGAGAAGGGAAGGGAATAAGCATTTATATAATGCCTCCTATGTGCCAGGCACTATGCTGAGTTTCTTTTACAAATATTATCTCCTTTGATCTTCATAACAACCCTGTGAAGTACATGCTATTATTATCCTCATTTTACAGTTGAGGAAATTGAGGCAAGCAGAGGTTAAGTAACTTGCCCAGGGTCGTACCTCTGGTAGGTATCTGAGACCAGATTTGAATTTGGGTCTTTCTGACTCTAGCACCAACATTCTATCCACTGAGCTACCAGCTGTCCGGTAGAAGACAGAGTAAGGTTAGGGTGACCCTATATCCATGTGCTTGAGCAAGAACTTTAGGCTCTGGAGTTAGAGGACCTGGGTCATATCCTATCTGTGATGCTTACCATTGTGACTTTGGTCAAGTCACCATCCCCCTGGGCCTGGAGAAGATAGGAATATGGGACTTCTGAGGTCCCTTCCAGCTCCAGACCTACAGTTTTATGATCCCTTTTAGGGAAACGGATAATGTACCTGGTTGGAGACGGAGAGTGATTAGCTACAGTCTTGGTGGGTTCTGCCCCACTGCCAAATGGGCTGCCCAGGAGAGTAACCAGAGTAGTAAGGAGTATCAAGCACTTAATGCCATGGGCTGGCTGAATGAACTGGGGGTGGGGTATTCAGTCTGGCAAAGAGGATGTTCATGGGGGGCAGGATAGTCTTCAGGTATTTGAAGGGCTCTCCCCTAGAAAAAATTATACTTTGTTTGGCCCCAGAGAGGAGAAGTAGTACCAATGGGTGGAAGGTGTTGATAGGCAGATTAAGGCTTGATGCAAGGAAAAAAATTCCCAATGATTACAGCAGCCCAGAAATGCGATGAGCCACCTTTGGAAATGACAAGTTCCCCTTGACTGGAAATTTTGAAGGGAACATGGATGCTAGCGTATCCAGTATACTAGAGAAGGGCTTCTTGGCCAGGCTCTTTTGAGATTCTGTGGCTTGTAGGCAAATGTCCTAGATCTAGCTCATATGGACTTAGGAAAGCCGATTGTTAAATTTTCAGCATGAACATTTATGCCTCAGAAATTGGCAAAAGCTACAAATCAAGGTTTAATTTATTGTTTTGTTGATTGTCTAAATCAGGGGTAGGGAACCTGCAGTCTTGAGGCCACCCTCTAGGTTGTCAAGTGCAGTCCTTCTGAATCCAAACTTCACAGAGCAAATCCCCTTAATAAAAGACTTTGTTCGGTAAAACTTGGACACAATCAAAAGGCTGCACCCAAGGAGGCCACATGTGACTCAAGGCCTCAGGTTCCCCACCTCTGGTCTAGATTTTTAAAAGTGATGGGGAAAACATTAATATTGCAGATTAAACTTAAGAATGTGTTGTGCTTTTCTGGGAGCTGGTTGTTAAATACTTAGCAGCACTGCCCTGCTTGTGGGCAGCCCCCAGACTCCCCAGCTCTGCCCCATGGTGCTGTGACACTGTTCAGACCACTGCTCTGCCTGGACCCACACCATGTCGACCTAACCTGCTATTGCTTCTACTTTTTGAGTAGCTAAGCGCCATTGTTGGTTTGTCCTTAGAACACGTTGGACCGAACATCCCCCTTGTGCTTCTAGACATACCAGCTATTGTTCCAGAATCTGTGTTCTAGCTAGTCTCCCTCTTGTGCTTGGCCGAAGTACACTGGGATTTGCAGAGAATGAGTGGCCATTCTATTTGTACATGTGTGTGTGCCTTGGAATGATCCTGTCTGCTAGAGGCTTTTACCCTGAAGGATCACGATGAGATTAGCTGGTGGAGACTGACCTGTGCTGTGGCCAGGCCTTGGAGTTTCCCTCCTTTGCTCTAGTTGCTTTGTGGCATGATGGGCAACCTCACTGGCCTTGGAGTCAGGAACACCTGAGTTCAAAAACTGCCTCAGACACGTATTAGCTGTGTGACCTTGGAAAAGTCTCAACTTAACCTCATTCATCCTTAGTTTCCTCCTCTGCAAAATCGAGATAATAAAGCAACCTACTTCAGAGCAGTTTAGGGAGGATCAAATGAGATACAATATGTATAGTGCTATATAAATGTTAATTAGCATTTAAAAATGTATGGATTTTAAGAAGTATATGACTTCCCAGGTAGTTTGTTCTCTCTCTCTCTATTTTCTCTCTCTCTCTTTCTTCTCTCTTTGTCTCTCTTCTCTCTCTTTATCTCTATGTGTGTGTGTGTATATATATAATATATATATATATACACTTGCACATATACACACACACATATATAATGTATCCACATACAGACAGACAGACAAAGAGGAAGGTGTATAACGTCTACTGAATTCTCCATGTTTTTGCACCTCTTTTTCCTCACTAAGAAGCCACGTGCTTTAAAATTAAAAGTATAAAGATATCTCCAAGAGGCACCATAGAAACGTTCGACTAATTTCAAGGAGTTAATTATGTTTGATGACCGCTCCCATTTTACTCTGTTTGAAATTTGTTTAGGCAGTATCAAAGTTTGAAATATTGACTCTTCCAGAAAAAAAAAATACTTTTTAGCTCTAAATCTTGGGCTTCTCTGAAACTGTGTTGGTGCTGAGCTTGGTCTCCTGATTCCTAATCCTCTATTCTACCTATCAGCCCATGCTGTCTTGCTTCGGTGGGACTTTTTCCTTCATTAGCTTTTTTAAAAATCCCACATGGACACTATTTAGCATCTAGTTTCCTGTCAAACAGTTTTCCTTTAAATGTCCTTTGAAGTCAACCAGCAGGCCTCATTCCCCTTCCATAGGCAAGGGGCCTCTGAGCGGTAAGGATTGAGGCTTTCTTGGGATTTCTTATATGTGTTTGGTCTGTAATACATAAAATACACACACGCACACACATATTCATGGATGTATATGTAACTCATTCCCAATTGGGAGATTTATTTCAAGTAACAAATGCTTCTGGTTAGCTTCTGTATGGATCGGGTCCAGCCCCAAATCATTGCCATGAGTAAAATTCATTGACAGCAAAAGGAAATGAAAACAAACGTTCCCTGACATGGGGCATTTCCGTCTGGGGGCCTCTGGGATTTCTCCTCCTCTATTAAAATATCCACCAAATTACATGGAGTGGAACTTGGCAGCCATGGGCCAGTGGAGGCCTGTAGCACTTTAATTGTTTCAGGAGAGGAGGGTCCAGATGAAGTGCCATTTGAAAAATCATTCTCCTTCCCCTGGCCCTCTTCTCCCCCTCCCCCAGCCCTTTTAGAACCTGGTTTGGGCTGCTGAGGGCCTGGGGCTGGGGGGGGGGGGAGATCTGTGCTCCCCCTGCAGGCCAACGAACACTCAAGGACTAAGTTCTGGAGAGAAGCACCTCGATCACCAGGGAAAGAGTGTATTGCCTCTGGCATCATCTTCATTCTACTTTTTGGGAAGCTGCCTCTCTAGGGGTAGGAATGGAGGGAGTGTTGACAGCTGAAAACCCAACATTCTTGAGGCTGAAAGCCCTCCATTCTTGAGACAGTTTTAAGCTTCTGGCTTAGTCCTGGACGGAGAAATTCTGAATATGGTTTTGATCAAAGATATTAGATTGGAAATAACTGTGGCTTATGAGATTGAGTTTTTGCTCTCTTCCATTTCTTCCTTCATCTCTTCTTCCCTCCTCCCCTGATCTTCATTCTCCTTTTCTTCTCTTTTCACTTCTTCCTTCTCCACCTCTTCTTTCTCTCCCTCTTTTTTCTCTTCCTTCTCTTCTCTTCCTTTTCTTTCCTCTGTGGTTTCTTCTAACTTTAGAGCATCGTAATTGACAATTGAGCCAGACAACTAGATGCAGTCCCCTGGAGGTATAGTGGGGAATATTTGGAAACTCTGGTGATTTACATCATGGCTTGCAGGATAACTTCCTCAAAAGAGGTCCAGTTCTTTCTGGGGCCCTGGCCACCATTGCCCCCTAACAAGGCTTAAAAAAAGTACCAGTCATACACAGTTCCTTCTTTCCCCCTCTAGCTTAGTCTTCAGACTCCTAAGCACATGTGCCCCATGGTACTCTGGGAGAATCCTACTCTACCAAAATGGTCATTAAGACTGAGCTGGGGGAAAAGCTGATGACCTTGACTTTTTAAGCTCCCAATGCCAAAGCTTTCCTAGTGGGCATTGTTTTTTACCCATTATAGACTGTGATGCTTAGAGCAGATGTCAGTACTTTGGGCTGGCTTTATTATGAGCTCAGCAGACACAACAATGATTAGGGGAGGAAGTGAAACTGAGTGACCTCTATTAGACACCCTCAGTACTTTGTCACTATGACCCTTGCAAGCATCTTTATCTTGTGGCCAAAAATAAGCATTTTTTCTTGCCTGAGAAGCTACATGTGTTTCTGGAAAATCAAGGCTTGCTGTGTGTGTGTATGTGTGTGTGTGTGTGTGTGTGTGTGTGTATGTGTGTGTGTGTGTTTTTATAAATTTGTAAATTTATTTCTGTTTTGGAAAATTGTCTTTGAAATAAGCAAGTGAGCCAAGCCTGTTGGGTCATTACATTTCTTCCCTCTGTTTAGTCCCCAGTCCCAGGTCTATATGTGTCAGGCTTCCAGAAGCCTAGATCTACTTGTAGCTCTATCTTCTCTTTACCGGTGAGCTCTTGAATGGTGAATACCACATTGTGTGTGTATGTGTGCATGAACGAATGCATACATCTAAACTTGTAGTGCAGGTTTTCCAGAAAAGGCTGCCTGCCAGCCTTGAGGGGTTTGGGGTTCTTGTTTGTTTGTTTTCCATTTTCAAGTTTATTCTCTGTTTTCCTTCTTGCTCACCCCTCCTCTGTCTCCTGCCCTTTCCAACCCTTGGTTTTCTTTAAGAATATTCAATAAGAAAGATGATTTGAGAGAATGCATTTTCTGCCCCTCTTTGCCAAAATGGGAGAGTGGGGTTGTAGAATATTGTGTATGCTGTCAGACGTGGTTAATGTGTTCGTTGGTTCTGCTGAGCTGCTTTTTTTTTTTTCAAAGTCTTTATTACAAGGGGTGACTTGCTGGATAGAGGCGAGGGAAGGCTATATTTGGAAACAAAGGTGATGCAAAAACATAACATATCAATAAAAATGTTTTACAGAAGTATTTTAAACAAATAAAATTTCCCAAAGCAAGACCTTCCCTCCTCCTGCCCTTCCTTCTCTTCCCACTCCAAGATGTAAACCCAAGATCAGAACTGTTTCTGTTTTGTCATCAGCTCTACAGAGCAGGATGCAGTCTTTGTATTCCAGATGATGACCTTCCATTTACACAAGAAGAGAGTTTACCTAGTACCTTTTTTCTCTTTGGAGGGGAGAGGGGGTATCGTTAAAACAGCTGCCTGACACATATATGAGGGGAACTGCTTCGATACATCTGTTTCTTCTACTTTACCACCGAATGTCAAGGGTGAGGCAGGGGGAGGGTTAGGCAAGACTAAAAGATATGGTTTATGAAAACAGGGCTCTGTTACCTCTTCTGCAGCGATACTGTATCTTAAACATCAGGTTGCAGCTGTGTGGGCCTTCCATCAGCCCAGAGCTTTCTCATAAGCTCCAAGAGGAAAGGGAAGGAGGGTAGTTTGGGACAATGTGCGAGGATTGCCCTTCAGAAGTCCATCTGACTCTCTCGTTCTTTGCTTTGTATAGTCAGAAGAGGCTAGTCCAATGGTTCCTGACTTCCCACTCTTCTGCACAGTGACAACCTTGGACTGTTTTGTTCTTCCCATGTACTCCCCCACAACAAGGCTTGGAAGCCAAATGGTTTGTAGAAGAGATAGAGCCCAGGTCTTTTTTCTATCCTACTTGCTAAGGCTTGTTTAAAAATGGATTAATTGTGGCTCTCTGGCCAGAGCAGGGGAGTGTCCTTATAGGATTAGCACTCAGCAGGCCTTGGGATGTAGACCAACCTAAGCTGGTTTCTAATCAAAGATTCCCACCCCCCCTCCACCCACTTCTTTTCATTCATAAGATATAGTTCTTCTCCATGGTGATTTAATAAGATGCTGTCTGGGTTCTTGTATTTTCCCATCCTTGCCTTTCTTTTCACTTGTCTCTGGGATTTATTTCTAGCCATTAAAGCTTTCCCCCTATCTTTACTCTACTCCTTCAAGTAGTTCCCTTTAAGTCAGTATGGCAGAAGAGAAGATAAAATTACCCTTTTTGTTGTTCAGCATACTCTATCGCTTTTGTCTTTATGCCACAATTGTTTTCCATTTCGTTCTAGACTAAACCTTCCTTTGTGGGGAAAAAAAAAGCAAAAAATCCAACTAGAAACTTTATCCAACAACATATACAGTATTAAATAATAATAATTATATATTAATAATGGCTAGTATTTATATAGTTAGTGCTTTAAGGTTTATAAGGTGCTTCACAAACATTGTCTCATTTGAGCCTCACAACAGCTCTTTGAGATAGGTACTATTGTTCTCACCATTTTACAGATGAGCAAACTGAGGCAAGAAAGAGATTAAATGACTTACTCAGGGTCACACAGTCAGCAACTTATTCTCTTGGTCCTTCATTGGTTTTTCAAAGCATTACTCAGAGTTTAGTTCTTTTAGTCTTTTTTTTTTTTTAACATTGTTGCAGTCATTATTGTATATTCCCTTGGCCCTGCTTATTTCATTTTTCCTCAGTTCATATAAATCTTCCCATGTGTCTCCAAATTCTTTATATTCATCATTTATTATGACTCCATGATAATATTCTGTTACGTTCACTGACCATAGCCTTCCCCTAGAACAGAGGTTCTTAACCTAGGGTTAGTGAACTTTTAAAAAAATTATAACTATTTAAATATCATTGGTTTCCTTTGGAATCATATGCATTTTATTTTATACATTTAAAAACATTCTGAGAAGAGGGTTGGTAGACTTCACCAGACTTCCAAAGGGTCCATGATACAAAAAAAGGCTAAGAACTACTGTTTTAGAGTAATTTCCTCAGGAAGGTTCTTGGGTTATAAAACCCCTTTTGCTGTTGTTGTTCAGTCATTTCAGTCATGTCCAACTCTTCATGACCCCATTTGGAGTTTTCTTAGTAATGTTGCTGGGCTTGTTTGCCATTTTCTTCTGCAGCTCATTTTATAGATGAGGAAACTGAGGCCAACAGGGTTAAGTGACTTGCCCAGGGTCACACAGCTAGAAGGTGTCTGAGACCAGATTTGAACTGAGGAAGATGAATCTTCCAACTCCAGGCCACCTCACGGCTCTCTGTCTCTCTTCCCCCCTCCCCCATCCTGTACTTTGTCCCCTGTACTACCTAGCTACCACTAGGGAAGTCCCTAGGGAATCTGAATTTCCTCATTTGTAACCTCTTACAAGGTTTTCCCCAAGCCATCATTCTACTTCTGGGCTGTATTTCATGTCGTTTTCAGTGATATCTTTGCTCTATCATCTTTGGCTTGTTCAGACATGCCTTTCTAAGTCCTTAGATGATTTCATATGCACAAAGTCTTGTCTCTACATCTAGGTTATAAGATTTATGGTGATGGGGACCATTCTTCCTACTCTCTCTACACTACTCACAGCACTGTGTACCAGTAATGCCTGGTAGAGGCACTAATATTGAGTGCCTATTCAGGCTTCCTGGCTTGAATGAAACTTCCTGTGGAAAGAAAGATGTGATTTAAAAAAAAAAAAACCTCCAGCTGAATTTATAAATATGTAAAAGAAAGATCTGTTCAACTGAGTGGTCACTGCTCTCTCTCACCCTTTGCCCCATTCCAGCATTTTCAACCAAAAAGAACTTTTCTTTCTTCCATGCCTGGCATGTATTTCTTCTATTTCACAGATTCCCTAACTGCCTTCAAAGCTCAATACAAGACCTATCTTCAACTTGAGCTCTTTCCTGATCTCCTAGCTGCTGCTGCCTTCGCCAACAAAAATCACCATTTATCACCTAGCTAATAATACACATGTTGTCTCCCCCAGTAGAATGTAATCTCCTTGAGGGTAAAGATTGGTTTACTTTGGTCTTTATATTCCCAGCTCCTTGAATTAATGCTTATTGACTGATTTCAGTGCCATTTCTGTATTACCAGCCAACAGAGTGAGCTCGCTTCATTGGGTACTTACTGCATGTCTGTTCAGGCCAAGACTTCCATCAGGTGAGAGGGTAGGTAGGAAACTCACTGGACCTTACTGAGATCACATATTGTCTCTCATCACCTAGCCACATGCATAATAAGAGGAAAAACTTCACACAATGGAAAGGGTACCATGTTGGAAAACCAATCTCTGCTACTCACTACCCCTGGGGCCTACTTTACCTATCTTTCCCTCAGTTTCCTCCACTGTAAAATAACCAGACGCTCTCTAAGGTTCCTTTCCTACTCTGAATCAACAATCCAGTGATCCTTCTTCCCTTTTCCCATCAGGAAGACCCTTCCTATTGGGACTCCTCCATATGACTGAGTGGCAGGTGATCTCAGATCTGTAGGGTAGCTGTTTATTTGGAAATCTGAAGAGATAAACACAACCAATGTGAGCTACAAGGTATTTCTGTCGACAGGATGGGATTTTTCTTTTTATCTTTCTATCCTTTTTTTTTTTTTTAAACCACCACTGAGATGAAGCTTCCTCCAGACACAACTGATTGTTAATACATTCAGAGTCTGGCAGCTCCACCAAACACTGACTGCAAAGGAGGCAGGCTGCTCCCGTGCACTTGACACTGCCGATCAGAAGTGGTCTTCCTTTTGACATCCCAGTACTGCTTTGCATCTGTGCTCTGAAAATGGCCTTGATCAAACGCCCAAGTCATTAAACTGAAACAGGGCCCTCATCATTCCCTTTCTTTTTTTTTTTTTTTCCTTTGTCACTGTAAGAAAATGAACTGACATCTACTCCTACAGGAAAAATAAATCGAATGGACTGGGGATACCCCCCCACAACTGTCAGACCCTCTCCTTTTTAACCCTGGCCCTCTCACACACTTCCAGATTAGACTTCTTCTATTTGTGTTAGTCTTAAGAAGAGTAAGAACAGAACTGGCTCAACCAAGACTGGTATCTCTGAAGAAAACCCAGCCAGCTAATTCAGAGGCCTCACTTCCCAGGAAGGGCAGAGCCACCTCCCTAAATGCATTAAGCCTGAGTAGGAGACCTTGCCTCACTTTACTCTGGGCATTAGAATCTGTGGTGTCTCCCTTGGGAGGCCCTGCCCCTTGGAGAGGATGGAAGTGTAACTTATAAACCTCTCCTACCAGACTTTTTTTTTTAAAAGTACTACCAAGAGTGGGTACTTATAAGATATAAGTGTGTAGAAACACAAGATACACACTTCTATTGTGCAGTACTTACACGTATTCTCCATAAGCCGCACTCTGCTGCCTTATCCTAGCAGAGAGGGGATCCACTTTAGCTTCTCACGTCCTATGCCAGCAGAATGAAAGTGCCAGCAGGTCCTACTAAGGCTTAGAAGGCTTGGAATTGGGTCCCAAGATGGGTTGTGGAGCTAACACCAGAGAGATCAGCCTAAGTAATGGTGGAGAGAGACTTTTCTTCAGGAATTTGGTAACCTGTAATGAATTTTTTGAGTCACAGAAACTTAGAAGATCACCTACTAAGGTATGGAGGGGGTTCCAACCCAGCCTTAGCAGCTACCATCTAGGAAATCAACCTTTGTGGAGAAGCATCCTGGCCACTGGTCCTGTAGATTTGGCAGTCCCTTCAGCTATGGAAGACCTGGAGAAGAAAAGTTGTATCCACTAAAGTCCCGGCAAATGGTCCATCATCAGAAATGGATATGGTTTTATCATAAGAAATAACATTTTAAGAACTACAATACCGTCTACTTGGCCGCTGCACCCTAAGAATCATGGGATTTTTTTCTACTTGCCTTGTAGCTGATACATCCTATGTCTTATCTCTCCCCCTTTTAGAATGCAAGCACAGCACTTTTGCATATTGTAAGCATTTAATAAATGTTTTTTATTCATTTGTTCATTCCGAATCAGAGGAGGGAGCAGCCACACTAAAGAAAGTATAGAACTTCTGAAGTATTGTAGGTGTGATGAATATATACAGGCTTAAATCATGTGTGGGAGGTACTTAGGACTTCTTAAAAGAAAGGGATCATGCTTCCTTCCCTCCAAAAGTGAAAATAATGACTAGGTTCATCCTGGCCTCCTTAGCAGTTTTCAACAGCAAAAGAAAGGCCTCTCACTCCACCACACCTCCACCTGAGTCATCTGTAGCTCTTCTCACTCCCAACCCCTCTTGAGATACCTCAAGGAATCATGTCTGAAGGGAGCACAAAGTACTTGAGGCCTTTTTTTCTACCCATTTTTTATCATATCACTGATCATCTACCAAGGGCATTTCAGGCAACAACACCTCATTTTGGATGTAACCCCATAGTCATTTACTTTGTGTGAGGGAAAGTACCATGCTGGGGAATGCATATTCATGCCGTGTATACCCATTGGCCAAGGAGCCAGGAATAGGCAAAGCAGAGCTCTAGACCAGCACAACTTGGATTGAATCTTGTGGAGAACTCCCTCCCACCTTCCCAGAACATCTCTAACAGGAAGGTATAACCTGCTAAGAAGGGAGTGGGGAGGGGGGAGGGGAAGAGGAAGGGAGCTTCAGCTGTGCCTTTCGTTTTGATTTAATAAGCACTTATTAAGCACCTACTGTGTGCATACACTGTACTAGGCACTGGGGGTATAAAGACAAAATTGAAAAGTTCTACCCTCAAGGTGCTTACATTCTACTCTTAAGACAATGAGATTTTGTAGTTAGAGACCTGGGAGAATTGAATGGGGTCTAAACTCCAGGATGGTTGGTATTGCTTTACTCTCTCTTCTGAATAGATTTTAAAGCACTGTATAAATGCTCGCTCTTGTAATTAGAAATATAGGTAGGGACTGGACCTTTGATTGCATTGGTATAGGAAACTCTCAGGTAAAAAATTTCCTCCACCAATGCAGGTGGGCACCTTCTTTGCAAATGATAGTGTTAGAGAGTGTTGCCTAGAGCAACTTGCCCAGGGTCACTTAGCCAATATGTGTCAAAATAGACTTGAACCTGGGTCTTTCTGGCTCCAAGGTCAGCTCTGTTATCTAATAACAATACCTCCTCTTCTCTTATTGTTGTTGTTTAAGCTGTACTAATGTATTTCCTCCATCCTTATCATTGAGTGTCATTTCACATAATAGGACCACTTGGATCCCTCTAGAATCCACAAGTTTAGAGTATCTTAGCCTCCTTCCTTAAAGGAAGAAAGATAATGGACACATGAACTATGTCACCCAAATGTTCTTAAAAACCACTGAGGTGAAAAGGGGCTGCTTTGAGAAACAGGAGACCAGGCTTCCAGTTTCAAACCTTTTGCTAATTTGCTTTTTGACCTTGGGCAAGTCACTTACCTCTCTGAGCCTAGGTTTTTATATCTGAAAAGTGAGGAGGTTGAATCAGTTGATCTCTGAAATCCTATGAAATCTAAATTACATTGTTAAATAAAGGGCAACTTCTTTTAACCTTGTTAAAAACTTGTGCTCCTTTAGCCAAAAAATGTCATGATATACTCAATTTACCATGTGAAAATGGAAAGGAATATTAATGAAAAAAAAAAGAAGAGATTCTAGAATTTTCCATGGGGGATCTAAGCAACCTCCCATCTTCTGGCCTCACCCAATGTTTCTGCTTCTATTGGTATGAATTTCTTTTAAGACTTGCTCTTTACTACCTTCCCCTACTCTCACTCCCTTGAAAATAGATTCTGTCCCTTTAAGAAAGAAAAAATGTACCTTAGGACAGCTAGGTAACACAGTGGATGGAGTGCTGGGCCTGGAGTCAGGAAGACCTGGGTTCAAATATGGCCTCAGATACTTATTAGCTGTGTGACCCTGCGCAAGTGACCTTAGCCTGTTTGCCTCAGTTTCCTCATCTGTAAAATAAACTGGAGAAGGAAATGGCAAACCTCTCCAGTATCTTTGCTGAAAAAACCCCAAATGAGGTCACAGAGTCGGACACAACTGAAAATGACTGAACAGCAATAAATTTGCCTTGGGAAGCTACACACAGTGATATTTGGGCCATTTTCCACATGGGTGTCCCTTTCACTCCATCCTATTTTATTTTTTGATTATTTATTCTTGAGTTAGTTAAGGTCAAACAGATTAGGTCTTTCAGAAATGCCCTAAGTTTCCCCATCCTAACCATGCCTGGATTCTTCCACCTATGCCTGTATGCATCTCACTTAACTCCTCTATTATTCTTGTCTAGTCCTTGCTTTATTCTGCAGTCCTATCTCTTCCAATTCTCCCAGTTAACAGCCCTTTACTTTAGGCTTCTATACTAAAGATAAGTCAAAATTGTCCATAATGTATCTTGAAGCTCTTTGGATTTGACAGGCTAGTTGGCTTTCTTCTGTCTACTCTAAATGCAACAATCATCTTAAGTGTTTATTGTTGTTCCTTCATTTCAGTCCTGTCCAACTCTTCCTGACCCCATTTAGGGTTTTCTTGGCAAAAATACTGGAGTGGTTTGCTATTTCCTTCTCCAGCTCATTTTACAAATGAGGAAACTGAGGCAAACAGGGTTAAGTGACTTGCCCAGGGTCACATAGCTAGGAAGTATCTGAGGCCAGATTTGAGTTCAGTAAGATGAATCTTCCTGCAGGCCTGGTGCTCTGTGCACTATGGCGCCACCTAGCTGCCCATCTTAAGTGTAGTAACGATACAATGAACAGTGTTGGATACCTAGTCAGACAGAGTTAGGAAGGACTTGTAGTTGAATCTTGGTTGAAACGCTGGTTTCAACTGTGTGACCCCGAGAAAGTCACTTAACTTCTCAGTTTCTGCCTATCTTTCTTTTTCTCCCCTCCCTTCATTCCTCTGCCCATCCCTTTCCCCCCAAGACCTTAGGTAATATATTCAGGTCTTTGAGATAGGAATCAGTTGAGCAGGACTTCACAGCTCTACATCTGCCTAGCTCCTGGCTGAGAGTCAGACCTCAGTGGCAGAAATGATGCCATTACATTGGAGGAAAAGGGAGGATTTTAAAGTAACACAAAAATCTTATATTCTCTGAATGAATATATTATGCCCTTTGAGCCAACTTCATAGCAATTCCATGAAACCTACGCAAGGTGAAATTTACCCATGTAAGCTTGGGGTCTTGTAGTACCCCCCTTTCCCTCTTTCCTGTAATTCTGAGGGTGCCTGGCAGAACCATGAGGAGTTGACATGTGCTGAGAACTGACAAGGTGCTGTTTGCTAAGCCCCATCTACAGAAGAGACAACCCATGGCCTCTACAAACATCTATCAGGAGACAGACACACACACCTGTGTGCTAAATAAAAACCCTTTCATTCTCAGAGGGCAGAGGCACCATATCGATAGGGGCAAAAAAACCACCGGTCTAGGATTTTGCCCAGTCATCACAGCTCACCGGAAGGTAAAAATAGGGATTTCAAGGAGTGTAGGAGGGATGGCGAACTCTACAAACACCTTCGAAGTTACAGATTGTGACTTTGTTCTGTGGATCACTCAGTCTCTAACCCAGGCAGCTCCCTTTTTCTGCAGTTTACTACTCCTTAGGACCAAAGAGTTTGGGGTTCCAAGCAACAAGGCATTGAGGTTGGCATTTATGTATAATTCATTGTTTCTCTGGTGCCTTTTCATAGGAAACCAGAGAGAAGCAGTTGGCAGTATCAGGAGCTTCCTTCTTTCTCTGGTTGGTAATGTGTCTCAAATGGAAATATCAGTTCTGTAGAAAAGCACAGAATCGAGATAATCTGTAACCTATTCTACCCAAATAAATAAGTTGGCAAATAAGTCTACTCGCTTTTGTATTGTCTTCATAAATATCCTTTAAATTGAGACTGAGTGACAAGATGTGTTTCTGGCACTGAAATGGGATCACTGATGATATTGAAAGAGTCTTTTAAGATATGTTTTTCTGCTACAGTTGTCATTGAAACTATACTTAGCCCTCTTTTCCCCTTTCCTTTGCTAGTAACGAGGTCTCTTTGGGGAATTTTTAAAGTGACAATTGGTAGATTGAAGATGGTGATATTTCTTCCACATAATACTACTGAATGCCACTCAGATCCTTCTTGATTGGCTCTGAATTTCCCCAAGAAGAAAAAACATTTCTGTTTGAAAAACATAAAGCTTATTGGAGGCCATATTCATCTTGATCCCTCCTCCCTGCCCCTGCCCATTTACAGAAAGGGGAGGGTAGGTAGGGAGAGAAGGCAACTGTAATGGGATTTGACCTCAGGGGAACACAACTACCATCAAAATCAATCTATACCTTTCTGCTTGAGCAGGGAGTTTTCTATGCTTATTAGATTCTCAAATGTTATTCAGCTTGATTGCAGTCTTTATACAAAGGAGTTAAGACATGGGTAGAAAAGATAATAAAACTATAAATTGCAAGACAGGTTCTTATGAAATCAGTAAATTATTCATTTAATAGTTCACTCCTTGTTAATTTCCATGTTGCTATGGCATCTCAAAATGGAGGCGTATGGGTCATCCTGCCCAGCCAGGGGCCTCGCACAGATTCTGCGGTTCCTTGTGGAAGACAGATAATGCTTTACGTACAACCTTCAGCCACATGATAAATTGCCTCTTTATCTGGTGTTGTCCAGGGAGATCCACTGCAGAGAAATGAAAGAGGTATCTCATGGCGGCTAAGGTTTTTTGGAAGGGAACCAAGCATCTCCCCATATTTGAGTCAGAATCTGTTTAAGCATGCATTGTCTCGGTGTTACTTCTCTGTCTCCCAAGATACAGGAAACACTGTGGTCTTCTAAGCTAACTTTGGCGTCCGCTCTATGGTTAAAGCCTAGTTTCATTTATTATTTTGATAGGCCAAGAAAGCTGCCTGGGGAGACCTTGATTCCTTCTCAAACTCTCCCCCACCTCCTCACAGGCCTCGTCTTCACTTTTTTTTTTCTTTGATGGTTTTTCCCTGCCTTTTAAATTCACCAAACTAGAGGAAACAGATCCCTTGGAGTTCTCTGGGAACAGGATGTCCCAAAAACCTGTCAGCCATGCCCACTGGCTTGTAATGATCCTTTGGGTGCCTCCTTCTTGAGGGCAACAATTGTCTGATCACTGGGTAACTGTTGGCTTTGATTGCTTTTAGGAAGTTAGCCACATTCCTGAGATGCATTGACTAGATGGGCATTTTGCGTGAAGAAGTGTTTGAAGGATTCAGCAGTCCTTTTTGTCATTTTGATTGATAGGGTGGTTTTGCATACCTCCTGTGTCAGAAGCCACTGAATGGGAAGCAGTTTTTGAAAAAATATAGTTGTGTGCGTCAATATGTGTTTGCTTCTCAGCTTTGTAATTGAAATGGCTTTGTGCAAGTTGATTTGTGACTTAGGATTGGTTTAGGCTTGAAAGAGACCTTAGAGGCTTATCTAAGCCTCTCATTTTATAGATGAAGAAACTGAGACCCAGAGATATTATGACTTATCTAAGGTCACACAGCTAATAAGATTCCTGGCTACAAACCTACTCTACATCTCACTGGACCTCATTGTGGTACTCCTACATGACTAAGTCTAGTAGCCATTCCTCAGTCTTTATCTTCTTGACTTTGCTATTTAAAGAGCACCTCCTTCCTAAATTACTCTCCTCCCTTGACTAATCGGACACAGCACTGTCTCTCTGGCCTTTGTTTCTCTTTTCTCTGCCAGTGATTTCTCTGTCCTTTCTTGCCCTCTGAATGTCAGCATTCCTAAAGGTTCTGACCCTAGCCTTCTTTTGTTTCCTCTGTAATCTCTCTACTTGATGATCTCATGTACTCCCTTGGCTGATTCCTGAAATCCTGTCCCTAGTCCCCAGTTCTCTCTAATGCTCTCTAGTCCTATATTTCCAAGTGACCCTTGGGCATATCTTTCTGCCTGTCTTGCCAAACTCCTTGTGTCAAAAATGAAATCCATCATCTCCCTTCCCAACTGTTCCTTTTTTCCAGTTTCAGTTTTTCTGTCAATGGCACCATTCCATCCCTTGTGTACTTTCTCATATTGTTTCTTTTGCTTGGAATGCTCTCCATTGCCTATAAAAATCCTACTCTTATTTCAAGGCCCATTTCTGCCCTTTCTTGATCTTCCCAGGTGGAAAATCTCTTTCCCTTCTCTCAGCAGCTCCACCAGGCACTTTATTTATGCTTCTCTTATGGTGCTTACCCTTCCTACCAGGTTGAACATGCTACTTGTGGACATGTCTTACCTCCTCTACTGGTCTACAGAGCTCCTTGGGAACAGACAGTCACTATGTGTATTCATCCATGTATCCTCCCATAGTATTCTGCCCATCGCAAGCATTTCTTCAATATTTGTTGAGTGAATTTGTTTTCAACAAATGTTTTCCACAATTCAGTAGTGCACACTGCCAGGCTTTGCATATAGACAGTTTGCATGTGAGCCAAGGCCTCTTGGAAACCTATGACCTGGGCCTACAAGAATGTGGGAATGGCAGGGGACTCTGAAGGACTTGAAAAGAGTATGTCTCTGTTGTTCACTCCATCATAGCCCTCATGACTCTGCCTTCCATATTAAGAATATTTGTTGTTGTTCAGTCATTTTTCAGTTGTGTCCAGTTTTTTGTGACCCCATTTTCAGTTTGATTTACAAAGATGTTGGAGTGGCTTTCCATTTCCTTCTCCAGCTCATTTTGTAGGTGAGGAAACTGAGGCAACCAGAGTTAAGTGGCTTTTCTAGGGTCTCACAGCTAGTAAGTGTCTGAGGCTGGATTTGAATTCAAGACTTTCTGACTCCAAACTTGGCGTTCTATCCACTGTACCACCATCTAGTTGCCCGTATTAAGATTATAAGACAGTATATAATTAGTCTTTTTAGGTTCAAGTTTGGGAAGTCAGGAAATTGCTCCCACAGTTTTTTATCTTCATATATAGGTTTAGCCACATTGAATCAAATAAAAGGAATTGAATTTGGAGGAATCTTGAATGAGGACCTAGATAGCTATTGGAAATAACAGTTTCTAGGTTTACTTTCCTTCTACCTTCTTGTCTGTACAGCATTTTTTACATGTTGCCTTCATCATTACATTGTAAGCTCCTTGAAGCAAGGGACTGTCTTTTGCCTTTATATGTATCCCCAGTGCTTAGCACAGTGCCTGACACAAAGTAAATCAAGTCAACAAACGTTTATTAAGTATCCTGGCTGCTCTGTGCCAGGAACTCAGTTAGGCACTTGTGATACAAAAGTAATAATAACAATAATAAATAAATAGCAAAAAACAGTCTCTGACCACCTCAAGGAGCTTTGGTCTAATTGGGAATTAACATGCAAATAACTATGATACATGCAACAAGAAGACATATGCAAGGTAAATTGGAGATTTTCTCAGAGGGGAAGCACTCGAATTAAGGGGAACCAGGAAGGGCTTCTTGAAGAAGGTTGAATTTTAGCTGAGACTTGTGGGAGGCCAGGGAAGCCAGTAAGTAATGGCTAAGTACCTGTTAGTTGATTGAAGCATGAGAACTCCTTTTTAACATTAAAAAAAAAATTCGTGGACTCTTTTCCTCACAAAATAAGTGTGTGTGCCATTAGTACCTCCTGATTTTTCATGGGAATTAGACCAGGGAAGAATCTCAGAACAGGAAGAGAATAAACATTTATATTGCAGACTACTATGTGTCAGATACTGTGCTAAGCACTTTTTACAAATATTATTTCATGTTATCTTCATGACAAGTCTGAGAGGTAGGTGCTATTTTTATCCCCATTTTATAGTTGAGGAACCTGAGGCAAACAGAAGTGAAGTGACTTGCCCAGGGTCACACAGCTAGGAAGTGTCTGAGGCCAGATTTAACTCAGGCCTTCCTCACTCCAGGCCTAGCATGCTATCCACTGCGCCACCTAGCTGCCTCTAGAGACTTTCTGCTCCAACCTCCTTATTTTACAGATGGGGAAACTGAGGCCCATGGACATTAGGTGACTTAGCCAAGGTCCCACAGGTAGTATGTGTCAGAAGTGAGATTTGAACCAACAATCTCTGACTTCTGAACCAATACTGTTTCTACTGTGCCAACTTCCATCCTTAAACTGAGAAAATATGTGATGACAGAAAGCTACTACAAATTCAGTAATGCTTTTAAGTAAATCTGTGTTTTATCCATCACTGTGATACCTATTTATGTTTGAGAAATCATAATACATCTATATTTGTGAGTTCAAATTTGTTCAGTCTACAGAAGGTACATTTGTTAAATAATAGTAGAAACAGTGCTTAGAATGTGTGTTTGGATTCAGGGGTTGGCTTCAAGAAGTCCTGCCAGGGTCAGAAGCCCACAGACTGGGGACCATTTCCATTGTAATGAAACTCACAAATCTGCATGAATAATCTCACCTAGTCACCAAGAAAGGTTGGGGCAGGGGCAGGGGCAGGGGTGGGGGAGGAGATGCAGATTTGTGAGTTTGATCACTATGGCAATGGTCTCCAAGCTGTGTGCCTTGGACCCTGGCAGGGCTTCTTGGAGGCGACTCCTGAATCCATATCAGAGCAACACCTGCCCCCCCTTGCCTGCCATAGCTGGACAGTCCATCCCCTCAGCCTTTTGAATGTTGCTCAGTTCCCTGGCCGACCATCCTGCTGGGCTGAAGAGCTAGTTCCCTTGATCACATCCCAAGAATGCACTGTCAGCCCCCCATTTGCACTGCCTCTGAAATGAGTTTTTTCCATTGATGCAAATTACTTTTTGACTTTGAAAATCCATGTGGGTGGGAACAGTGTTCTGACCTGCCCAGTTCAGAAAGGAGAAACATCAGAGCAATCTCTTCTCTTGGCAAATGCAGACAGTACCCTGCCTCCAATCAACAGGTTCGCAACTATTTGTCTGAGGACGAGAAATGAATTTATAAAAGGTTCTCTGAGCAAGCTAGAATTAGATCACAGCTATTGCCTTCTTTTCAGTTCAGTTCATCTGAATGAGATAAATATTCTTTCTCTAGGGAAGCTGGGGGGAAGGGGACAAAATAAAATTTTCTTAGAGCACAGCTCATAGCTCAGAGACCCTGGGCAAGTCACCTAATCTCTCCAGGCCTCAATTTCCATATCTATAAAATGAGGAATTCAGATTCAATGACTTCTAAGGGTACCTTTCATTTCTAATTATGATTCTTTGTTGATAATATCCTGAATTTATGTTGTGCCTTTCTTTAGAAATGGTTACCTCTATATATGTGTTTGTCTTTAGTACCCTCCTACCTCACCTTTCTTCCATATCCCTTCCCTTCTCATGTGGATGCCCTGTGCTGCTGATGGCCCAGAACCTTAGCATCCTGGACAGATTTGCCTTCCTTAAGTTTCTGATAAGCTAACTTAACTTAACTTAATGACCAAAGAAGGTTTAAAGGGGTACCTACATTCCAGCAATGAAATCCAGGCCTGTACTGCTCTCTTCTTTCTCAAAACGCCTGTGATAGTTATAGTTGGTGACATATGCCCTCAGAGGTCATTTCAGAATGCTGTTACATGCATTCATTTTGCTTCTCCAGCTGGATCAGGAGTTCTTAACACGGGGTTCATAGACAGATTTCAGTAGGTCTCTAAACTTGGGTGGGGGAAAAGATAACCACATCTTGATTTTTGCTAACTTCTAATTGAAATTTAGCAATTATTTGAGTTAAGATTTTTTGAAAATATTCTGAGGCAGAATTCATGGATTAGACTACAGATTCCTTCATGGCTAGGACCCATTTCACGTATTACTTTTGTATCCTCCTTTAGAAGTATTTGTATTTAGTATAATCTTTAGGGGAATGTGAGGCATTTTGGCTACAGGCTTGCTAAGGAGAGATCCTTTGGGGAAGGAAGTTTTGAAAATTGATGACTTCCTGGCTGCCTCCTCCACAACAGGAACCAGCTTGGATCCCGCCAAGCTATCCCAGTGCAGCCCATGCATTTACTTCCTCTGGTGTGGATTTGTCCTCGTCCACATTTGCATCAGTCTCATAAAGCGAAACCAGTGATTTAAAGCTGAGAGGAAGCTTCAGAGACATTGAGTTCAATCTCTTCATTTTATCAATGTGGAAATAAAGATTAATGTGTGGAACCTTGGTCCCACAATAGTAGGTGAAAGACTCAGGATTTGAACCCAGGTCTTTAGTCTCCAAATCCAGTTCTCTCTGTACTCTGCCATGCTGCCTCCTGTCTTTTTGTGTATCAGCCTGTTATGGCATTTCCTATCGCCTCCTCTCTCTGTCTCTCTCTCTCTCTGTCTCTCTCTGTTTCTCTCACTCTCTCTCCCCCCACCCCCTCTAACTCTCTCCCCTCTCTTAGCTCAGCTTCCTTTCTGTTGTCATTCATCCTTCTGGAGAACCTAAGTCGGAACACACTCTTTCATTTGCTTTCCCGGCCCTCGTTCTCAGGGAAGCTGCGGAACTGACTAGAGGAGTTCCCTTCTCTTGTATATCAGTGCAGCAGGACTCTCCTTTTCCAGAAGGAAAGGCCCCTCTCCTTTTAGGATCTACAGAAGCATGATTGAGTAATGAGAGATAATCACATTGTGTTGAAATGCCTTCTCCAGCAAACTCTCTAGCCCAGTGCTTCTCAAACTTTTTGGATTCTTTTGCGATCTTAAAAATTATTAAGGACCGCTTCTCAAGAACTTTTGTTTATTTAGGTTATGCCTATCAATATTTATCATATTGACAGTGAAAACATCATATTAATATGAAAATAGTTTTGACCTTTTAGGCACCCTTGAAATGGTCTTGGGGACCCCAAGGGTCTCCGGATCATACTTTGAGGACCGCTGCGATAGCCTAATTTTTCTGCCTCTTTCTCCTGCACAACAACCAATCATCAATCAATCAAGATGCGTTTATTAAGCACCTACTCTATAATATGCCACATACAGTGTAAGGTGCTTAGTATACAAATTCAAAAGTGAATCATTTTTTGCCCTCAAGGAGCTTACAATCCAGCTGGGGAATACACACACAGGTAGGTAGACAGATATGACTGAATGACCCAACTATAGTAACAATAACAAATGAAATAGATACAAGGTAATTTTGAGAAGAAGGAACTAGCAACTGGGAGGACCAGGAAAGGCTCCATATGAAAATCTTTGAATTTATCCTTGAAGAAATTAAAGATTCTAAGAATGCTTAGGAGGATGTGAATTATAGGCATTATAGACCAATTTAGAGGTGAGAGATGGAGTACTATGTATCAACAACAGTTTGGTTCTAGCATAAAGTGTGTGAAGGAGATTAGTGTGTAAAAAAGTCTGGAAAAAAGGGAGATTAGGGCCTGGTTGTAAAGAACTATAGATACATCTAAAGTCAATGTTTTGAGATTCAGGACCCTACTTAAATTCTCTTCTTTATTCTTCTGCATGAAACTGTGGTGTATACCATATCCATTTAGAGAAAAAAGGTGGCTTGAAATTTACTCTGAGAATCATGGGATTTCAGGGCTGAAAATGTGGAAAAATCAATGGGGAGGCAGAAGGTGTGGTGAGATGATGTCAGTAAGCTGGGAAACACCACCTTGAGGGCCACCAGGGCCTGTAGAGACTTCTCTCTCTGTGGATCACCTCAGGATGTAGTGGTACAGTAGCAGTCAGTTATCATGGGAGCATCCGACGGTTATTACTATGCTGCTACTTGGAGGGATGAGATGAGAAGAAACAGGGAAGGAAAGGACCTGGGAAGGAGTAGGGATGCTCAGGCATGTCTGGAAGCATAGGACAAATAAAAGGGCTGGAAGGAGACTGATAGTAAAAGGAACTTTGATTCTGTAACAGAACGAAACGGAGGGGCAAACATAGAAAAAAAGCATCTGAAATTCAGTCGTATTTATTGGAGGGCAGAAGCAAGCTCCTTAATGTTCAGGGTTCTGTCTCCCACTGCTGTTAGAATATGAGCAGGTTACGTTTCAAACTAACTGTGTGCCCTTGGGCAACTCACAGCACCCTGTGGGGACTTAGTTTCCCTTTTTCAAAAATGAGGATGGACTAAATGACCTCCAGGGTCCCTTCCAGCTCCTGACATTTTATGAGAATCTGTGATAGGTTAGGGAGGACTTACAAAAACCTTTCAGCTTCTCAAATAAAAAAGGCCTTCCTTCTTTTGCCTTCTTTGAATCCCCAGGCCTTGGCACAGTGGCTGATGTGTAGTAAGCAGTTACTTAATAAATGCTTGTTGGTTGCCTGATTATGTTGGGAAGCAATGCATGGGGGACGCTTATCAAGAAATGAGCCTTGTGTCTTTCTCAGTACTGACTGATCCAAATTTCACCTCTTTCGAATATCCTCATCCTTTGTCCCTCATCCCCATAGGGGTAGATAGCAACCAAATCTTTCCTGTTCCTCATGTCTGGCATAGTGGATAGAGTATTGGACTTGAAGCCAGGAAAACCTGAGTTCAGTTCCCACCTTTGGCACTACTAGTTGTGTGACCCTGGGTAAGTCATTTAAAATTTCTGGGTTTCAGATTCCTTATCTATAAAATGTAGGGGTTGACTCTAAATCAAGGCTAAGAATTTTATCACTTCAACCATGCCCACATAATATACTCATGCATATATACATGCACATGTAAATATACATACATATACATAAACATATACATACACATAAATATATATACATAAATACACACACATATACAGAAACATAAACATATGCACACATGCATGTATATACACAGCTCTCTCTGCATCTCCATAGCCCTTCCCCCCTCTGTTTCTCTCCCTTTGTCCTCTTTTCCTCACCTCTCCCTCTCTTCATTTCTCCTGCTTCTCCTTCCTTTCTTTTCTATATCTCTGTTCCATTCTTTTAATAATAACAGCTCAGATTTGCAGAACGCTTTGCTGCCACCACCCCTGTGGAAATTTTATCATGCCTGTTTCTCAGCAAGGTAAACCGAGGCTCAGGGATTAAATGATTTGTCTCAGTCTAGACTAATACTATATGTTTGAGTCAGAACTTGACACTGGTCTTCAGACTCAGGCTCTCCATGTGTTTGGCCAGCCAGCAGTACCTTTAGAAAATGCCCTCCTTTTCTAGGGAGCTGCCCAGAGTTTAGGAGGCTGTGGACCCCTGCAATACCGTATGGGGACAGAGAGTGCATGTTCTAGAGGGGAATCCCTAGGCAGGGAGGGAGGCTGTGGGCTTTGTTTATGACAAGAGCCAAAACTGTCCCTTGACCTCTAGTGGCCATAAATAAGAAAAACCAGTCCTGGGAAAGGGATATAACCGACAACGTAGTAAGTTTTAGCAAGAAAAGTGGGAAGCAGCCAGTGGAACATTTCAGGAAGACAAGAAAGTGGTTCAGAGGAGCAGAGGTTTTGGGCTGGAAGTGATTTCAGAGGTCAGCTTGCCCAGAGAGAAACTAAGGCTCCCAGAGGTTCTAAATGGAGTTGTCCAAGAACACACTTGATGTTGTACCTTTGGTGGTTGGGAGGCAGTGGAAAGGTCATTGGATTTGAAGTCAGAGCATGTGGATTTGAATCCCACTTCTGCAGTTGACTACTTTGGATGATTTACTTATCCTTTTTGGGTCTCAGTTCCTCATTTCTTTCTTCTTTCTTTTTTTTTTTGTTAATTTATTTTTAGTTTTCAACAATCATTTTCATATGCTTTTGAGTTTTAAATTTTTCTCCCCCTGCTCCCCAAGACAGTGTGTGATCTGATATAGGCTCTACATATACATTTCTATTAAACATATTTTCACATTAGTCATGTTGTAAGGAAGAATTAGAACCAATAGGAGGAACCACAAGAAAGAAAAAACAAAACAGAAGAAAAAAAAAGAGCAAATAGTATGCTTCAATCTGCATTCAGACTCCAAAGTTCTTTCTCTGGATGTGGATAGCATTTTCCGTGATGAGTCTTTTGGAGATGTCTTAGATCCTTGCATTGCAGAGAAGAGATAAGTCTGTCAAAATAAGTCTATCTATCAAAATGTGGCTATTACTGTGTACACCATTCTCCTGGTTCTGCTCACTTCATCAGTTCCTCATTTCTTAAATGAAGAGGCTTAACCAACTGTCTCATAAGGTCCCTTCTGGCTCTAAATCCAATGAAGTCAGGACATGAGGACTGACAGGTAATTGAAGCTTTGGAAAGAATTATTCAACTCTAAGGTCAGTTTGACCTGGGGATGATGATGATAATCATGTTTCTGGGACTTTTTGAACTTTAGAAAATGCTTTCTCCCAACGGCCCTGAGAGACACAGGTACTGTTGCTGGTGGCCTTCTGCCCAGGGCCTGACCTGTTCTACTGAAGTGTGGTAACTATCTCCAGGACCTTCTCCTGCTATCCTCATCCAAATCTCATTTCTCCTATTTTACTATAACCACACAGCTAAGAAGTGTCAGTGTCCAGACTGAGAGTCAGAGACTATCACACTGTCTTTCTTCTTGTGGGGAAGTAAATTTGGAAGGAAGTTTATTTGTCGGGGTAGAGGGGAATCCCAAACCTCTCTGAGAAAGCAGCAGTCTGCAAGACTAATTCTTCCTCATCCTTAGCATTTCCAACCTTTTAGGATCAAGGCAGAATTTAACCTGTGTTTCCATCTGCCATATGTATTGAAATTGATTCTAGAAAACCACTGGTTTGCTCAGTGCCTTCAGTTGCCCATAAACCAAGCTGCTCGTCCATGGAACCTACCATATTTTATACATTTTGAATCAGCTCCAGGAAGTGTTCTGAAGAATCCTCTAATTCGAGTCTAGAGAGTTTAAGGAGCTGTTTTTGAGTTTCTGACACTGAAGACAGATGTGTATTTGATCCTTCTGCTCTCCTTTGGGGTTGAATGTGTAGTTCTAGAAAATCTGCAAATCCACTCTAAAACAAGAGGGGGTCAGTAACATAATGTGGCTGTAAGTCTTCAGGAGAGCTGGGAGATGATGATGGGCAGGTCAGACAGTGTTAACACAACTCTTGCTCTATGTTTGTATCCTGCCTCCTAAAACAGATGGATTATCTCCATCAAAGGAGAGAGATTTGGAATGAAATAACCCTCAGTATCACAGCACACTTGGCAGCTTTTATCGTCTTGTAGACAGAGGTTATGAGGGTCTAGAAAAGCTTCCACCCCCCCTTTTTTTTTTGCTTTTTTTTTTTCAGGTGTAGTGTTTTCTCAATCCCAGCTCATCCAGCCCCCTCAAATTTAACTGAAATTAATGTCGTGGCTTCTTTTTCTCCCCCTTTCCGGCTCTTTCCTCCTGAGCCAGGTAACAGCTTAGAACTTGGAAGTATCAGCTTAGAAAGGCTCAGACTTCCTGGAGCCATAGGTTCAATCCTGGCAGCATCTCTTAGAAGTTACAGCCCTTTCTACACTTCCCCCTCCCTTCCGCCGGTAGTGGGTATGATACCAGTAATGCCAGGATTTAGGCTGAGTCCAGAACAGAAGTTTCTGACCTCCTCCCCAATCCCCATCCCTATCTCCGTCCTTCTGTATGAACAATACAGAGCCCAAAGTGGGACATCTTAGATTTGTGCTGATGGCCTGAGTCAGTTTCTGAAGCCAACTTCTATCCTGCCGGCATCTTCTAATTAATTAATGCAGTTGGTAATTCTCCTTATTTCTAGTTCAGTATGCCACTCTGAAGTAGAAGACAGTCCAGTGACCAAGAATGTATGCACGGCTTTGCCTTCTGAACTGGGAAACCGAACTAGGGATCAAATTAATGGTCAGCTTTCAATTATAAATAATAATTGGAAGCAAACAGGAGCATGGATAATCCAAATGCCATTTCTCTTTGGCCTTGGATTTTGGATATGCATATACCCACATATGTGTCTATACATTTAATCTCCTGACCCTAATGAACACCTATTGGGCAAGTCACTTAACTGCTGTGTATCTGTTTCTTCATCTGTAAAATGGGGATCTTAATAACACCTACCTCCTAGGGTTGCTGCCAGGATCAAATGACATAACACATGTAAAGTGCTTAGCACAGTGCCCCGCACATAATAGGTGTTTAATTCCCTTCCCTTCTTCTCATGTGAGCTGCTGCTTTGGCACTTTGGCACAGCTTGGAGCTGGGACTGAGGCCCAGCAGCCATTAATCACAAAAGGTAAGGGATGGTAAGTGGGAAGGTGAGGGTATGTCCTCTTTCCTTGTCACTGCTTTCTACCACTGGCAGGACAGATGTGGGACTGACCCCCTCTCAATTTGGGAAATAGTGAACATTCAAGCTACTCAAGTACTAGGAGTTCTAGCATAATAATGAATACTATTCCTGCCCCTCTACCCCCAATCATGGTGACAGAGCTATATCTGGCAATGGGGAACTACATCTACCTCCTCTCTTAGGCTCACCTTAGCAACTGTGCCTCAGTTTCCTTCTTTGAATGTGGCAATTGACAATAGCAACCTTGGAGGGATGTAGTGACTCATTGGAAAAAAGAGGACTGTGCTGAAAGGCTTCCTTTTGCCATTTTTGATCCTATTTTTCTTATTTTAAATATTGTTTAGTCAGAATAATTTGTAACACAGTGTAAATCTTTTTGTGATTAAAGCATTTAAAAAAAAAAAGCAGGTTTGCTGCCTGGTGTTCACATGTTGACCATGATGGAAAGAGAGCTATTTTCTGATTTCTAATGTTCCAGAGTTGTTTAATCCTTCATTTATATTTCAAGACAGAGCTCTGATAAAAAGGAACATTCATTCTTTGTCAGAGTTTCTGTAGATCCCTATTTTTAAAAATGTGAATGTGTGTGGGAACCACTTGTGGGGAAATAGAAAGGGGGCATTTAGGGTGATTGACCATTATAAATCCAGAACAAGTAAGTTATTTAATAAACTATATTTATTCTCCTCCTTACTCTGCCCCTCCATTTTTTCTGTTAAGTAATGAATGCATTGGACAGACCTTCTGGGACCTTTAAGGTTGAGAAACCAGGAAATAGAAACCTTGTTGCATTTGCCCTAATCATTATTGAAGGCTCCCAGATAGATATCTAAAGTCTTTGGCAGACAATGTTAGAGAGGAGGGGGAGAAAGGTAATTAGTTTTTGATAGGTATTGAAGAAATCAATCACATGGCCACCTCTGAAACAGCCGGGAGACATTTATTTGTGGCATTCTTGAGAACCACGCTGGAGATTCATTTTTATAAACCCAAATGTCTTTGTTTGCGCGGTGTCACTTCATGTGATATTCTTCTTCCCAGAGTGTGTGAACAGAGAATGGGTTAAAACTTGACAAAGGAGAACAGAATGGGATGAAAAATGAAGCCTATTTCAGGATCTGCTCATGTTAAGGAAATCTTGCCTCACATTGAGAACATGAGAATCGGAGATTGGATTTCTAGGCTCATAGTCTCAATTCTGCCACTGACTTATTCCCAAGGCTAGCCATGGGATGAGCAGCCTCGATGTGAATGTATGGGATGCTGAGAACAGTCTTCTTTTTCAGGCTTAATTTACCTCTCAAAGTGAATATAGCCCTTCCCTTGTTGAGGGAAGTTTGGCAGACTTTTTTTGGGGGGGGGGGTGTCAAGGGACAAAGGAGTGTCCAAACCCACGATTCCACCAAGAGATTAAGTGACTTACTCACGCTCACACAACTAGCATTTATCAGAGCTTGGATGAGAACTAAGGTCTTTCTGATTCTAATGCTTAACTTCTGTCCCCTGTCTCACTTTCTTTCTTGGAGAGACTTTAGTGATTTCTAAATGGTTTAAGCAAGGCTAAAGTAATTATTCTTCTTAAGAGTTATTTCAAATTCACATTACAGTAAATTGGCCTTCAAAATTCTAGTCTTTATATTCTTTTGAGTTATGTGATTTTTTTAAATCAAAAAAAAAAAACAAAACGTAATTCCTATCCAGTTTCCTGTTCATAGTTTTGTTTTTAAGAAAAGTAAACTATTAAATTTAGAGGAAGCATGGTAATGGATATAGTAGAGCTGACCTTGGAGCCAAGAAGACCTTAACTCAAGTCTAAACCTTGACACAAATTGGCTGTTTTGACCCTGGGCCAGTTACTCAATTTTTCAGTGCTCTGGGCAATTTTCTAATACTATAAGTTGAAGAGAGATGCCAGCCTACATTATTAGAGGGAGTTACCTCATCTAGGAGTTCCCTATACCAATGTGAAATCTCAAGTCCAATCCCTATGTTTATCCTATCCTGAACTATAAATAAAGAGATTTGATAATGCACTTAGTTTGGGCCTCGTGAGGGCTCTTTGGAGGTGGGAAAGGTGATCAGGTTCTCCTATGCATGTTCCTCTCCATCTAGTAGCAAATGCTCTATGAATAGGTGATTTTTTTGTGTGTGTGTGCTAAGTCTGCAGCCACACCAGAGAAACAGACAACCTATGCAAAAAATCACAAAAGTCCAGAGGCAAATTTGTTGAAAGATATTGGTGTCTTGAAAATGGGTGATGAAACTGTGAACACAGCTGCTGTTTCTTAGCTCTTCTCTGTGCAAATGGTGTTCTTACCTGACTTGTGGGGTTTCCAATTCCTATGCCAACTAGCAACCCAGTCCCTGTGAGGAAAAATATGCAGCCCCATCTCATAGGTTGACAGCAGCAAAAGAGCTTACCAGCTTTCCCCTTGTGTGCAGGGGGAAAAAATCCTCTCTCTGGCATTGTGTATTGACAGTCTTCCTTTGAGATTTAGATCTTAGTAAAGAAATTCCAACATTGAACATAGGATTAATTTTACTTTATTTTGAATCTGAGTTTTTTGATGGAATGTTCCATACACCTGAGCTCATTTTTGTAAGGTAACATTTTCTATCTTTTCTATTGAAATGATGGTCTTAACATTTAAAAAAAAAATTTCTCACTATCTCAGATAAACCCTGACTTTCCTTGCCTTGTAGGATCATAGGTCTGTATGACAGAGGGTGTGGTACTAGGGAATCCTCCATGCCTCAATCCATATATGGCACCAAGGTCACCAAGGAAAAGGGAGATTCATTGTTTGAACTGGATGAGTGTTTTCTCCCCAGCAGGGAAAAAAAAAAGCATTCAGGTCTGGATAGTCATTCTTATTAAGTGCCTAGGATTCTCTGGTGAGGCACATTATGGTGGGGAATTCCTTTCGGATTTATGGGTGGGATTAGTTGCTATGGACCCTCTTACCTCTGAAATTCTGTGATCTGAATTCTTTAATATTGTGGTCCTAGAATTATACATTTAGACCTGGAAGGGACCTTTGAGGTCATCTTGTCCAACCTCTCATTTCACAGGAGGAAACTGAAACCCTGAGAGGGGAAATGATTTGTTTAGGTCTCAGAGGCAGTAGGTAGCAGAACTGAGGTTCACACCCAGGTGTTCTGATTCTTTCTAAATCCAGAACTCTTTGCCCCATACCACACTATCTTCCATGACACCAGTTGCACACTGGTTTCTGTGTTAGCCTTTGGGAAGACAGAAAAAAAGTCACTGCCCTCAAGAAATTTCCATTATAAATGGGTGGTGTATATTGCTACACCTATGTACACCAGTAAGCAAATAAAAAGTAATTTCAAGAGAGAGAAGGTGTTAACAACTTGGGGAGATAAGGAAAGGCGTTCTGTACGAGGTGGTTCCTGAATTAGGCTTTGAAGGAAGCTAGAAGTAGAGACAGAGATAATGGAGGGAGGGCTTTCCAGATCTGGAAAGCCATTTGTGAAAGGGAAGAAAAGCAAGATAAAAAATATTATGATTGTGGAAGGGGGGGGTGGATTTTAAATGCTAGCCTAAACAGTAAACATTTTAGCTGTATGATCCTGGGCAAGTCACTTAACCCTGATTGCCTCACCAAAAAAAAAAAACAAAACAAAACAAAAAAAAAACCAGAGTAAACATTTTATCCTAGAGACAGTAGAAAATCATTGAACATTTTGGGGCGGTGGAGGCAGGGGATGACATGGTCCCGCATACATGTGCTTTTCTAATATCAGTTTGGAAACTGTGTTGAGGATGGATGGCAGGGAATTGACTCAAGGAAGACTTGCTTGGGAAGCTATTACAGTACTCCAGGTGAGAAGTGATGACGGCCTGAAATTCATCCATGTGATTGAAAAAAAAAAGAGACAGATTTGTGATGTTTGTTAGAAGTAGGCTTGACAAGATTTGACAACTGGCTCTGGAGTCAGGGGATCTGGGTTCCAAATCCTCCTCTACCTGCTACCTAGGTGATCTTATACAAGTCACAAAACCCCTCTGGTTCTCACTTTCCTCATCTCTAAAATCAGAGGTTTAAACTAAGTGGCCTTTCAGATCCCTTCCAGATATAAACCTCTGATTCTATGATCAAGTTATGGACTGGGTACTTCCTGTTCATTTTTTTTTCCTTCTCTTAGGGTGGTGGGGGAGAAAGAAAAATTCTAGTAGAAGGATGATTCCAGGTTGTGAACAAGGGGTGACAGGAAGGATGTGGCATTAGGAGAAAACCCCCTTTGCTCTCCTTTTCCAGATGAACATGAATTCTCTCCCTAGTACCACTCCCCAGAATCCTGAATGAAGAGTTAATGCTTTTTATTTGAAGAGAGCCGCCTCTGTCATTTTTGATATCTTTCTGTTTTTATGTGCAGAAACACAAAGCACAATTAGAATACAGTTATATATCCTCATAGTTATTAAAGCTTGGATTAACATGACATCGAGTTTTGTCTGGGGAGTCTTTTGCTATGGCTCAGGGAGCATTTCTGTGTGACAGCAGTAGGCTACAGTTAATATACTTGAACGATACGAGAATCGGTGTTATAAGGCAGAACAAAAGGCTTTATCTGGAGCTGAATTACAAAGGTGGAATTATCACTGGAAATGATCCACAGAGATCTGAGCTTAATTATTGTCGCTCCTGCTTTTTTCAGCGCTATTTCAGCATATAAAAAGGGGGAGCTCATAGGGTTAGGGAGTCAGAAGACTGGCACCCAGAAGCCCAGACTGGTGGTCTTTCTCCAAATGGTGACATGGGATTTCCTGTCCTGCTGTTCTGACACCTTTGGTTTTCTTGGGCATCATTGGGGTGCAGGAGACGTCCCCAGCTCTGTGGCCATTCAGAGTAGTAGATAGCTACATGAGTTCTACCAGGCTGGTCTCCAATGGTTTGAGTGACAGACATTCCCTGCTCCAAACCTGGAGGTGGTTAGGCCAAATAAAGGTTGGTGCTTTTGAGTTCTAGGGTTCTTTTTTCAGTTCAACTCCATATTTTTATTAAGTGCCAACTGTGTGCATGAGACCCTGCTGGGCATTGGGGATACAAAAACAGAAGCAGGATCTTAGATCTATAGGCAGAACGGGACTTCAGAGCTTGCCTGGTCCAACCTTTGCATTTTACACGTGAGGAAACGGAGGCTCAGGTTGATTAGTGACTTCCCCAGGGTTGTGAGCTCCTCTGTCAGACTGAGTTCCTCAAGAGCAAAGACTGTAAGGGGCAGCTAGGTGGCACAGTGGAAAGAGCACCGGCCCTGAAGTCAGGAGGATGAGATTTCAAATCTGGCCTCAGACCAAACACTTGACACTTACTAGCTGTGTGACCCTGGGCAAGTCACTTAACACCCCCCCCCCCCAAAATCACCAAACCCAAGAGCAGGGACTGTGTTTTAGCTTTCCTTGTATCCCCAGTGCTTAGTTCAGTGCCTGGTGCATAGTAGGTGTTTAATACGATGTTTCTTGACTGACTCACACAGGTAGTAATCATCAGAGGCAGGATTTGAAACTGGATCCAGAAAAGATGACTTTTTCCTGTACTGTAGCTGTCTCCCTTTGTGTCAAGGAGTTTACATTCTCCTGAGGGGATAGAACAGGGACCCATATGATTAAATATGAAGTGTAAACTTTGAGAAGGAAAAGAACCCTGGAAACTGGGTGATAAGAGAGGACTCATGGAGAGGAGTGTAGTAGCTCTGGCCCCAAAGGGCAAAGAAAGCATCGGATATTTTACAGTTAGACTTCCCTTCCCACCCCACCACTGCCAAAGCCTTCTTTCTCACCAGTCGTCGTATGTGACTTGGAGGGGATGGTGGGGAGCTGTCCATTTCCAGATCTGGCTCCCCCACTGCCTCAACCAGGTCGGCTTCTGCTGAACTGGGCCCCCAGCATGCTAGTTATGGCCCAATTTCATTTTCACAGCAGTAGATCCTGCTGGCACCTTCAAGAGCCTAATTGTTTTGACAGGCAGAGGCAGCGAAATAATGTGCTCTGTCAGGCATTTGGTTAAAACGCTGGGCTGTGGTTTAGGCCAGGTGTTTGGCTGCAAATGGTGCCCTGGGAAAGCTCTCAGGTTCAAGAAATCAAAGTGTACTTACTCCCAGGGGAGAAAACTAAACAGCAGGATCCACGGTGGGCCCAGCCACCCCTTCCACTCTACTCAGTCCCTGGGTCTGGCAGGTCATCTCAGGGAAATTTTCTGTTAGGGATTTGGGCTCTTTTTTTAAATGATGGGAGTGGGAGACAACAAAAACAGCTCCCTTCCTGTACAGAGAATCCATTTCTTGAATCTATTCATATGTGAATTTTCCCTTTGTATGTATTCATACAATGTTCTCATTAGACATACACATGTGTATATATTTATATATACATACCACATGTGTGTGCATATGTGGATATATGTATGTATCTATCTATATATATATGTGTATGTATATGTAGATATGTATATGAATGATAGCTTAGGTGGTGAAGTGGATAGAGTGCTGGTCTTGGAGGAAGACTCACTAGCTAGGTGACCCTGGCCAAGTCATTTAACTTTTTTTCAGCCTCAGTTTCCTCATCTGTAAAATGAGAATAATAATAGCACCCACATCATGGTAGTTGTAAGTATCAAATGTGCCTTCCCTCTACTGATCATTTCCTATTTATCCTGTATATAGCTTATTTATATATATTTATTTATATGTTGTCCCCCCCAATAGATTGTGAGCCCTTTGAGGGTAGGGGCTGTCTTTTGCCTCTTTTTGTATCCTTAACACTTAGCATAGTATCTGGAACATAGTAGGCACTTAATGAATGTTTACTGATTGATTGAAATATATGTAAAGCATTTTGCAGAGCCTGAAGCTCTATAAAAAAGCTAGCTATCATAATTATCATTATTATTGTTGTTGTTAGCTATTATCATTTCTCTTCAAATGTAAGCTTCTTATAAGTAAGGACTGATTTGTTTACTCTGTTTGTACACCCCCACTCCCCCACCTTCAGTGCCCAGCTTCCAGTAAGTGCTTAATACATGTTTTTTGATACCTAGTTGTTAGGATGAAGAGTTAGAAAGGACCCGCCTTGGAAAGTCATTCATTACAACCCTCTCATAGAGGTGAAGTGAACCTTGTAAGGATCATCCCAAATACTCACTGTGTTGTCATTGAAATGGGTATTCTTTCTACGTGAGTTGCCAACTGCACCCCATCTATGTCCACTCATTCCATGTGGCTCTTGTCCACATCTCTGCAAAAAGTTTAAGGTGGGAGATCTATCTACTCCATGTGCTGAGAATGTTCTTCGTGATGCCCTGGTGATACCAGTGGAAGCCACCTATGCCTAGGATCAGTAGGTAGTAAATAGCAGAACCAGGATTTGAACCCAAGGCCCCAGGCTCCAAATTCATTGGTTTCAGCCACTAGACCTCTAACTCTCTAAGTGAAATCTTTCCTGTTTTTCTCTTTCTCTCCTGAAATTTCTTTATTTTGCTTATCAGTGTAGATGTCGTATCTCCCCAAGAGAATGTAAGCTCCCCGAGGATGGCACTATTTTGTTTATGTCTTTGTATCACCACTGCCTGGTACTTGGTAGCTACTTAGTAAATGTTTTGGGGATTTAACTGCCTTGAAATTCTTTGTTCTGTACCTGTCACTCCATAAGCACAAAGCAGTGATACCCAGCAAAGCTTTTAGAAATGCTGGCTGTGTAGGTGACCATAAACTCCTTTCCTTATTTCTTTATCAAAAAATCCAGCCACCCAGGGTACAATTACAGCATGCCTTGTTTGTTAGCAGGAAAGGTGAGGATAAGGGCTGAATTTAGTATCCAAGAAATGATAGGTGGTTATTTTAACTGGTGACAGTCTTCCACAGGAGGCTCTTCCTTCTTCCCTCCCTTCCTTCCTTCTTTTCTAAAGTCTGGTTTCTCTTTCATTAAGAAACATTTTCTTTTAGAAGGTTGTGACTCCTGCATCATTTGGAAAATCACTGCAAGTATACCCCTCCTTTGAAGAATAAACTTAAGCTTAACTCTAGTGCCAACTTGGTCTTTCCCTAGGAGTCTTAGGGAGGAGCTGGGAAGGAATGTGGGCATTGAATCAACTTAACCTTAATGCCGTGAGTGAGGACTCTACACTATGGGGGCTGGAGTTAGCAGAGAAGTAGGGTAATGGGTTACCTAACCGAGTGTTGGCACTGGAAAGAATCTAAGGTCATCTAGTCTAACTCAGATATTAAAAGCTCAAAGGAACCTTAGAGATAAGTTCATTTAACCCCGTTATTTTTTTGTTGATATTAAGATGTGAAGTGGTTTATTTCATCCTACAGTAGCATCCCTAAGAAACAAAATAGGCTGAGCAGTTCCTTGGAAGGAAGAAAGAATGCTTTTATTTTTCCAAGAGGCAATGTAGGATGGTGGGCAGAGAGTTGGCTAAGAGTCAGAAAGACCTGCATAAGAGTCCCATCTCTGACACCTACTGCTTGGGTGACCCTGGACAAGTCACTTAGGTTTTTGGTATCCCAGTCTATAATGAGACTATAAAATTGAAGAACATATATCAATCTGCATTAGTATAGGGAACTTCATCACTGAGAATTGCCTGCATCAATGAAATCCCAGGTCCAATCCAAATATTTTCCTTTTTAACATCAGTCCCAATAAACAAAACTCACTTCTCATAAAAAGTAGGTAAGGGAAACAATTTAATAGAGTGTGAACAATAGCACTTGTAACTTGTCACTGATTTGTTAACGGAGCAGAAGGGTGTGTGTGCTTTAGCTTCAGTAATGTGGTACCAAGATCTTCCCTTCTCTTTGGTCTGAGCATTGCCTGTTAGCAGTATTCTCACTTAGATGGCTGTCAACGTTTTTTCCTTTGATTCCCCTTTCTTGTGATAGAATCCTAAACTGAATACTAAAGGGGGACCTTCTACGTCTTTGAGTTCAAGTTCTTTATTTTACAGATGAGGAAACTGAGACTAAGAGAAAGAGTTATGACTTTTACAAGTCTTCTCACATTCTTTTAAATTCTTCATATTCATTGTTCCTTTCAGCTAATCATATCACCAAACATTTATTGGGTGCCTCTTGAGTGGTAGACACTGTGCTAAGCACTGGGTATACAAAAAAAAGGCCAAAAAAAAAAAAGAAAGCAAGAAAAAAAGAAAAACAGTCCCTACTTTCAAGGAGCACAGTCTAATGGCAGGGATAATGTGCAAACAATTTATTTTAAGAACAATAAGTAGGATGTCCCACAAGTCTTAGTGCAGTTTTAAACTTTAATAACTTATCTATAGGATAATTTGGAGATAATCTCAGAGGGAAGACCCTAACATTAAGGAAGACCAAGAAAGTCTTCTTGCAGTAGGTGGGATTTCAGTTGAGACTTGAATGCCAGGAGGCAGAGATTAGGAGGGACAGAGTTCCAGGCATGGGAAACAACCACTGAAAATGCTGAGTCCAGAGATGGAGTGTCTTGTCCAAAGAAAAGTAAGGAGTCCAGTGTTACTGTATTGTAAAATACTTGGAGGTGAGTTAGATATAAGAAGACTAGAGAAGTAGGAAATAGTTTTGAATGCCAAACAGAGGATTTTATATTTGATCCTAGAGTTTATTGAATATGAGAATGACGTTAAAAAGTTTTTGCATTAATAAAATCAAAGGAGATATAATTAAAAGAAAAATGGTTCAGTAGGAGAAATATTTGCATTGATTATTACAGCACAATAGTATTCTATTATTCATAGATCAGTGAATCAATGAGCATTTTTGTTGTTTCTCCTTGGTTCTTGAAGAGGACCAAAATGTCATCACTGTGTTGGGATCAAGGTACAGTGTGTCTGGCTGGTTGATCAGACCAATACGAGCTTGGAACGCTGTACCACAGGTCAGGCACAAATAATTCATATGAACATTTAGAATGTAGATATCTCTAAACTTGTGCATCTCACAATTGGGATTTTTTTTTATTTTTGAGCTACTGCGATTCTGCTTCACTCATAGAGCACAGCGCCTTCTTTGTTGCGGGCACGCCACGCTGGATGGTCCTGTGCCAGTGTCTCTTGTGTCTCACAATCGATACTAAAGTTCTTGAGAGTGTCCTTGTATTGCTTCTTCTGACCTCTATGTGAGAGCTTGCCTCGTGTGAGTTCTCCGTAAAATAGTCTTTAAGGCAAACGTATTTTTGGCATGTGCCTTTTTTAACTGTTTACTGTATGTAAGGAACTGTGCTCAGTACATAGGGATAACAGAGACAAAGTATACCTGCCTGCAAATTTGTTTAGCCAGTTTTCAAACATGGGGCATATAGTTTATTTCCAGCTTTGTGCTATTCCCAAAAATTCTACTGTAAATATTTTGTAAGAAAAGGAACATTTCTTTTTGTCATTCACTTCTTTTATGAACATAAGCCCAGCAGTCTAAATCCCTCGTTTTCCAGGTGAGGAAACTGAGGCCACCAAACAAGAAGTGAGTTACCTGCCTGTAGTGACTCTGAGTTATTGGCAGAGCCAGGAGCCCAGCCTTCTTTCTACCAAACAGCCTTCCATTTTCACAAATCTCCTTCACCCCCTGCCTCAGTGTTGTGGGGCTGATTTCAAGGGAGACTTGTTTTTAATTGGAATAAGCACAATATTTTTCTTGCTGCAACAAGGCTTTCAAAGAAGAAAAAACACCCTCAATACCCCAATTATGCCAAAGCATTCCCAGTTCTATCCAGGAGTAATTAAAAAATGCGGCTGAAGCTTGTTCTCTTGCTTGTTTTCAAATGAATAGCTAAATATCTGTCAGGATGATGAGCACTCTGGCTGTTGATGGGACTTACAATCTCAATTTACTTCCAGTAACCACTATGGTAAAAAGCGTACAAATGCTGTGATTTGGAGAGAGATAACACCTGGCCACCCCAGGCACAGAAATTATGTAGCGAAAGAAAGGGTATCCTCTCCCTACCAAAAAAAAAAATTGTACCAAGGTTTTGGAGCAGAGAAGACTAATGGATAAAGCACTCTCAGACCTTGAGATTTGATCATGTTTCCCCTTGTCTCTTGTAGAAGTAGTTGGCTTTGTTTCTTCTTCCAAAAATAGGAGAATTTGGTTTCCTGGGGTGCGGAAAACTAGGATTTTGAGTTCTATATTCCCAGGCAGAGTTAATGTGAGTTTGTTTGGAAAAATTCCACGGGCAGACAGGAAAAACAAAGCCAGTCTCCCAAGGAGATTTCTAACCCCCTCCCCCTTTTTTTTCCTTGAGGATGATTTTGCAAAGTAGACTCTACCACTTCACATCTTAATATCATAGGATCATAAATCTACAACAGGAAGGAATCTCAGAGACCGTCTATCCAACTCCTTCTTTATTTATAGATAAAGTACTGAGGCTTAAGGTAAAGACTGAATGATTTGCCCAGGATGACATGGCTAGTATGTGTCACAGGTGAGATTTGAACCCAGGTCTCTGACTTCATAGCTGGTGCTCCTTCCCATTCCTTGGGTCAGTCAGATCCATCCCTAGAAAGAGCCTAGACATCATCCCTAGAAGATGTGTAGCCTGGACAAATAATACTGTGTTCCCTCACTTTCCTTTCCTTGTCTTCATTGCAATTAACAAACATTTATTAAATACCTACTATGTGCTAAGACAGTCTGCTAAGCTCTAGAGACATACGTAATCCCTGCCCTTAAGGAGATTACATTCTGCTAAAGAACACTAATAACTGGGGGGAGCTGGGAAGGCTTCATTCATGGAAAAGGTGGCACTTGGGCTGAGGTTTAAAAAAAAAAAAGATAAGAAAAGGATTATGGGAGGTGGAGGTGAAGTGGGAGGGTGTGCTTCGACAAATACATTAAGGGCAAGCAAACACTGAATCCCAGAAACTGACAAGTCAGTTTGACTGGAAGGTAGAAGGCCCGAAGGGTGAAATAACATGGAATAAGGTTGGCGAGGTTGGTCAGAGACAGATTGGGTAGGGCCTCAAATGCCAGGCTGAGGGGTCTATATTTTAGCTTAGAGGTGATAGGGAACTATTGATGGTATTTCAGCTCATGTTTTTCTTTGTATCCCCAGCTCATAGCACAATGCCCAGCGTGTTATTGATCAGTTGTTTTTCAATTGTGTCCAACTCTTCATGACCCCATTTGGAGTTTTCTTTGCAAAGATACTGAAATAGTTTGTCATTTCCTTCTCCAACTCATTTTACAGATGAGGAAACTGAGGCAAACAGGGTTAAGTGACTTGTCCAGGGTTGCAGTAACTAGTAGGATTTTGAGTTCTATATTCCCCAGGCAGAGGTAATGTGAGCTTATTGGGAAAAATTCCACAGGCAAACAGGAAAAACAAAGCTAGTCTCCCAAGGAGATTTCTAACCCTTTTTTTTTTCTTGAGGATGGTTTTGCAAAGTAAACTCCACCACTTCACATCTTAATATCGTAGGATCATAAATCTAGAACAGTTTCACTAGTAAGTATGTGAGGCTGAATTTGAACTTAGGAAGATGATGAGTATTGTTGACTCCAGGCCTGGCATTCTATCCATTGCATTACCTACTTGCCCAACGCAGTAAGCATTTAAGAAGTGTTTATAAATTGACTGAATAGTAATGTTGAAAGACAGTATACCTGAGACAGTTTGCTAGAACATTGGGTCATTTTTAGTACTAGTTGGTCCAATCCTATCTTCTTGCCCCGTTTCTCATCCTCTATTGCTCATCATTAGGCAGATGGATAGTATTCAAATCATTCCTGCCCCTCATACCTCCCTAGTTGAGTAGATTGAACGTTGAACTTTGAACCAGGAAGACCTGAGTTCAAATCCCACCCTGACATTTACTAGCTATGTGACCAAACCATTTAACCACTCTAAAGCTTCATTTCTTTTGTTTTTATTTATTTATTTTTAATCTATAAAAAGATGGAGGTTGGACTGAATGGCTCTAAATCTATGATGGCCTTATGTGCTCTCCTCCCTAGGAGCTATTCTGTGGGCAGCCCACCCTGCAGACGGAAGCACTCACACTTGAAGACCTTGACAGGTGAATAAGTTGCCAGCGACTGACCTTCTTGCATATCCAGAGCATACCTATCTTATTACCCCATGATTCAGAGACTGGCAGACTGGAACAGTGGCTGGGAGAGTGTGCTTAATAAAAGAATTGCTCAGCTATCCTATTTTTTTGTGTTAACTTCCTATATAATTACTGGCTGTAACAAAAGAACCCAAAGAGGCTTTTCTGTGCATATAGGGATAAGTCTTCACAACACACTTGAGCTCTGCCTAATGCCCGAAGTGAGAGGGAAAATCAGCAAGTTTTAATGCGTTGGGCCAATTGCTTGTTTGAGAACTGTGCTCCTGCCCTAATTAAGACCCTTAGCAAATGGGAAGTGTGTTTGCTGAGTCTGTTGAGAGAGAGAGAGAGAGAAAGAGAGAGAGAGATGATGGATAGGTGGCAAGAGAGACAGGCAGGCAGGCAGACAGATACACACAGAGGTACGTAGATATAAAGTGAGTAAGCATTTATTAAGCATGTATTACAAGTTAGTCACTGTACTGTGAGACACAGATACAAGCAAGCTAATACATCAGAGCTGGGAGACCCAAGGATGGATTCTGGGGTATGGGGCGGGGGTAGATCGATGGTGATGATGGCCTGAGTTGTGAATACTTGTGGTGAGGAGATAGCTGGGGAGTAGAGTGGAGATCCAGTCCTGGCAAGATGAGGCTAAAACTTCAGAGCTGAGTGATCCAAGGGTGATGTCCGATGTTGCCATGAAAGGCATGGTTTCCTTGTTAGAAGGGTGCCAGACTTGTTAAGTGCCAATTTACCATGATGTGTTTGCTATCATACTCAAGCAGAAAGCTGTATTCCCCTATTAGAATGGAAGCTCATTGAGGGCAGAGACTGTGTTCCCAGTTTTTAGCACAGTGCCTGGCACATGTGCTTAATAAATGCCTGCTGACTGATTGATGTTGCTGCATTCTTTAGACCTTCCCTGATTCTCCATGGAAAAGCTACTCTTTCCCTCCTTTTGAACTCCTGTAGCACTTTTGACTAAGGCACTTAATTAGAATGTCAGCTCCTTGCGGGCAATAACATTTTCATTTTAATCTTTTTATCTTTCATGGCTTGCATATAGTTGTTGTTCTGTCATTTTTTCCATCACGTCTGACTCTTTGTGACCCCATTTGGGGTTTTCTTGGCAAAGATCTTGGAGTGGTTTGCCATTTCCTTCTCCAGCTCATTTTACAGATGAGGAAACTGAGGCAAGCAGGGTTTAGTGACTTGCCCAAGGGTCACACAGCTAGGAAGTATCTGAGACTGGATTTGAACCCAGTTCTTCCTTACTCTAGGCCCGACACTCTATCCACTGCACCACCTAGCTGTACATAGTAGGTGCTTACTAAATATTCGTTTATAAAATATGCTAGAAGACTATTACAACTAGAAGGAACCTACATGGGAGAACCATCCAACCCAACCCATTCATTTTATCAGTGTGGCAGTTAAGGCCCAGAGAAGGAAAGTGAGGTCCCAGGTCCTAACCTAGCACTCATTTAATAATGAGTATCTTGGGAGAGGCATGCTTGATTTCCCCTGCTAGACTGTTATTGCCCGTCCTTCATTTTTGAAGAGGACCAATGACATTGTGATGTTGGGGTCAGGGTACAGTATGTTCAGCCGTGACTGATCAGTCCCATATGAGCCCTACCACAGGTTGGGCACAAGTAATCCATTAGAACATTTGGGGTGGAGATGTCTCTGGATTTGCATGCTCACGTTTCCTTTGTGCTACTGCAATTCTGCTTTGCTCATCGAGTACAATACCTTCTTTGATATAGTCACGCCATGCTGGGCCATCCTCTGCCAGTGTCTCCCCTGTCTCACAATCGATACTAAAGTTCTTCAGAGAGACCTTGAGAGTGTTCTTCTGACCTCTGAGTCAGCACCTGCCTTCTGTGAGTTCTCCATGAAACAGGCTTCTAAGCATTTGGGCTTTGTGGCCGGCCCATCAGAGTTGTGCTCCCTGAAGCAGAGTAAGAATGCTTGGCACTTCAGCTCAAGAGGGGACCTCAGTGTCCATCACCTTATCTTGCCAGGTGATCTTCCTAAGACAATTCAAACTGAAGCAGTTCAGTTTCCTGGTGTAGGACTCCCAGGTTTCACAGGCATACGACAATGAGGTCAGCACAACGGCTCTGTAGACCTTCAGTTCGGTAGGCAGCCTAATGCCTCTTCTTTCCCACACTTCCTTTCAGAGCCTTCCAAATGCTGAGCTAGCTCTGGCAATGTGTGCATGGCAGGACCTTGTGTCTTTGCCCACTGTAGGCACTTGAGTGTGTGCTGAAATGAGCTGGGGTAAAAAGAATGGAAACTTCTCCAAGGCCCCATTAAGGTATCCAAATTATATGATTTCCTATTCCTGGAGCGGAGAACAGCTTGTGAGTTTTGCTTTGCTGATAAAGCATGATTCCCTTCTGTAGAAATGTCAATTGTTCCTTTTTACCTGTTACCCCAACTCATCTCCTTTCCCTTCCACCACACACGCCCTGCAGCAAAAGAGACTTTCATGCATGGAGAAGCAGCATAATGTAATACTTGTCTTATCTTTCCTCTTACCCAGCAGGTATTTACAAAGGGGCAGCAGATGTGTCTTTAAAAAAAAAAATCTATTTGGTTGCTCTTGCCTAGGACTGTTTCTTTTGAGATATGCTCACCTGTGTCCACCTGGGACTGTCTTGGAGCCCTTTCAGGGCATTTAGAGCTATTGGGAGCTTTGCTTCCGCCTGAGCTCCGTCTCTTTGAAAGACACTGAGGCCCCCGTTTTTTTTCCTTTGCTTTAAATTGGATAACCAAAAAGACTTTTCCTGGAGAGAAACAGCATGCAGTGGTGTATCGTCAAGACCCAGGAAAAACCTGTAGGGCTATTATGGCTCATTTGCTGGGTGAGAGAAATCTGTAATTTTCTTTTGTGTATTTGTATGCACAAAGATATGATAAAGACAGCTTGTGTCCTCTTTAGTTTTCCAGATGTCTCACGAGTGGATAAACATCATTGCTCTTTTTGGTGTCGGGTGTAACATAGCTGGTTTAGGGTAATGCCTCTGTATAGACATGGAGCGTTGGCGGTTATTTTAACGCCTCTGAAAACTGTCCATTTGTTGAAAGGGGACCGCACATGGCTGTTTCCTCCAGATTCCCGTTGGTCCTTCAAAGGAGGAGGAGGAAATCTGCTGGCCTACAAATACTGCACTTTCTATGAGTACTTGGCATTAGTTTTCAAGACCTATTAAACATCTGGTTCTGTTTAGCCCATTTGATTAGAATAGAGTAACACACACACAAAAGTGGAGCTTATAGGTTTCAGAGGTAAAACTTGACTGTAGCCTTGCATACTGGAACTCTATAGACATAAGAAGGTTGTCCTTGGGTGGAATTGGCTTCATCTTGTGAAGTCTCATGAAGACTAGTCCTGAGGGAGCTGTAAAAGACACACACAACATGGTGGTGGAAGGTGGGTTTGGGGAGTTTCTAGAGAGGATATGTGAAGAAACTATAGCCTAACCCAGTAAAAAGTTTACCCCCTCTTGGTACTTGGCAAACCCATTTTGAGGTGTACATTTTATTGAGAAATGTGACTTTGGAAGGCTCTTTATCGTTGAATGCACAACATTTGGCCTGGTGTTAGATTCTCTTGGGACTCTTTTGTTTCCAAGCAATCAGTCTATAGGAATTTAGTAACCTTCTGTGTGCCAGGCACTGTGCTAAGTGCTGAGGTACAGAGTGAAGCACTTACTGCCCTCCAGGGGTTTATATTCTATTGGTGGTGGGGTAAAGAGATATTCTTATAATACTTATAAATGCAAGGGATAAGGACTGAATCTCTGATTTTATTGATTGGCAAAACTCCCTCTACCAATGCAGATTGGTACCATCTCTGAAATGTATAATCTTAAGTGGCTTAGAGCACTGAGAAGTTAAGTGACTTATCTAGGCTCACACAGCCAGTATTTGATAGAGGCAAGATTTTAACTCAGGTCTTCCTAGTTTGAAAGCAAGTATCCTGGGGTAACTTGGTGAAACAGTGGATAGAGCACAGGCCCTGGAGTCTTCAAGACCTGAGTTCAAATCCAGCTTCGGACACTTACTAGTTGTGTGACCCTGGCCAAGTCACTTAACCCTGATTGCCTCCCCCACCAAAAAAAAAAAAAAAGAAAGAAAGAAAGCATGCTGCCTGATATGCCAAACTGCCTTTCATATAAAATATATACAAAGAAAATAGAAGGTTATTTCAGGGGAGAGGCACTAATAACACTTATAGAAGGGAGGGGAGGAAGTCAGGAAAAGCCTCATGGAAAAGATAGTGTTTTGGGGTTAAGCTTTGAAGGAAAGTAAGGATTCTAGAAAGTGAAGAGGGAGGGGGTTCCAGGGAAGGGGAAGAAAAATGGAAATCCTTGTGCAATTCTTATGTAAGTGTAATGAGGGTACACACGTGCATATATAGGTTATGGCTAGATTGGCAACAGACCAGAGTTGCTAAGTAGTTTGAGTCCGACAGTGCAGCTCTGCATCTCTCTCAGAAGCTCCAGCTATGGGAGACGTCCTCTTCCCAAAGGGAAGGAAATAGATGGGGTTAGTGTAGAATGGTAAGCCCTGCTTAGTCAATCCTGCCATCCAGGACTATAGACTGACCCAGCAGAGTCTTCCACCTTCATCTGGTCTATGCTCCCCACATCTATTTCTGCCTCTTGATTTCCTCTTACAGGGCCTCCTCTGACCCTCCCAGCTGAAAAGGAACTGTCCTTTCTCAGATTTCTGCTAGCACTATGCCTGGACTTGGCCTTGGAGAGAGAGGGGGGTGGGGAGAGAGGAAGAGAGGAGAGAGGAGACAGAGAGAGAGGGAGAGAAGAATTATACCTGCTGAGACAGCTAATGTTCTGTCCAGGCCTGCACCTGGAGTCCTGAAATGCTGAAGGAGCAATATTCCAGCAGTGGTTTGGATCAAGTTAGGAAGGAAAGAGTGGCATTCTTTCTATGCCAGAGTGCGTAGAGCCTTATCATTGTTATTTGGGACGGGGACTCAGGATGCCTCAGGCTGACTACCTGGTATCAGAATCTTTACAGTTGGCTTAGATCCCTTGAAAAGACTTACCTCTGTCTTCCGGGTCTGGGTGATGGGGATAAAACTAACTTCTCAAGGGTGCTGAGAATTAATGAGCTGACACTGTGAAAATTGCTTTGGAGATGAATTGGACCGGGAGTACTAAGTATTACTATTTTATACAGAAAGCTGAAAATAGCCTCCCTCAAGCCACCCTGATAAATAACTAAATCTGATTAGCAATCTGATTTTCAACTACCTCTGTGAGTTTTTTCCTTAAACATTTTTTTTTCTCTCAAGTAGAAAGTGAGAATTAGAAGAAATTTTAGCAGGGTAAATCATAGGCCTACATCAACATTGCAGCAGGAAAAAAACAAATGAATTGGTCACTGCATGCTTGGATTGATGGAGACACCCAGGCTTTCATTCCCTCTCTAATGACTATATACCCACCCAGGGAAAGGCCATGAGGGCCTTTCTTTTTCAGTTCTAGTCCATTTCACATCCAACCTGCTTCCATTCCTGCCCTTAATACAAAACTATATCAAAATTTTATCCTTCCCTGCAAGTTCCAGCTGAAGGTCCTTATCCCCTGCCAAACCTCCCCAGCTCATAGCTTTATTATAGCACTCATCATAGAGACTCATTCTTATTGTTAACTTTCTTGTTAGCTATCTTGTCTCTCCAATGAGAACTGAGGTTCTTAACTTTTGTGTGTATGTAATGAACCCCTCTGGCAGTCTGGCGAAGACTGTGGACTCCTCAGAATCTTTCTAAATGCTTGAAATAAAATGCACAGGAATATAAAAGAAACCAGTTATAAAATACACACAGACACATATACATACACACTCTGTGTGTGTGTGTGTGTGTGTGTGTATTTTAAAACAAGTTCACCACCACCACCACCCCCCCACCCCAGGTTAAGAACACCAGAATTAGATTGTAAGCATATAGAAGGTAGGGACCATGCATTAGACTTTTATCTTTGCTCCTTTTTCTGAACTATCATATCACTTGTGCTTTACCTCTCCTTTGGTGTCATCCTATATAAGGATCTGTAATTTCAATGATGCCCTTCCACTGACCTGTCTTCTTATCTTCTCTGCACCTTAATAGATTATCTTCTAAAATTCCTCATCCTATGGCCACCCTGGTAACAAACCTTGCTAAACCTATCTAGGTTGGTCCTTGGAGCACAAATATACAGTTTATCACTAGGTCTGAAGCCCTTCCAGTGTGGTAGGACCTGTTAGTATAGCCTCCCAGGACCCAGGGGAAAGGACTCCAATGTAAGATTGATGATATCAATGACTTTTCTTGAGCACTTTTCATCTTTCTAAATGAAACTAGACTGTAAGTCACCTACAGCAATGATTCCTAACCTGGGTCCATGAACCCTAGATGTCTGAACTTGGATGGGGAAAAATATCACTTTATTTCAGTATAATTGGTTTCCTTTATAATGCTACATATTTTGTTTTTTATGCTGTTAAAAATATTGTTATGAGAAAGGGTCCACAAGCTTTACCAGACTGGCAAAGGTGTCCATGAGACAAAAAAACGTTAAGAATCACTGACTAAAAGGTAGAGACCGTGCTTATTCTTTGTGTCATCTACTACATCTGGCACAGTGCCTAGAACATAGGAGGTACTCAAAAAATATTTGTTGATTAATTTAATTACTAATTACCTCCTAAATTTTGTCATTTGACCTTTTCATGGGACTCTCCTTTCTGTCTCTCTCTCCTCTCTTCTCTTTTCTCTCTTCCTCATCCCTTCCTTTCTCTCTGTCTTTTCTACATCCTTTGTATTTTTATCTCTTCCCACACCTTTTTCTTCTCTCCTATTTACTTTCTTTTTGGTTCTCTTCTGCCTCTTTTCATCACCCTCTTGAGCCTTACTCAGCCCTAGAGGTGACCCTCTGCTCATGTAGGTACATCCAGAAGAGACCTTGGAGAAATCTTGTAGCCCAATGGTTTTCAAAGTGTGATCTGGAGGTCCCCAAGACCCTTTCAGGAGATCCCTTAAGGTCAAAAATATTTTCAGAATAATATTTAAATTATTGTAATTTTGGTACAAGGGCACCTAGGTGATACAGTGGATAGAGCATCTGACCTGGAGTCAGGAGGACCTGAGTTCAAATCTGGCCTCAGACACTTACCAGTTGTGTGACCCTGCCCAAGTCACTCAGCTCTGTTTACCTCAATTCCTCATCTGTAAAATGAGCTGGAGAAGGAAATGGTGAATCGCTCCAGTATCTTTGCCAAGAAAACAACTCCAAATTGGTTCAGGTAGAGTGGACATGACTGAAATGACTTCCTGACTGTAGGCCTGGCACTCAATCCACTGCACCACTTAGCTGCCCCCTCCTTACTATAGGCTTGCTTATAGGACAGGGAATTGTAATAATGGGATTATTGATACTTTGAATACTTTGATACCTTGAATTTACGTATTGCTTTCTACTTCTCAGAGTGTTTTCACATATCTGTATATATTATCTCCCCTGATCCAGGATTCAATAGTTCATATCCTTTCAAGTTTGAATGTACTTGTATAGTAGAAAGTAAATCACCAGCATGTTTTTACTTAGAGGCCCCTCTTAATTGCTCGGCCCTACTCTCACAGCTGATAGCTCTGGATCATTCTCTTCTTCTTCATCTAAATGTGGCATCTGAAGCCCTGGGGAATTTCAAATAGGTGTGGAGGTTGACTCCTTGGGACCACCAGTTGTCCAAA
>NW_020954575.1:6894863-6899863 GCF_900497805.2 Vombatus ursinus | reverse complement strand
CCTTCATTTTATGGCTTACTCAGGGCTATGTAGGGGAGGGAGCAGCAGAGGCTCCAGCTACAGGCCACTGTGTCCTAGTGATAGCTTTTTTTTTTAAAACGAAGACCTAAACTGTGCTAAGACTGTGGCAGCTTCTGGCCAACTCTTGACCCTTCTCCAGGTGAGCAAGCTGGGGGATCTTCAAATGAAAGCTGCCTGCACCTCTGGTCTTGGTGTCTTAAGATGATTGCCTGCTAGCATCAGCAGCATAGCTAATGTTTGTGTGCTGACCCACCCAGTGAGGCAGGGCTCCAGTACAGAATGTGTTACTCTTAAGCAAAGTCTGTTTTTCTTGAAGCAATGAACGTGCAAGCTGAGAAAACTCATGTTCCCAGCCTGCCGTGACTCACTTCCCTGAGGGGAGTGTCTCCTTCCCTCTTTACCCTAGGAAACTAGAACTTGGTCTTACCTTACAAGTAAAGAGTGTTTAAGACCAGCCGCCCTTTTGGCCCTCCTACCTTCCCCCACCTTTTCATTTAGGTCATGGACTTTATCTGGACTCTAGCAAAGTCAAAAAGGAAAAGCAACAGAAGTGACAGGGTTGGGGAGATATGTGAGTATGTATAGTGGAAAGAAAACTGGTGGTGGAATCAGAAACAAGCACTGGGTTCAATTCCTTTTCTGCTGCTTCCTACCTGTGTGACCTTGGGGAAATTGCTTGACCTCTCTGGGCTTCATGTAAAAAAATGGAAAGGATTGGAACAGCGGACCTCTGAGGTCTGTCGTAGTGCTAAATCTGTGATCGTATGAGAAGATACCAACACAGATAATCATTGCAAAATGAGGATTTCTGGCTAACAGAATGAAATTTCCTCCACCTTAGGATCATAGGATCATTGAATGAGAGCTAGAAAGGGACCTTTGAGGTCATGTTGTCCAGCCCTCTCTTGTAATAGATGAGGAAACTGAGGCCCAGAAAGGTTAAACGAAGTCACTTGACCCGTAGGATTAGAGACACAGAGCTGGAAGGGACCTAGAGATCATCTAACCCAATCCCTCCTTTCCTAGAGAAAGAAACCACAGTGGCCCTGAGAGACACAATGACAGGTCTACTTAAGGAGCTGGAGGAGGAGACAGATCCTTCTTCTCTCTCTCTCTGGAAGCATACACAGCCCTTCTCAGTTCAGCTAACGTACCCCCTTTCACCAGCTAAGTTAGACAAGTTTACAAGGTAGACCAAAACAACTTTTCGGATGCCAGGACTAGGCAGTTTTCTTTGGAAAAAAAGTAAAGAGTGTGGATAAGTCCCATACTCTAGTGGGAAGTGTCTCCCTGCTTTGAGCCATGTAGGCCTTCTGTCGGGCCCTGTTAAGTGCCTGAGGGGTCATGGAAGCCACGGAAACTTCCTGGTCTGAATTGGTCTACTAAGCAGGCTTGGCTTTGAAGAGGGCACCTGGCCACACTCCCTCCTAAGTAAGAGGGCGCACTTCATCAACCCAGATAACCAGAGAAGCCTCATTCCAGGGCTCACAGCTCCTTTTGGTGCTGCCTGCTCTAAGGTGAGAGTATGAAGGGCAGCTCCCTGATGGAGTCCAACCTGGCCAAAGGCCTTGGAATCTGGCAGGCTTTGGTAAGGGTGGGGTGAAAGTGTCTGGGGGCAATGGTGCCAGGAAGCTCCCCCCGACCCTTGAGTCATAGAGGGTAAAAACAACAAGCCTTCCAACAGCTAGGAGAGCTTTAATACTTTTTTTTAAATGAAAAGAAATATAAATAAATTAGTGTTCCTCCCTCCTTTACCCCTCCCCCAATATTCAACAGGGGCATCCTTGACAGAAGAGGAAGAGAGAGCAAGAGACTGAGGCTTCCTTTTATTTCTATTTATTTAATTTTGTTTTTAAATTCCATTGTAATCAAAGCCTTAGGCCTGATACGAAAACGATTTTCAGACAGCCCTGCATGCAGTGGGCATTTGTCTTTGTTAATTTATATGGGGAAAGGTAGTCAATCCTCTGGAGTCAGCTCCTGGCTCTTGGATTTCACAAGGGTATTTAAAATAACAGTTCCTGGCAGTTGACTAGCAGCTAAGAGATTTTTTTTTTCTCATTCAGAAAGCAAAATATTGCATGAGTTGTACAACATATACAAACGATTGGAAGATTTAGGCAACAAACACATAGCATGGTTTTTAGCAAAGAACTAAAGACTTCATCGAGTTATAAAGTTAGCAATCAGAAAGAGAGAAGAGAGTGGGATTTGGGGACGGGGACGCAGTGGTGGTGCTGAGGGGTGAGATACAACACAGATGTATTTTGTTGTCTGTCATGCTTGTTTAATTTCCCTTCTCCTCGGTTCCAATTCGAATTGCCAAAATATGTTAGATTACAGTGCGTTATTTCATTTGCCTGCTTTATAATTCCTTCTTACCTCAAACAGATGAAAAACATTGCACTAAAACAAATTGACAGTTCTTGAACCGAGGAAGATCTTTATCCTTCAGAGTGTTGATGTAGAAATAAATGAAAGAAAAACATACTTGCTGGGTCTTGAAGCAGCTTGAATTGGTATGTTTTTTTGGTAAGGATTGCTATACTTTTTTTCATTGTTCCCTCCATCTCCTGCTTTTTTTCCCCCCTCCCCTCTTCAGAGAGCAGCTTACCTTAGATTAAAATGTTGGTATGACCTTCAGCAAATCACTGTCCTTCTCTGGGCCTTGGTTTCCTCCCCTGTAAAATGAGGTAGTTGGACAAGATGATCCCCAAGGTCCTTTTCAGCTCTGACATTCTATGTCTTAAGGCATGTCCTTCTACTAGCTGGAACATTCTGTATTCTGATATTCTATTTTCTAAGTCCTTCCAGGCTCCTACATTCTATGTTCTGATGTTCTTTGTCTTAATATTCTACATTCTAAGTTCCCTTCTTGCTGGAATGTTGTGTTCTTACATTCTAAGTCAGTTCTAGATCTGTTTGGACATTCTGTTTTAATGTTCTGTTCTAAGTTCCCTTCTTTTTTTTTTTTAATAAGTATTTATTTATTTATTTTTGCTTTTTTGGTGAGGCAGTCGAGGTTAAATGACTTGCCCAGGGTCACACAGCTAGTAAATGTCATGTGTCTGAGACTGGATTTGAACTCACGTCCTCCTGACACCAAGGCCAGAGCTCTATCCACTGCGCCACCTAGCTACCCTAAGTTCCTTTCTCGCTGGAATATTGTGTTCTTACATTCTAAGTCTGTTCTAGATCTGTTCTGACATTCTGTCTTAATGTTCTATGTTCTAAATTCCCTTCTTCCTGAAACCTTCCATGTTCTGAGTCCCTTCCAGCTCTGACATTCTCTGCTTCTAAGTTGAGGTGACCATTAACTTAGTGACCTTGTTAATGGATTTGAAATCTGTTGAAGATCTGTGGAATAATTTGAGTTTGCACATGGTTGGAAAATATTCTATAATACTTAAATTTATTAGTTCTACAAAATGTCCTTAGGAATCACTTGGACAGGAAATATTTGTTGTATTCCTACTATATGTAATGCAAATTGCTAACTGCTACTGTTTGTTGTTGCTGTCTAGTCGTGTCCAACACTTACTGATCCCATTTGGGGTTTTCTTAGCAAAGAGACTGGAGTGGTTTGCCATTTTCTTCTCCAGGTCATTTTAGAGATGAGGAAACTGAGGCAAACAGGGTTAAATGACTTGGCCAGGGTTACACAGCTAGTAAGTATCCAAGGCTGGATTTGAACTCAGGTCTTCCTGTCTCCAGGCCCAGCAGTCTATCCACTGTACCACCTAGCTGCTCTGCTAAGTGCTTTGAGTAACAGGAAATATAAAAGATGGCCCCTGCCCTCCTGACACTTATAGCCTTATGGGGAGTGGCAGAGAGGAAAGAGAATAAAGATGTCTGTGTTAAATGTTTACATATGTTGTCCCATGTGACACTTGAGTAGTACATGAGATCAGTCTTGTAGAATTTTAGAAGAAGGGAGTGCTCTTTGGAAAGTTGGGACTACTAATATATTCATAACTAAATTTCATAGAGGTAGTGACTTGTGCCAGACTGCACAGCTAATCAGTGATGGAGCCAGGACTAGTGATACACTCAAAAGCATGCTCAATTTCAATTTAGAGGACCTAGATTTGAATTCTCATCTACTATTTATTATGTCTGGGTCCTTGGACAAGTCATCCAACTCCTGGGCCTCAGTTTCCTAATCTGTAAAATGAGAGTAATGCACTAGGTGGACTTCAGGATCCTGACTCTCTCTAAATATGTGATCCTGACTTATTTCAAAAGCTCTTTTTATCATGCCATTATATTGAGTAACTAGAGAGTCTTACAATTATATTACATATTATTCCATATTACAATTTCACATTACAATCATAGAACATTGAGTTAGATGGAACCTTAGAGATCACTCCTTCCTCTCCATCACGCTTTCTTATCTAGAAATTTGGCACAGAGGATATAACCTTTTTATCCCAGCACTCCTACCCTGGGGTCCAATTATCCTAATTGGTGATTGTCTCAGTTGCCCACTTCACCAAAATCCGTCTAAGACCAACCCCAGCTATGCCTCACTTCATTCCTTGACAGCTCCAGTCACCATCCTTGTAACTTTTCAAATAGGAAGACGTCTCCCTGGCCCCCATTCCCCATATGTGTTATTTCCTCCTATTAGAATTTTTGAGATCTGGTACTGTCTTTGCTTTTTCCACCCAGGGCCGAGGTGGACACATTTGTATAAGAAAGTCTTTTCACTTTGTTAGGCTGGAGGCCGTTTTTATGGTCACAACATTTTTTTCAATCTCTTCTGGGTGCACAATGGCAAGATCAGCCAATCAACAAGCACTTACTAAAATGTCTGTTATTTGCAGGACACTGGGCATACAGTCCTGACCTCTAGGAGCTTACAATCTTGCCAGGGACAACAATAGATAGATAGATAGATGGATAGATGGATGGATGGATGGATGGATGGATGGATGGATGGATGGATGGATGGATGGATGGATGGATGGATGGAT
>NW_020954575.1:6827120-6894853 GCF_900497805.2 Vombatus ursinus | reverse complement strand
GATGGATGGATGGATGGATGGATGGATGGATGGATGGATGGATGGATAAATAGATAGATAGATAGACAGATATGTCTGTCTATACACACACATATATATGTATATATTGATTGATTGATACAAATAGATTCAAGATAATTTTGGCAAGAACAGGAAAGGCTTCATGTAGAAGATAGCATTTGAGATGAGCCTTGAAGGAAACCGGGCAATTCTAAGAGGTGGAGGTGAGAAGGGTGGGTACTCCAGACCTGGGGTTGGGCAGGGAAGGAGTACCCAGTAAACAAAAACAGAAGGAACAGTTTTTAAAAGCCTGTCTAGCTGGGCTGTAATGTGTGTGAAGGAGAATAATGTGTAAAAAGATTGGAAAGGTAGGTTGGGACCAGGTTTTAAAGGGCTATAAATGACAAACAAAAGAGTTTATATTTGAATCTGTAGGCAACGGGGGACTGTTTGAGTTTTTTTGAGTAGGAAAGTGTCATGGTCAAAACCTATGCTTTAGGAAACTCACTTAGGGAGCATTGTGGGGAGGCCAGATTGAAATGGGGACAGACTTGAGGCAGGGGCCAATTAGGAGGCTGTTGCACTAGTCTTGGCTGGAGGTGAGAGGGGCCTGAATTAGGGTTGGGGTTGTGGTAATGGGAAAAAGGGTACTCGGTTAAAAGTGGGATAGAAGTAGAATTATACAACCTGGGTTTATTCTCTGCCACTTACTAAAGTGTGACTGTAGACAACTCACATCTCTTTTCTGAGGCTCTATCTTCTTATCTTTACAATGGAGATAATATTTGTAACATCTACCTCACGATTATGGAGTAGAAACTATTGTTATATTAATGTGAATTATTATTATTAATGTGAATAATAATGATATTTGTGAGAATAGTGTTTGTGTGACCTCACAAGGTGCCATTCCAACCCAGGGATTCTTCTCCTTCAATAGTTGGGGCTTAGAGATTCTCCTTGTTTGCCAGGTGACAAGTCATAGGGGAAATAAATGCTCTGCCCCTGGGAACAGTGGGGCATGGAGAAGCAGCGCTTTGTCACAGGTAGAAAGAATGCTCCTTTGTGACTCAGGAGAGCTTGGTTCTGTCTAGTTCTGACACTCACTAGCCATGTGATTTTGAATAAATGACTTCCCCTCCTAAGCCTCAGCATCCTCTGACAGATGAGGGATTGGACTCAGAGAGATCCTTTCCAGGCCTCTAATTAGGTGAGTTTGTGTATCCAGGACTTTGGGGAAGAATCTGTTCTATTTGCTGTTTCCCATGGGAAAGAAGAAAGTAGCGATCTGAACCCCAAGACCTTCCCAGGACCAGCGTCGTAGAGATGTATCCAGTCAGTTTTGTGGAAATCATCCCCTTGCAATGCAATGTCCCCCATTTCCTAGATGAGAAGGCCAAGGCAGGGAAGGGAAAGCCAGCTGCTTGGTTGTTTTATCAAGGCATCGGAGTTAGCATTCAGGCCAAGAATTCCCAGTCCCATTGAACTCCCTCCCCAAGCCAGAGGCTGCAGCTACGCTTATCACCATCCAAGATTGCATTGGCCACAGGAGATGAGGATGATTTTTCCATTTGGTCCCGATGTTTATTTCACGCCCATCAATATCAGCACATATTAGGACAGATGAGGTGGTTATTTACAGACTATGCTTTTTCACACTCAGTAATTATAAACCCTCTCCCCCCACCCCCCCAATTTGGTCCAAGTCGTGGAGATCTATTTTGGCAATTAGCAGTTTAGTATTTGTTTAATGGGAATGCAAGCGAGTGTTACAGCGCATCAGTGCTACGCTAATGATTTGACTCTCTCCTTCAGAGCTAGCAGGGTTGGGGATTTTTTCACGGTAGGCGAAGGCCCAATATGGGGACAAGTGGGGAAATGGAAAAAAGAGAGCATAAGGCATCTGGATCATTTGGCTGCTTGCTGTCCCACCTCTTCCCCCAGACACTTGCTCGTGCTCACACTCACAAACATACACACACACACACACACACACACAAGCACACATTCATGCAACTAATGCTGTAAATGGGGCTATAGATTTCCAAAATATAGCAGCAGCCACTTGAAGGAGCTTTGAACAAGAGGCCCGTTTTACCAGATGCCACTTCTGCATGACAGCTGTCATGCCTGCAGAAACCAACTGCTTCTCCTCAAACAGCTAATGCCAGGCTTGTTTCTGCATTCCTCCTCCTCCTCCTCCTCCTCCTCTTCTCCCCTTGCCTCTTTCCACCTTTCTGGGTTCTAGCTCCAAAACAGCAGAATGGAATCTCCTCCTCTCTCTCCCCCAACTCCTCAGATTCAGACCCATCCTTGTCTTGCCAGACCTTCCTCCACCTTTGCTTGGTCTCCTTTGCCTTTAGGGACACATGTACATACCTCTCTGGGATCTGTGTGCATGCACACACACATGCACACACACAAACAAATATATAACCTGGACACGGACTCTTCCTGCTCCCAATGAGTATGCTCTTTGGCTCAGGTTGTGAGTGATTCCTGTATCTCCTCTCTGTGGGGCACAGTGGCTCCATCATGTCTGTTCTCTTTGTCCCTTAGCGACTGGCTTGTACTGTCAGAGGAAGTGGGGTTGGGCTTGTGGCTATCATGTAGGTGCATGGGTTTCTATGTGCGGTTAGTTCAACATTTAGGCTCATTGGTAGCATGAACAGTAGATTAAGTGAAAAAAGAATATTATCCTTGAAATAAATACTAATAGCTTACTAGGTAGTAGACACTTAAATAGTAATCACTTAAAGCTTCCTCAAAACTATGAGAGGAGACATCGGCCTCAGGATTCAAATGCTCGTTTATGTTATAATAGGTAACACGTTTGTAGTCTTGGAAGGGTCAGCTGGTAGGAAGAGCGTTGGGCTGGGATTCTGGACCCCTGGATTTGGGTTCCAGATTTGCTTCCATCTTGCTCTGTGAGCTTGGAAAGGTGATTTAATCTCTCTAGCCCTTAGTGTCTCTACCTGTAAAGTGAAAGAAAAAAAAAAATTCCTGATCCTCCTTATCACCTTGTTTTCCCCTCTAACTTCTTTACCCCCCGCCCCAACCCTGTCCCTGATATTCTTTGTCTTTTCTTGGGCCTATTAGCAGTAAAAAATATTGTTCAATGTGATCACCCCATTACTTGTTTTCTTTGAAGGGTTTAAAGACTGGATCTTTGTGTCTTTTCTACCTGAGCTTATCATGGTCAGTACAATAATTTCAGATACAGTAATTGCAGATGTTTGAGTCAGAAATTTATCTATCATATTCCAGGATGGTGATGATGATATTTATATAGTACTTTATGGTTTTCAAAATACTTTACAGTTATTTTATTTTCACTGCAACTGTGGGAGATAGGTGCTATGCCTATTTCCATTTTGTAAATGAGGAAATTGAGAGAAGTTAACTGATTTGCTTAGGAGTAAGTATTTGATTTAGACTCGGGTTTTCCTGACTCTGGGTCCAGCACTCTGTCCATCGGTCTACCTCGCTGCCGGTAGATTAGAAGAAATCCTTCTGTACTTAAGAAGGTGAGCCGGCTAACTATCTAGGACAAATAGTTGTCTATTGTTGGCCATGCGGTCTAAAAGAAAGAGAGCTTGATTTGGAGTCAAAAGTCATGGGTTCAAATCCCAGCTCTGCTGTTTGCTACCTCATGTGATCTTAGGCAAGTCACTTAACCTCTCTCGACCTCAGTTTCCTCCTCTATATATTAAGGGGATTGTACTCTTCTAAAGTCCCATCCGGCTCTAATCCCTTTGTTCTTTTGGAAAATCTCCATGGATTGAATTCTCCCTTGCTTTCCCCATAGTTAAGAAACTGCCCTTCCTTTTGCTTGGCTTGGGATCACCTGTTTTCGTGCAAGCCCATTGCTATGCCTGGAAATTTGCCTCATCTCCTATTACTGTGGGCTTAAAGAATGATGTGTAGTCACAAGTGGGTCTGTGAAGAGAACAAATAAGTAAATGGATGGAAGATAGGTATTGTAAGGGAAGGTCCAGGAAATTGGGATGGTTTACGCTTGAAAGAAAAAGGGCTGAAGGGCAGTTCAGATACTGTTTTCAGGACTTTGAAAGTAGGATGCTGAGTAGTTGTTTACCAAGGTCACAGAGGACCAGATAAAAGAAATGGGTTTAAATGACAGCAGCAAAAGATTTAGGTGAAGATGAAGGAGAACTTTGTGACCGTTACAATGAACGAAATGCTGAAATAAAACTACTGTAGGGGAATATGTCTCTGTCCTGTGGTGCAGGTGAAGCAATGCAATATTTGGGGTCGAAGGATCTTGTGTTCAAATCCCAAATCTAATGCTGCTTCATCATTTTCTGAGATTGGAACAATGGAGGAATCTGGGAAATGACGCTGATGTGATTTGAAGGGTGGAATTGGGGAAGAGAAGAAGCTCATGACTGATAGCCTCATCTTCTTTTTTCAGTGATGGATGGATGAATGCATGAAAAAAAAGTATTTATCAAGCACTTACTATATGCCAAAAACTGGGGATGCAAAAATAGTGCCTGTACTCAGGAAGCTTACATTCTTGTGGGAGAGAAAACACACAGAGGAGCGTGTCCTCAGTAAGGTGCTTTTTGGAAAGGAAGGAAGAGGTGGTAGTATAATTGGCTTGAGGAGCGAAAAGAATGTTTGGGAGAATCCCTGTGGGGGAATGATATAGGATGGATCAGGAAAGAGTAAAAGCACTGGCATATAGCAGTTAGGGCCAGTGAAGATTGAGTAACAGCTAAAATAAGTTTGTAGTGAATCAGTTAACAAGACTGTGTGACTTCCTTCGGCAGTACCAGAGCAGAAGGACAGACAGGTGGTGGGAGTGATCCAGGGCTGAAGTTTGAAGACAAATAAGTGGCAATAGGAATAATGAGGCAAGAGACTCCAGGGTCAAGGGCAGTGTAGAACAGAACTGGTTAATGAAAGGGTTTAGGGTTTTGGGGGGTTTTTTGCAAAGCAATTGGGGTTAAGTGACTTGCCTAAGGTTACACAGCTAGTACCTGTCAAGTGTCCGAGACCGGATTTGAACTCAGGTCCTCCTGACTCCAGAGCTGGTACTTTATCCACTGTACCACTTAGCTGTCCCAGGGTTTAGGTTTTGAGAGAGGAAAAGTGAGGCTTGAAAAATCAGGCAGGAATGCAGCTAGGTGGCACAGTGGATAGAGCACTGGTCTTGGAGTCAGGAGGACCTGAGTTCAAATCCAGCCTCAGACACATAACACTCACTAGCTGTATGACTCTGGGCAAGTCGCTTAACCCCAACTGCCTCATGGAAAAAAAAAAAAGAAAGAAAGAAAAATCAGGGAGGGTTGGAATGACTGGAGGTTTCTTAAGAGGTGGCTAGATAATATAGTGGATAGAGCACTGGCCTTGAAGTAACAAGAACCTGACTTCAAATCCACTCAAACACTTACTAGCTCTGTGACCCTGGGCAAATCACTCTATTTGCCTCAGTTTCCTCATCTGTAAAATGGGGATGATAATCGCATCTATCTCTCAGGGTTGTTGAGATAATATTTGTAATGTGCTTAGCACAGTGCCTGGTACTTAGTAAGTGCTATATAAATGTCAGCTACTATCCTCATCATCTCGTGAGGATTAAAGCCCACCCCTTCTCCAGCTTGTTCCCTCCCCCCTCTAACCCTGCCGCCCTTTCAAGCAGTGATTAAAGAGATAGCATCCCCTCCTTTGGCATGGGCCACAATAGACCCTGAAAAGGTTTGTTAAATAAACTGAAACCCCATTACACAGGTTTGATTAGAGGGAACTGATTTTGTCTTTGGAGGGTTGATGATGGAGGAGGCTGGAAGCTATGCACCTGCCTACTTCCAAGCATAAGCTCTTGCCATAGGAAGAATCCCCTGGAGTAATGGCTGAAGTCACCTGGCCCTCAGTCACAGCCAAGTGATTGTAGGAATTCCCAGTCTATTGTCCTCTAGTACTCCCTAATTTGTTGGGATTAATTAACTCTGTGGAGGCCTCATGCACTGTGGGACAATTGTATGGGGTTCTTGGGCATTAACTAAAATAACATTTTGAGACTCTGATTGGGGACAGCGGAAGATCATTGTTTTAAAGAACCTTAAAAAGATGGGTCTACTCATTTTGTTAATCTGCATTTGACCAGAAAAGTTTAATGAAGTTTCATTGCCTACCTTGTGCACACAGCATGTACTTACCAAGCGAAACAGACAATTTTTTCATAAGTCAGAAGAATGAATTCCTGTGCCAGGAACAGGCTGTAATCAGAGTTTTATTTGTGTATGCTGGGGAGTATTGTGGGAGGAGGTCAATGTACTATTAGAGATAAACTGCCCCCCAAACTCCCCCTCCCCCCAGAGCACCCCTTACCTTTTTTTTTTCATCTCTACCACCATCTTCCTGGCAATTATTTTGCCTCTAACAGTTTATATACCTAAGCTCATTTCCCTGACATAACCCTGATTACATCTTGCCTCCATTTCCTGATGGTGTAATCAGGGGATCCATGGACAAGATATTGGCAGGAGTAATGGTCTGAAGTTGGCCACTTGGGGCACTCCTAATTCAACAAGCATCTGTTAATTCATACTCAATGGCCAAGTACTTGGCTCCCAGAAATTTTGGACTCTCTATATGACCCATCCTGCTTTTTTTGATTCTAAAATTTTGGTTAGAATATGGCCAGTGCAGGCTAAAGTCTAGCCTCCAGCATTTATCATCACTACCTTTGGACTTCTGCCATCATCCAGAATGTAGTCCAGCTAACTTAAATCTCCTAAAGAATAGGTAATATTTGTTTAACAACTGAACCTTTGGCTTGGTGGAAGGAGCCCAGGATCTGAAGTCAGAAGACCTGGGTTTGAATCCTGACTGCCACTTGCTGGCTATGAAACCATGGGTGAATCACTTTATCTCTCTCAGGTGCCATTTCCCCCAGTAAAGGTATTCAGCTAGATGACTTGCCAAAGTCCTTTCCAACTCTAAGATCCTATCAACATTTGAACAGCTATCCATTGTTGGGTTTAGTGCCATTAATTATTTTAACCCATAGTAAATCATCAAATATGTGCTTATGTCATAACTGATCCAATTAGGATTCTTCTCTATTGGGAAGTAAGGAAGTAAATCTTAATCTTCAGTGAAAAATTGAAGCAGATGCACCCACTTTCTCTGAGATGCCCTTCTTCCTCACCTCTTCCTCATAAATCTCCTAGCTTCTTTGAAAATACAGCCCAGGTGCCCCTCCTACAGGAGGCCTTTCCCCAATTCCTATTATTTTTATCTGCTCCCTCTTGAAATGTTTTTGCATTTTCTCATCTACACATGTATCCCCTCGGTAGCTCCTTGTAAGCCTCTAGGGAACATTTTTGTCTTCATCTCCCCAGCACGTAACATAGTGCCTAGCACATTATAGGCAATTTATAAATGCTTGTTCAACTGAGAAATTGTCCCTGTCCTTTTTTTTTTTTTTCTCCTCTGTTATGGACTCAGGATCCCAGAATGGAAAATCAAATCAGATCAGGTCTTCAAGCATTGATTAATTACCTCCCTCCTAGAGTTATTGTGAGGATCCAATGAAATAATCATTGTAAAGTGCTTAGTACAGTGCCTGACACATAGTAAACATTATATGTGTTAGCTGTTATTGTCATCATCATCATCATCATCATCATTATTATTATTATTATTATTATTAAATGCTTATAATAAGCTCCAAGTTGTGCTAAGTGTTGAGGCAACAAAGAAAGACAAAGGAGGCCACCTTTTTAAACAGGTTAGAACAGAGGTGGGGCACATGTGACCTCAAGGCCAAAGGTTCCCCACCCCTGGGTTAGAAGAACTGTTCACGGGGCAGCTAGGTGGCGCAGTGGATAGAGCACCGGCCCTGAAGTCAGGAGGACCTGAGTTCAGATCTGGTCTCAGACCAAACACTTGACACATACTAGCTGTGTGACCTTGGGCAAGTCACTTAACCCCAATTGCCTTAAAAAAAAAAAAAAGAAGAAGAAGAAGAACTGTTCACCAAAGAGGTGAGAGCTGCCACCGAAGGGAAATGGATCAAGAGCAGTCAGCCCACTGACTAGGCAACTTGTGATGGGTAAGGTTATGTTTATATATATATATAAAGAGGGGGGGTGGAGCTGGAGGGAGGGAGAGAGGAAAGACATATATAGAGAGTGATAGATAAATATGAATATGGGTAAGGATATAGATATATCAAACGAGAAAGAATCAGTTTCTAGGCTTGGTAGAAGGAGCCCAGGATCTGAAGCCAGAAGACCTGGGTTTGAATCCTGACTGCCACTTGCTGGCTGTGAAACCATGGGTGAATCACTTTATCTCTCTCAGGTGCCATTTCCCCCAGTAAAGGTATTAGACTAGATGACTTGCCAAGGTCCAAACCAAGGCATTTATTCATCTTTCTTCTCATTCTTCAACCCTGGAGAAAAGACTGTGAAGCTTTGGTTGCACTAGCCCATTGAAACTCATACTGGAATTTATCCTTTATTGTACATGGGATGGATAAGCTACAGAATGCTTCATCTTAGCCTGAACCTTGCAAATTGTAAAAGAGTGAGTCTAGAAAGATCTTGCTTGAGGATGGAGGAAACCAAGAAGTTTCTTCAAACTGTCTGACTTCAGCTGATGAAGGACAGTGACGGGTAACAGTAATAGTCTTGAAATCAGGAAGACCAGTTCAAATCCTTCCTTAAATGTTTGCCCATCATGTGACCCTGGGCAATTCACTTACCCTCTATGCACCTTAATTTCCTCTTAGATGTGATGACCTCCAGGGTTCCTTTCTACTCTTACTTGATGAGCCCGTGATCTTAGGGCTAACTATGTTCGCCTGCATTATGTTCTACAAAAGTTGTTGTTGTTGTTTTGATAAAGAGTATTTATATTTTTCCATGTGGCTTTGATGCAAGCTTAGATATGTGATGATAATGGAAAGAACCTCTCTCCTACTCCCAGCCCCAAAACAGGCCTGGAAAAATTATCAGTTTCCAAGTCAAAACTTGGATACTGTTGGATAAAATCTGTTAGCAAAGTACATATATTTCTTTTCTTAGTGGAGACTGAGAAAGCCCCACTCCACCCATTCATCTTCAAGGCGAGTAAGGGTACTTTTGGACACTAGGTAAATCACTAATCTTCAGGATGAGATCAGTATCTCCCTCCCTTGTGTTGTTTAGAAATGTCTTCCAACTGAGACCTGAAAAAGTTGTGCCTTGCACTAACCCACTGATGTTGATAGAGCTATTCATTGGACCAACTGTTCAGGAAAACAATCTGGAATTATGTTAGAAAAGTCTAGTGACGTTCATATACCCTTTGACCCTAGAGATATCACTATTGCATACAAATCCCAAGGAGGTCAAAGGGAGACAAAAGTCCCATATATATCAGGATATTCATAGCAACCTTTATGTGGTAGCAAAAAACAAAAAAATGCTATGTGAGTGCCCATTCACTTGGAAATGGTGGGTATGTTTTGGTACATGAATGTAATGGAATACTAATTTTGTTGTAAGAAATAATGACTATGAGTAATTCAGAGAAATGTGGGAATACTAGTATGAACTGTTGCGAGTTCTATGAACTGAGCAGAATCTGGAGAACAGGATGTACAATAATTACATTGATGTGCATGAAAAAAATCACTCAACCAGAGTTGAACAGGTATTGCAATCAGTCCAGGCCTCAGAACAGTTGATGAAATGTGCCTCTCTGCTTTTAATAGAGAAGTGGGGGTTAGGGGTTCACAATGTTGTATCCGCTATTGCATTGGTTAATTCTGTGTAATAATTTTTCTTTGTTAGAAGGAGGGATGTGTTGGGGGCAAGGGAGGAGGTTGCAGCATATCCAGAAAGACTGGGATATAAAAGTGAAAGATTCAGAAAGCAAAAAAAACAAAAATATCTCATGCTTCCAGATAGCCCCTCTGAAGCTTCTGGGTGACTCTCCTACATTGACCAAGTCTTGGACCCAAATTTATAGACCGTAACTACATGCAACCATCTACTTTGCCTACAAAAGGTTTTTTGTTTTTTTTTAGTAAAGAGTATTTCTATTTTTCCATGTGGCTTTGATACAAGCTTAGGTATGTGAAGATAGTGGAGAGAACCTCTCTCCTACTCCCAGCCCCAAAACAGGCCTGGAAAATTATCAAGTTTCCAAGTCAAAGCTTGGATACTTTTGGTTTGGAGGTTTCATTTGTTTCAAAGAGAGGATAGCAGGAGGGGAGATCAGTTTGCTCATGGCAGGGTTTGGTGCCAGTTACCTTGACCAGCTTCGCTTATTTTCCCCTAATGGAGCCTCACACAAGCTGCTTCTGTTTGATTCACGTAGACCCGTGAGAAACAGGCCTTGTTGAGGAAGCTGTGTCTTTCCCTCTATTCAGCCTTTGTATATTCAAATTCTCCTAGATTCAGTTGTTGCTTTTCTGCCAGATTTCCATAGCATTGATGGCTTTGCTGAATTAATAAGTAGTGTTTTGCAATCCCTGAAAAGTTGTTGTGTTTTTTTGGGTTTTTTTTTTTTTTGCTAAGCACCCGAGCTTTATCCATATTGATTTTCTTGCTCTCTTCCTTAACCAAGATGTTTTATTTTGCAAAGTGTTAATAGAATTTTTCTTTGGCTTCGGCACTTTATCTATTCAGAAGGCCTTTGAGAGTCCCATTGTGCAAACTGGACTATAGAGGAAAGAGTCCTATTCTTGTGTGACAATGACTGCCCTAAAAAAAAAAGAAGAAGAAGAAGAAAAGAAAGAAAGAAAATCCCTAAACCCCACACACTCACCAGGGTGGGGGAGAGTATCAAAAGGGCACAGAGAGAATGTTCCAACTTTAAGGAGGGAAAGAAGTAACCAGTTAAAAGCTGTGAAAAGCACACTTTTAAAAAATAATTTTAAGAAGATAATTTTAAATGATATTATAAGAAGATCAAACTCACTTAAAAATAAGTTTAAAAGACAATTTTTAGGTAGCATCAGAAGGAAACTTTTTTTAGAAAAGAATTTAAAAAGATAATCTTAAAGTAGCAATGTCAAAAAGAAACTATATTTTTAAATGAGATTTTAAAGACAAATTTAAGTGGTGGTGTTGTTAAATAAAAATGCTTTAAAAGATGAATTTTTTAAAAGACAGTTTTTAAGTGGTCCCTGATCAGCTTTTGGTTTCAGCCACTGAAATTCAGTTGCTCAAGAGCAGCTAGCTTGCCTTACTGCTGTGAGTTTGGAGTTTGAGATAAGGGCTTGGTTTTTCTGAATAGTCTAGAGATAAGGGCAGCACAGGTGCCCTATGTACCTGCTTGACACTTCCAGCCAACCCTCCCTTTGCCATCCTTCCCCTTTCTCTTCAGTTTTGACATTTGATAAGGACTCGATCTGTTTTGTGATGCCATAAACATGGGTGTCCCTGTTCTGTGTAGACAGTTGAACTGACTGTAGTTAGGATTGAGTAGAAGATGGCAACACAGAATATCTATTGTCTCAGGTGGTGTCCAGATCCTCATGGAAGCCAGACTGGTGGAACTGGCTTATCCCTTGAAGGGAAGGATGGGGTGGGAGAGTTCCATGGCAAAGGGGTAGGGAACTCTGTTAGATCTCTGGGATGTTCTTATGCCCGGAGATGGCACTGTTGTGTTGGCTGTTTGCCTCTGGGAGCAGACAGATAGCACTACTAGAGAGGGGCTGTCATCGCCACGTTCATTTTCCCTGGGAACCAACGGTTGGAGCATGGTACCCGAAAGGGGGACCTGTTTGTACATACAGTCTTGGTTGCTGAGCAACTAGGGGACCTTCACACACACACACACACACACACACACACACAAAAGGATTTTTCAAACCAGTCTAGCCCCTAGAAAGTATCTGTCATGGATATATGATAATCCAAAGGCAAGATTTTAAAATCCAGTTAGGCCACTTTCCTTAAATTCACTCACCTTTTTTTGCCCCCTATCAGAGAGTAGCCATGGTAGATATGGGACATGTGATACTTCTCTCAATAGGCTGCCCACTGCTATTCCAATCCTATCTCTCACCCCCCCAATCACCAAAGGAAAAGCTCATTTGATAGTTTCTACACTCTAATGGATGGTGAAGGGTCTTTTCCATTCTCATGAATGCATTAAAGCTACACTAAGAATTTGGGAGCCAATGAAAACCAATAACTCTTCTACAGCATATTCTTATTGCAAGGACTGTTAACCTTTTTTGGGTCATGACCTCCTTTGGTGGCCTGGTGAAGCCTGTGGATCCTTTTTCAGAACAGTATTTTTAAATGCATTAAATAAAATACATAGGATTACAGAGGAAACCAATTATATTGAAATACAAAAACTTTTAGAAAAAAAAATCTGTGGACTAGAGGTTAAGAATCTCTATCTAAAAGAGTTTTCAGGGGGCATTAGAGGTTAAGTGATTTGCCCATAATCATATAGGCTATATGTATCAGCAATGGGTTCAAATGAACCCAGTTTTTCCTGATTCCAAAGCTGGTTCTCCTTTCACTATGACTGTGTGTGTGTGTGTGTGTGTGTGTGTGTATGCCTATCTGCATGTATATAGCTCTACACACATATCAAGATGAGATAAGCCTTCATCTCAAACTCTAAACTTACAGCATCATGGCATATGAGTGTGTGTATGGGGTGCTCAAGGAGGACTAGTATCTCTAGTGTGAGAGCTGCTCATTCACCTTTGGTGTCCACCTTTCACCCAACTCTCACCTGTGGCTCCAAGAACATGTGCAGCAGCCACACTCTGGTAAACCACCTTAGTAGACGTGCTAAATCAGGTTGAGGGTAACTGAGGGCCCTGAAACATATACCCTAAGCATGTCAAGACTTCCCGTGGTAGAATGGGTGGATAAGAACAGTTTGTCCCAATGGCCATGAAAGTGCCAAAAGCAGGCACCGTGGAGTGCTTAGAGCTTAGGCATTAAAGATACCAAGGTCATCCACTGCATCCTGGGCCATCGCCAGTTGTCGACTTTTGTCTTACTGCTGGACTTCAGTGACTGTGGAAGAGAAAATGAGGCTGGTGACTTTATGCACCTCTGCCTCACTTAAATCCAATTTATGCATGAATCAAAGCACCACCCCATGATGTCATTGGTCCAGGATAAACAAATGTGTGCATGCATTTATACATTGAAGCATGACATAGATAGATAGCTGGTTATATTAGAAAATCAACAGTATAGCACTAGGCCAATCATATATACCTAAAACAGTTCATCAGTCCACATACAAGTTGCGGAGCTTGTATTTTTCCATCCTTCCTTGTATTTGTCCTTCACTCAAGGAGGTGGCACTGATAACAATATAGATGAAATTGGCAGCCTTGTGCACTTAACCTGGCTGATAGTCTGCCTACAGAGTGTAGATGGGTGATGATTTCAATGATGACCTTGGAGTTACCGAAAGAGTTAGGTCTGGAGCAAAGGAAACCCAGCCTGCTGGAATCAAACCAAAGCTGTGCTGAGCTGGGTTTGGTCCACAAAGTGAACGTGAAACTCTCCCCTTGTTGCTAGAAGGGAGGTCAGGGTCCTAGTGTAAATTGGAAAGATTTGGTGTATTGGTTTTTTTTTTTAATTATTGTTTGATTCTTTTGAAAAGGTCCTAAGTGGAGCCTGTCCTGTGTTGTGTTTTTCAGGTGGAGGATGCTATGCTGATGTTTGATAAAACCACCAACAGGCACAGAGGTAAGAGACCTAAGGCTAAAAGGTTTTTTACTCAATTTTCTCTCATATGTCATGGCTTCCAAAGAACCTCATCAAGCCCCACAAACAAAAAGTAATTTAATTATTCTGCCATCAAGGTGATGTGGACAACCGCCTCCTGGTTATTTGTGTAAATGGGCAAGAACAAGGCCTGAATGATCCCAAACACTGGGTCATACAAAAATCCTGCTTATTTGACTTTGGAAGGTGCTGCAAGATGATTTTGGCCCGGTGGATTTTAGTTCCTTGTTACTGCTTGCTTAGTCTTATGTTCACATAAATTTATGAGGTTGAACCCTGGAAATGTGCTGAGTTGTGAAGTAAGGGCAGCGTTGGAATTGCTATGGGTAATCCCTGTGTGGGTCAGATGCTCATACTGCCTTCCTGGAGGGAGAGAGACAGACAGACAATGATGACATATGCAGACCCTTGTACCCTACTCCTGCCATTCTCAGAATGTACAGTGACATTTCATGGATGTCATTGTCTGAATCCATTCTCCCTTGTATCCCGTCCCCTCCACCCCCATCCCCTACTAGCCTCCAGCCCCTTCTTCTGGTATGGAACATAAGTGATTTAGAGTAAGGAAAATTGGCACAATGCTGAAATTCCTTCATGGAGATCAAGGACCCACAAGTGAATGATTTTGATTTAGCAATATTCCTCCATCCCCCACAACCTCAAGTCCAAGATTTCTGGGGCAGTTTTCTGCTCTATTAATAAATTGGGGCAGGGGGAACTACAGGGTTGGAATCAATAGTAAAACGTTCAATGTTGCTTGTGTTAACAGGGAGGAACAGAGAAAAGAGTAGTGTTTCTTCTCTGCTGCCAAGTTTGCATCTCAGGGTGTTTTTTTTTTTTAATTTGTTTTTGGTTTGTTTCTGTTTTTGTGTTTTGCTGATTATATTACTTCTGTTACCCTAGTTAGAAATAGTTACCCTTCTTTAAATTGAAGAGGTTAGCTTTGATGGCTTATAACATCCCTTTTAGCCCTAAATTTATGATCCTATAACCTACTGGTTCTATGACTCTGAACAAGTCACTTAATTCTTCTGGCCTCAGTTTCCTCATCTGTAAAATGAACTAAAGAAGAAAATGGCAAACCGCTCCAGTATCTCTGCCAAGAAAGCCCCAAATGGGGTCATGGAGTATCATACAGGACTGAAAACAATTAAACAATAACAGCAACAAAATCCAATCCAATGCACTTTCCCCAGCACCATAGAAAAGCAATATCAAGATTGGGGGGGGGGGGGGAATGAAAGAGAAAAAGATAATTCCTCATTTGGTGTGTCTGGTAATCTCTCTCCTTAACCTCATCTCACAAGGTTCTCTAAACAAGTAGTAGGATTTAGAATATTTTGAGTGCGGGGAGGCAGTATTTGGGGGTCACAGGAAAAGAGTCAGAGTATGAACAAGAGACAGGCATTTAGGACTTTTGCATCACGTATTTCTTTAGAATGTGATTATCCATATGGGTTGGTAAAACTACACCTTACAAATTATGGTCCCTGATAATTTTCATAGGTCTTTCGAGCTAAGAATGGTTTTTACGTTTTTCAGTAAAGTTTTATTGTAGTTAAAATATTTAAAGTCAGTCTTAGGTTAAAAAAAAAAAGGCAGCGATGTAAAAAGTAGGTAGTGGGGCTGGATTAGGCCCACAAGCAGTACTTTCCAACCCATGATAAGGCAAGGATTCTTAACCTGTTTTGTGTTATGGTCCTCTTTGTCAAAGTTGTCATTTTTTCCCATTTTAAGTTTTCAGATGCCCTGAAATCTGTCCACAGACCCCCTGGAGGTCCATGGTTCTCCAAGTTAAGAAGCCCTAAGATGCTCTAAGGCATCTAACTTCAGTCCTGTGTAGGTAGTACCTCACCTAGCAGGAAGTCCTACCAAAATTTGAACTATCCTTGATGTTAATTGTGATATAACTAGATTTTGGTTTTTATCAAAGCACTTAGCCCTTAGAGAGGCAATATGGTGTAGTGGGAAGAATGCTAGACTTGGAGACAGGAAGACCTGCCTCTGAACCTTACCAACAGCGTAACCATAGGCAAGAACCCTTTCTGGTTCTTGAACAACTCCCTAGGACTTCTAAGCTCAGGGGTTATGATCTATGTCAGTTGCAGCCATTCCCATACTAGGAGTTCCTCAGGCCCATAGAATTAAAGTTTTCACATATTGCTGGTTATCTTCATGAAGCAACTAGGGAGTACAGTGAGTAGAGTCCTAGGCCTGGAGTCAGGGAGACCTGAGTTCAAATCTAGTATCAGACATTTAGTAGCTATGTGACCCTGGCCAAGTCACTTAACTGCTATTTACCTCAGTTACCTCAACCATAAAAAGAGGATAATAATAACACCTATCATAAAGCACTTGGCAAAGTACCTGGCACATAGTAGGTGCTATATAAAAATGCTTATTCCTTTCCCCCTCTTCTTGATATTGGTGAGACATTGAGGAGGAACTCTACTCTCATCCTACCATTAGCCCCCACAGTTCATATTCCTGTATTCAATTCAGCAAAGAATGCATCAAAAGGCTGCCTCCCACGTGCAAAGTGCTAGGGAGCAAACAAACAAACAAAAAATCCGAAAACAAAAACCCACAGTTCTGGCCCACAAGGAGATTACATTCTTTTAGGGGAATACAAGATGGCCTTGGGGTTCTGGGACTGGGTGCAGTGAGATGACAGTAGCTCCAGAGGTTTGCAGTGACCACTTGTCTAATACTGGCAGATTGCAACAGGGCAGTGAGTGTCAAGAAACCCCCAAAGGCTCTGCCCATCCTCCTTGCCACCCCTTTCCTCCAGCCTCGTTGGCTCCCCATACCTCCCAGAGCTCTTTCAACTTCCTTCCTGTGTGGGTGGAGAACATTTAGCCCAAGTCACCCAAACCACTGGTGAAGACTTTGTCTTTGGTCTGGCTGCTATGAACATGTTGTATGTCTATTGAAGGGTCAAAGCATTTTTGGAGTTAAAAAAAAAACAACATAAAAGACCCATTATACCCATCTAGAGAAAGGTGCCCACACACATTCAAGGCTAATGGAGAGGTACTTTTGGCATCAGGTGATGATATGCACAGGAGAATAAACTTAGTCAAACATTATCCTCCGGCCTTTCCTCTTTCTCTCTTTTCCCTGCTCTACTTCCCTGCCTCTTCATTCCATTATCTTATCAAGCAAAATGAGAGGGAACCAGCCTCCTTGGCTACAGCAGTCCTCAAGGTGTAGTGCTTTTCCACTTGAGAAAAGAGAAAACAAGGAGATTCCATCAAGAAACCAGTCCTACCCTACTACTCATAACCAGGACTGAATTTCTTAATTCATTTAAAGAGAACTGGCAACATAAGAGACTGGTTCCCTAGAGAACGGTGGCTTAAAAAAATAGATAAGCAATAAATAATGGAGAGATAAAAATGCTTTGTAGTTAGCACATTAATTGTATGTATAAAGGAGCCCTAAGGTTATCACTGTAGAGGAAAGTATGCTGGATTTGGAATGAGAGGATCTGAGTTCAAATCCAGGCTCTGCCACTCGCTACCTTGTGACCTTGGACAAGTCACAACCTCTCTGAGTCCAGTTTCATCATTCGTAAGGATTGAGGTATCTCTAAGGTCCCTTCTGACTCTGTGTCTATGATCCTATGATCATTGATCAATTTATAGACATTTCTTTTTTTTTTTTCCAGTGGAATAGGTTTTATCAGTTACTAAGAAGTACCTTGTCATAGGCTCATAAATCTAGAGATTAGAGAGAACTCAGAGCACCAACCAAGACAGGATTTCAAGCCAGATTCTCCCACACCATAGTCATAGCCAATGCTCTTTCCATTGTGGTACCATATCACCTGACCCAAGATCTTCACTTTATAAATAAAGAAACCAAAACCCTGTGACTTGAATTGCCCAGTCAGGTGATAAGTGGCAGAATTGAGATTTGAACTTAATCCTTTAAATCCAAGTCCACTGTACCACTCACTGTCTTTTAAGGGAGAAGTGTAAGAGGCTTTGTTGTTGTTGTTCAGCTGTGTCTTACTCTTTTTGGCCCCTTTTTGGGGTTCTCTTGGCAAAGATTCTAGGGTAGTTTACCATTTCCTTCTCCAGCACATTTTACAGATGAGCACCTGAGGCAAACAGGGTTAAGTGACTTGCCTGGGGTCACATAGCTAGGACCTGTTGGAGGCCAGATTTGAACTCATGAAGATGAGTCTTCCAAGCCCAGTGCTCAATGCACTGCACCACCTAGCTACCCTGAAGTGTAAGAAAACCCAGGTTCAAATTCCAGCTCTACTAGTCTTGCTACCTGGACAAGACATGTAACTCATTTGTGAAATGAGATGTGGGAATTTGGGGAGTGATAGTGGTGGTGATTAGATCTAGACTATAGATTCATAGATGCTGACTTTAATTCTCAGTAGACATTAAATGGAGGCTGGATGACCACTTGTCATGGATGTTGGCGATGTTTATGTTGGACAAAATGACCCCTAAGGTTCTGTTCAATACTTCAGAATCTCTGATTCGTAAGATAGCCCCAATTATTGATTTCAACAAGTTGCTTTCATATGTTGCTTAAAAGATATTTCAAATCTTATAGATGGTTCTTTGATGTCATAGGAAGGGTAATTAAAATACTAAGCTTTACTTATTTCTTAGCCTTCTATTTTCAACTAATTAGGGTATTGAAAAATGGAAGGTATTCATTTGGATACAACGAAGTTTGACATTTCGGTCTTCAGACTATTTAAACATTCAACTATTAATTCCTCTTGAAAATCTGCAGCTCTGTTCCTGGCTCAGCTAAGTGCCACCTCCTACTTAAGTAACCTTTCCTTATCACTGGAATCATTAGCACTTCTCCCTGGTCCCTCTTTTTTTTACTTTTTTATGGACTTTATATATTTTAAAATTGACTCATCTGGGTACCTCTTTTGTAAGCTATCTGAGGACAGAAATTGTTTTCAGATGCAGCTTGGTGTCCTCAGAAGCCAGGATACTACCTCACACAAGGCAGGGACTCAATGAATGTTTATTACATTTTGCTGCTGCTGTTGTTTTTTTAAAGAAATCAAGGGAAAGCAATAGGAGAGAGATGGACAAGCTAGGGATGGTGAGAAGGCTGTCTTTGTGGTAGCATTGAAGGTAAGAGTAGAGGCTGCTGATTAGAGTCTGACTCAGGGAGACATAAACCATTAAATATGAAAGCCTCAGAAAGGCATAATACAGACTCTTCAACTTAGAGATCAAGCGATTGAAACCCTAGTGGCCCAATGATTTGTTCCTGGTCAAATAATGAACCAGTAAGTGCTTGATTGATTAGTAGATCCAAAAATTAGATTTCTCATCCTTTAGGACTTGAGTGGAGCTCACCCACCTTCCAGCCAGTTACCTGCCTTCTCAAAGAAGCCAGCATCTGGTGAGGGAACCTCTGTATCTGGAGGATCATTCAGTTACTATGAGAAAATGGTGGTGATGGTGAGGATGACAGGACTGTTTTCAGGCATTTAAAAAAATCATAGACCCTTTTCTTCATGTCATCGCTGGTCGCTTTTAATAGCAGCACTTTCTTCTGCGTAATAATATGTGCCCTTTTTACGTATAGGAAAACTGAGGCACAACACTGTAGAATGAATGCCTTGTGGCACATATACCCAGCCTCGTGAGGGGCAGGACTGGATTTAGAAATTGAGGCCTTTGTTGGTGTTGCCTCTCTCCTCACTCCAGGGCTTTCTGAGAGATCATCTGTGCTAAGAGAAAGAGGGAAAACAGCTTTCAATTTTTCTTTTTTTTTGGTAGAGTCATTCAGTTTACTCTTGAAAAGTTGATAGAGGTGATTGGAAAACTATTGGGCTGATCTTCAGAGGATTTAATCATTGAGGGGAAAAAAAAGTTTGTTGAGTTACCTTGCAAACTTCAGATAAAATCTTGACTTGGGCATTAGGTATTGATCCCAGAGTAGGGAGGGGGAAGAGAGAGAAGAGACTTTCCAAGGTGTTGTCCTTCTGACTGGGTTATGTAAGAGGGTTTTACAAGGCCAGCTGTTTGCTGGCTGGCTCAGCATTAGCTGGAGAGTGCTTGGAGAATAAGGTGAAAGCATTTCTTCCACGTGAGGTAGGTTAGGCCTTTCCCACCCTCTGTTCGCCCCGCCCCCCCAGGCTTTCTTGACAGTGGTCTTTTGACTTGTGAAAGGGGGAGGCTTTTTGGAGAAGTTTATGGTGCCAGCCCCTCTACCTCTCAAAAATGACTTTTAAAGAAGAGAGCAATAATCCCAACAGGATTGGTCTTGGTTACAAGGAAATGGTACTGCCAATGTCCCCAACCTCTAACACTAGAAGCTGTTCCCCGATCCCTGAAGCAGCTGGGTCCCTGGCTCTTGGGAAGGGAAGCTGAATGGTTTGGAGCCCAATCAACAGCTAGGCTGATGTATTTAAAGTATATGGGGTAGGAGGCTGGCAGAGGGCAGCTGGGGAGGGATTGGTTTCTAGCTGAGTATAGAAAAGGAGTTTTGATCACCAGGGCCCTCACTCTCCTCCCTGGGTCTCCCATTACCCAGCAGGTCTGTTTGCTTCAAAACAGTGCCAAGAGCAATGGAACAGGATATGCTGAGAGAAAATAAAGACTCGAGTGATAGACAACTCGTTTCCCAACTGTTAACAATCACTTATTAAATGTAATGCTAGTGGTTTTTTTGAGGAATAACAATCCTACAGATGGTTCCCCGCCTAGGGTGGCATTGGCCAGGGGAAGGGAAGGTTTGTTACACATGAACCGTGGATATTTAATCTCAGAGAGTAACATGGACAGGCTGCCGAGGTGGCTTGGATACTGGTTGGAAGGAACTCCACTTTCTCTTACTGTGTGATGGAGCCATGGAAGATGAGGTTGGTGATGCAGTCAAGGGACTAGATCAAGTTGTGATCTCTCATCTGTGACTCCTTGCCCTAATGAATTGTTAAGTAGCCCTCTCTGGTCCCTTCCTTTCTTTTTTAGCATTTGCCCTTTCCCTGAATTTCTGTAGGTCCTTTGTTCAGCCCACTCCAGCAGTATCAGATCCATCAACATCCTTCCTAAAAATACCACACGCAGAATGTGCTCTGGCCGGGGCAGAGTGCAGGGGGGACAATCACCGCCTTAGTCCTGTATGCTATGCCAGCCTTTTTTGCAGCCTGAGATTGCATCAGTCTTCTTGAGTGCCATAACATACTGTTAACTCGTTGAGCTTGAAATCCACTAAACCTCTCAGATGTTTATCTTCAAAAAAATTACCGTCTAGCTATGCCTTCCCAATCTTATATCTGTAAAGTTGATTTTTTTAACCTAAGTATAAAATTAACAACCTCTGTCTTCCTTCAAAGTTCAGCCAAAAACCATCTCCATATTGTTGTGTATTCGTATATATTTTACGTATAAGAACAGTACCATGTCACGGTGGAAACAGAGCTGACCTCGGATCCGGGAAGACCCAGGTTGGAGTCCTGCTTCTGACGCATACTGACTGGGTGACCCTGGGCAAGTCACTTAAATCTCTCAGTGGTAGAAGCAACTCTTTAAGATTATAAGTTGCAGAGAAGCTGCTGACTTGCATTGGTAGAAAAAGTTTCTACATTGAAAGTTCCCTGTCCTAATAAAATTCCAGGTCTGGTTCAGATTTCCTGCTCCTATTCGTAGTAAGTACTTATCTATGTACATTATCGTTCCATTAAGGCAGGAACTGGTGATTGTTTATTTATCTGGGGGAGAGGGAGCTTCATATTCCTAATGCCTAGCACAGGGCACAGCATTTAGTAGGCACTTAATTAGTGCTTTTTGAATGGGAGAGAAAATAACTATCTTATGGGGGTGGTAGGAGGAACAGTAAGTGATACAGTCTTTACTTGAGAAAATCCTTGAGAATACACATCAGGAACAATGTCTGGATCATTGATTTGTTCCACAAAATATTGAGTGCCTGCTGAATACAGGCTACTGTTGGAAACGTTAAAAAAAAAGATGAATAAAATATGTTGTTGCCCTCAGGAATTTTACCGTCAAGACTGATATATCACAGTCACGCGTGGACTTCATATTGCACACCTTTGGGAAATCTTAACACAGGCCCAGAGCTTCCTGGAAACAGTCCCAGTGGAATTGCTGGACATAGTTATCTAAACCAAGAGAAGGATATAGTGATGTAAGTGCCAGAAAGTCCTGTACACTTCAGCTCATCTATTGGCTGCTATTTTCATCGTGTCACAACCCTACCTGCCCACCCCTATGAATCTGTATTGTTATTGAGTCATTTTGGTCATTTCTGACTCTTCATGACCCCATTTAGGATTTTCTTGGCAGAGATACTGGAGTGATTTGCCATTTCCTTCTCCAGCTCATTTTACAGATGAGGAAACTGAGGCAAATAGGGTTAAGTGACTTGCCCAGGGTCGCACAGCTAGAAAGTGTCTGAAGCTGGATTTGAACTCACGAAGTTGAGTCTTTCCTGACTCCAAGTCCAGCACTCTATCTGCTGTCCCACCTAGCTGCCCCTATAGTGGTTCTTCTTTGCTGAGCTTGCCCACTTTCAGGATCCTCAGTAATGTTGCCTGACTCTGCCCATCCACTCTTTCCTTCCCACTCTTCCCTCTGGAGCAGGTTGGTCTCTTCAATGTTCCTGACAAACAAAAATTTAAATTCCCCCTTCCCCGCCTTCACTCATGTTGTTTCTTCTGCCTGGATTCCGCTGTGCCATCTTTTTCATCTCTTTGGATTGCATTTGTTATTCAAGACCCGGCTCTTCCATTAAGCCTTCCCTGTGCCGCTGCAATCCCCAGCAATATCTCCTCCTGATTTCTTATTGCGTTTACATCCTGTATCTCCTCCTTAGTGCCAGGACCGGTACTGTTGTTTATTGCTCTCTGATTGTCTCATATGTCTTAGGTCAATACACCCATCTTGACTATAAAACCCTTAGAGGGCAGGAATTCTGTTTTACTCCTCCAGTGCCTGCAAATGGTACCTTGTGTATGGTAGGTTGGAAGTAGGTGCTCCATTAACACTTGAAACGCTGATTTCTTCATAGAATGGTAGATTTCAGAGTCAAAACTGACCTCAGTAGCCATATTTCCATCCATCCATGAAAAAAAGAATCTCTTCTTTGATATGTCCATCAGTTGATCATTGGAGAATCTTAGTTTAAATCCTAGTCCAGCCTGAGTGACTTTGGGCTAAGTCATGTAACTCTCTGAGCCTCCATTTCCTCATTTGTTAAATGTGAGAGTTAGACTAATTGACCTCTAAGGTTTCTTCCTGGTCTGAATCAATGATCTTTTGACAGTCTCCAAGGGGGCCCAATCCACTGCTTCCCAGGGGATCCTGTTTCCCTTTTAGATAGCTATAATTGTTGAGAAGTTTTTCCTTATGGCAAAGCCCAGGTCTGGGTCCTTGTAACTTTTATTGTTTTGTTTTGTTTTTTTCCTAGCTCTGCGCTCTGGGGCAGAGCAGAAAAAGTCTAATCCCTTTTCCAACTGACAGCTTTTTAAGTACTTTAAGATAGCTTTCATGCCTCTTCCCTCCAAGTTTTCTCTAGGTTAAACGGGCCTGGTTCCTTCAGCTAATTCTTATACGGCACATAAAGTCAAGGCCCTTCACTACCCTAGTTACTCTTCTAATGGGAATTGCATCCTTCCAGTGGTGTTCTTGATTTTCACTTCCCACCAATATTATCATCATTATCATCATCAATTATATTGCTAATAATAATTGCTAGCGTTTATATTGCCAATATCTCTTTTTGTCCTACCAACAACCCTGGGAGGGAGGAGCTATTATTATTATTTTAATTTTACAAATGAGGAAACTGAGGCAGACAGAGGTGAAGTCACTTACCCAGGGTCAGAGAGCTAGTACATGTCTTGAGGTTAGATTGGATATTGGAGGAAAAGTCAGTGATATCCTGGAAATTTTGAAACCTTTTTTGAAAGCTTGGCTATTGTGATTTCCCCAGGGCTCCTTAAGGACCTCTGTTGCTTTGGCCTTAGATGCCAGACTCTGAAAATAGGGAGAGGTTTTTTGTTATTGTTCAGTGGTGTCCGACTCGTCGTGACCCTTTGTGGGATTTTTTTGGCAAAGATACTGGAGTGGTTTGTCAGTTCCTTCTCCAACTCATTTTACAGATGAGGAAACTGAGGCAAACAAGATTAAGTGACTTGCCCAAGGTCACATAGCTAGTAAGTGTCTGAGGCCAAATTAGAACTCAGGTCTTCCTGACTCCAGGCCTGGCACTCTATCCACCTAGCTTCTGCCAACAACAACAACAATAATCCTTTGGCTGTTTGTGCCTGAAGAGTCCAAAGTGCTTTGTGCTTAGAAATTTATAATCAGAATTGGCAAGATTATGTTATTCCTGTTTTAAAAAATGAAAAGCCAAGGCTCAAAAAAGTTAAGTGACCTATTCAAGGTCACACAGCAAATCAATAGAAAATCCCTATGAAGAATCTAGCTCCCTTCATGACAGACTGTGCTCTCTGGAATTCCCTTTGGCGTCTGGAAAGGATGCATAATGAAAGGGATTAGAGCAGGGGTTCTTAACTAGAAGTCCCTGAATTTGTTTTAAAAAATTCTGATGACAATTTTTATATTATTGGTTTCCTTCCAATCCTATACGTTTTATTTTGGCATTTAAAAACATTATTCTGAGACTTGGTCCGTAAGGTGGTGGTGGTTGTTTATCCCATGGCCGAAGGAGACCATGACTCACAAAAGGTTAACAACCTGGATTGGGGGCTGTGGCCCTAAAGTTGTGTTTGTGTAGTGCGTTGTGTTACTGAGAAAGCTGAATTGTCTTGGATTCCCTTTGAAAACTTGGATTGCATCTCAATACCTAAAGGTAATTGTTCTAAGTGAGAGGTAGAAGCCATTCACATAATCACTTTATTTATTAAAGGCAGAAGTGATGGAGCCCAGATGGTTTTTCAGGAGCTATGACCAAAGATAATGCTTTTCTAAGGAGTAAAAATAGCCTCTAACATCCTGAATGTCTGCCAAGCCTTCCCTTTTGAAACTGACCTCTGAAAGCAAGACTGACATTTTTATATACTCTATATAAAAATGATTAAGAATCTCTCTGCAATTATTTGTTTATTGTTGCCTGGTTCCAGTGAGCCAAAGAAATGTATGAAACAGATAGGGTTGTTTGGTGAGGCAGCCAGGTGGCTCAGTGGATAGAGTACTGGGCCTTGAGTCAGGAAGACCTGAGTTCAAATCTGGCCTCAGACACAATACTAGTGGTGTGACCCTGGACATGTCACTTAACCTCTGTATGCCTTCTTCCACTGGAGAAGGAAGTGGCAAATCCCTCCAGTATATTTGCCAAGAAAACCCTGTGGACAGTATTGGTGGAATATGGTCCATGGGGTCATGAAGAGTGCCAGGGACATAGACACAACTGAACAACAACCACAAAAGCGTTGCTTGTTTTTTAAAATTCTCTCCCCAGTTGAACAAAACGCAAATAAAAATGAACAAGCGTAGACTGGTAGGTTGGAGCTACCAGAGGTTTTATATACATGGTCTTAACAATCAGGTGTTATATATTGATTCTCTTTACCTGTAGAAAAAGGCAAGAGCTGTCCACCTGCATATGTGACTGAATAGGATAAAGGAAAAAAACATGGTTCTCTCCACCTTGCCCTCTCTTTCCTCCCATTCTCTCCCTCTCCCTCTCTTTCCCTTCTTTGTTATTGTTACATTTTGTTTTGACACTACAGATAACTTCCCAACAAATCTCTTACCAAAGCAAAATCCATAAAACAATAGTTAGCTTAATAATTTTTTTGAAATTTATTTTTTTAGTTTTCAATATTCACTTTCATAAAATTTTTAATTCCAAATTTTCTCCCCATCTCTCCCCTCCCCCCACCCCAAGACAGTGTGCAATTTGATATAGGCTCTACATATACATTCATATTGAACCTATTTTCACTTTAGTCATGTTGTAAAGAAGAATTAGAACCAATGGGAGAAACAATGAGAAAGAAGAAACAAAAAGAAAAAAAGAGAGAGAGCAACATTCAGACTCCACAGTTCTTTCTCTGGATGTGGACAATATTTTCCATCATGAGTCCTTTGGAGTTGTCTTCGATCCTTGCATTGCTAAGAGATGAGTCTATCAAAGTTAGTCATGGCACATTGTGGCTGTTACTGTGTACAATTCTCTTGGTTCTGCTCACTTCACTCAGCATCAGTTCATATAAATAAGCCTTTTTAGGTTTTTCTGAAGTCTACCTCATCATTTCTTATAGCACAATAGTATACTATTACATTCATATACCACAACTTGTTCAGCTATTCCTCAATTGATGGGCATCCCCTCAATTTCCAATTCTTTGACACCACAAAAAGAGCTGCTATAATATTTTTGTACATGTGGGGCCTTTTCCCATTTGTATGATCTCTTTGGGTTACAGACCTAGAAGTGGTATTGCTGGGTCAAAGGTATGCACATTTTTATAGCCCTTTGTACATATTTCCAAACTGCTTTCCAGAATGGTTGGATCAGTTCACAACTCCAGCAATGATGTGTTAGTGTTCCAATTTTCCCATATCTTCTCTAGCATTCATCATTTTCCTGTTTTGTCATATTTAGCTTAATAATTTTTAACAGAAAAAGAGAGATGTACTACCTGTGACAGAGTACTAACACTGATCACTGTAATTGCAGAGATCTTGGATTCACCAGGTTGACTTTATTTACAAAGCTACTGCCATTGTGTATACTGCTCTTTTGTTTCTTCAGTCTTTGCTTTGTTATCGCTTCCTTTAAGATTTTCCTTAATGCTTCATAGTCATCATGTTTTATGGTGTAATAGTAGTCATCATAACACTAGACCAGGGAACCTGAGGTCTGGAGGCCACATGTGACCCTATAGGTCCTCAAGTGCGGCTCTTTAACTGAATCCAAACTTCACAGAACAAATCCCTTTAATAAAAGGATTTGTTCTGTAAAACTTGGACCCTTTTATTTAAGGAATTTGTTCTGTGGAGTTTGAATTCAGTCAAAGGGCTGGTGTGGCCTAGAGGCCACAGATTCCCCACCCCTTCACTAGACTGTCCCCCAAATATCAAGTACCTGGCTTATTTCCATCTTTTTATCCTTTTACATAGTATTCCTCTGACTATTTTTGTAGCTAGAGGCCATTTGTTGCTGTCAGTGTCCTTTGGACATAGTCCTTGTAATGGAACTTTTGGGTCAAAGTTTATGAACAATTTAATAGCTAAGGAATATGTTTTTGAAAGATAGTAATTGCCTTTCGGTCAGGTCCAGGAAAAGGAGATGCATATTTTAGGAAGAGTTGCTACTGTTATATTAGAGCAAGTGTCTGAATCCTTCTATGAAACTGTTGAATGATGGCTACTGCTAAGACTTGTGGTTATGTGATTAGGAAGCGTCTTGTAAAATATTGGGCCTGATCTGAAACAGAAATTCTTCTTCCTTTGAGCCCCAACTCAGTTAATGCCTCTTCCATTTGGCTTTCTCTGACTCCTACCAACTAAAGATTCTCAAGAAGGTTGCCCGAGATCGGCCTTCTCTGGGTCTATTACTTCATATATACAAAGAGGGAGTTGGCCTAGCCATAGATCAACCTTAACCTACATTCCTGCTCTAAATCTATGATCTAGGAACCTTTAGAAATTATGCAAAAAGAGCAGAAATACTCAGTTCACAAGTTTTTATCAAATATCTAATATGTTTGGACACTTTTTGAAAGAAGGTCATTACATGATCGCTGTATGCAAAAGAAATTACAGTTTTTTTAAAAGTGATCATAGCAATGCTGGTGTGGTATCAGTTCAATTCAGTTCTAGAATTGTTGCAACTCCTGGATTTATTGTTTATTTAATAAACAAGACATTCAGCTAGCCCTGGAGTTGCAAAGATAAAAAAATAAAGAACAGTCGTTCCTCCCTTCAGGGAGCTGATGTATAAAGTGGGTATGGGTGTGGGTGTGGGTGTGTCCTAAAGCAGTGAATGTAAGGCCCCTGTTCATTACATTAGATATACACCTGCCTTTCTGACCTTTTCATCTTTTTTTCTGGAAAGAAACCGTACGTTCTCAGCCTTCTGCCTCTAACTGCACAACCCTCCAGAAGAATGGGTACAAATTGTTCCCACGTGTCAGGCCTATCCACTGTCTACTCTCAGAACCTTTGAGATAATAGAAGAGAGAAGTGATACAAAAAGAGTTCCACCTTGGACCCCAAATGTCCTGAGGCTCTCAGGCCATTTCATTTAAATTTGTCTTTTGACTAGACTTGGGATTTCACTGGGATAGGGAAGACTCCTTCCACCAATAATGATTGATACCTGTTCTGTAACATGGAGTCATAGATGGAGCATTGTCTGTCTGTGTTTTATGTTCTAGCTAAATAAATACCATTAGACTTCTGGAGAAATTGGTGCAAACATGATCTACCAAATGACCAATTAAAGAGAAAGGTTAAAGATGGAAACACGTGGCTGAGCCTGGTAAAGATGCTGCTTATATCCCAACATTGGCCTCACAGATTCAAGGACTTCATTTCCTTAGCTCAGAAAAGCAAAGAGGTGCTCTTTAATTTATTCTTCCAAGCCAAGTTCTGGAGGAATTCATGTTAGCATTGTCATTGGAGAGGTTAATCAACATGTTTGCCTGTATTCTGTTCCATCACCTGCCTTTCTGTTTAGAACTAGGATAATGCAAAGTAGACAAACTCCTTGGCAACAGGCATTAGGGGGAGGAGGAATAGGAAGCGCCACTGGGAGGAAGAAGTGAGTCAACTTGAAAAGTCAGGGGACCCTTGGGCTCCTTGGGTGTGCTACATTTTCTTTAGTAGAAGAGAAAATCTGAAGCACATTCCCTGTTGAATAAAATCCTTGGCACCAGAAGGGTGGTGAATTAAATGATCTTTCTCCATCTCTCTGGGCCTTGCCTAAAGGAAACAGAAGAGCTGAGGTGGGGGGGTAAGGAGGGGGAAGCAGATACTTCAGTGAACCAAAGATGGATTTAAGTAGGAGAGGAACAATGGAGCTGTTGTTCAGCTCCCCTCCGCCTCTCTCTCCCCCAGTGGTCCCAGCACTCTTCTCTGTGCTCCCTCTAAGTTTGAGGGTCTCCACAAGGGCAGAATGCAGATTTCTGAAAAGAAAGGAACTCTTTAGTGTTTGGTGACTTAATCATAGCTCCTTGCATTCACAGAATCAGAGCCCTAGCAAGGGACCTAAGTGAGCATGTATGTGCTCCCAGGGTAACAATGGATTGAATCAGCTGCCTCATTGGTGAGCAGGGGCAAATTAAATAGGCAGAGGTGGGGGCTCCTGGGATCTCATTTCTTCCAAGACTCTCCACTGCAATAGAGTCCAGAAGTGAGAGAAAATCAGAGAGCAGAACCTTAAAGGAAATAGCCTATTCAAATGCCACAAAAGTTTTTGAAATTGAAAATGAGGTTTTTTTTTTAAAATCAATGTTCAGCACTCTCTAGTCTGACTAATCAATCAGCAAGTATTTGTAAGTCCCTACTTTTCCTAGCATTGTGCTATGTGTTATGAAATTATGAAGCCTACTTTGTCCCTCCTCATTAGTAATGATTTCCCATGGCTATTTCCAGTGGCATTTTATTTTGCAATTCTCCAATGTACTTATCATATATTATTGTCTATGTTATAGCTCTCTGTGCTTGTATCTTATACTCTGTTGTTGTTCAGTTATTTTTTAGTCATGTTCGAATTTTTGTGTCCCCATTTGGGGCTTTTTTGACAGAGATACTGGAGTGGTTTGCCATTTCCTTCTCTAGCTCACTTTACAGATAAGGAAATTGAGGCAAACAGGGTTATTGGGGTTTTCTTGGCAAAGATACTGGAGTCATTTGCCATTTCCTTCTCCAACTCATTTAATAGATGAGGAAACTGAGACCAACAGAGTTAAGTGACTTGCTCAGGGTCACTAGTAAGTGTCTGAGATCAGATTTAAATTCAGGATGATGGGTCTTCCTGATTCCAAGCCCAGTACTCTATGCACTATGCCATTTAACTATCCATCTTATCCTTTACTTGACTGTAACTTCCTCAAGGAAGGAGGAAGGAAGGCACTTTATATCTTCCCCAGTCATTAGCATGATGCTGTGTAGAAAGTAGGGGCTTAATAAATATTTATTGTGTTGCACTGTATAGTATTATATGAGGTTTAGGAAGAAGTATGAGATAATGGTTCCTGTTCACAAGGCCCTTTGCAATCTAGTTGGGAAGATGAGACAGAGAATCAGTAATAAACAAGACAGTTTCATATGTAATATATTTATGTACAAAATAAAGTGCTAAATCATATAGTACAGAGAATGGGATCATATTATAATAAGGGGGCTAATTATGAAGGGTGTTTTGCTTTGTTTGTTTGTTTAACCTGGCCTGTGATTTTGTTGATCGAAGTCAAACTGAGAAGCCTTGGGTTGAGAAACAGCTGAAGTGGTTAAATGGCTTGCCCATGTTCACAGATCCTAGTATGGGTGGAAATTGAACCCAGGGCTTCCTGATGCCAAGGCTAACGCTCTACTCCTGCTCCAGGTGGTTTGGTAATCAACTTTAATTTGCGTTCAGACTCTGCAAATGGCCTGGGAGCATTGCTGCTAGGACACTAAAGATGCTGCTGGATGGGGAGGAGAATGTGAATTCCAAACTTAAGCAACCTCTAACATTTACCTTGAATTGGGAGAGGGATGTTTTCATCTGGCAATAATTTTAATTATCAACAGGGGAATCGGGCATAGTCAGAAGTATAGGTCTTATGAGTTTTGCTTTCTTGAGGGAAGGTGGACAGCTTTTTATGGTACAGTGGAAGGAACATTGACTTTGGGGCCAGAGTCATGGGTTCAAATCTTGATGCTCCTACTTCTTGTATGAACCTGGACAATTCACTTAATCTCTCTGGGCCTGGTTTCCTCTGCTGTAAGCTGAGAGGACTGAACAAAATTACCATGAAGTTTCCTTATAGTTCTCAGCTTTGATCAGGGCTTCCTACTGAATGAAAAGAAAATATCATTGTTAAGGGATAGGTGAAGGAGAGCTACCCAAGGAAAAGGAAGATAATTCCACAAGTAATATATAAGAAGAATCTTTCCCACTTTAACAGCTCCACAGCTCTGTATTCCTCTCCACTCCTGCCATAGAAAGGCAGAGACAGAGAAGGGGGAGAGAGAGACACGGAAGAGAAACAGAGACCAAAAAAAACAGAGATGGGAGGAGGAGAAGGGAGAGCTAGAGAATGGAACGTAGAGAAGAGGAAGAGACAGAGAGGGGAAAAAGATGGACAGAGAGACACAGTGAGGAAGGGAGACAGAGAAAGGAAGATAGGGAGGGAGGGGGAGAGAAAGAGAGACAGAGACAGATGGAGAATGGAAGATAGAGAAGAGGGAGAGAGAAACAAAGACAGAGAAAGGAAAACAGGGACAGAAGATTGACAGAGAGACACAGGAAGGAAAACAGAGAAGAAAGGAAGACAGAGAGAGAAAGGATGGGGGAGAGAGAGAAAGCACACGAACATGGTAAGATTACTTTGAACCTCAAAAGCTGCCAAATGCAGTTCTCAGCTCCCTTTTGTCACTGGAGAAACCCTTTCAGGTTGAGACACTATTTGCCAAGTTCAGTCCTAGAGTGAGTTTTTTGTAGCTCACCAAATGAAGTCAGAGTTCATAATGGCAACACCTACAGACCTGAAGGTGTAATAAGACTGGTGAGCACAGCAGGAATGAATAATTACAACACTACCACAGGTACACTTTTTTTCCCCTTAATACTCTGATTCATTTGGAAAACTCAGCAGTGTTTAAAAATAACTAGCCTAAGACTGTTGAAATGATGGAGGTTATGCCTTTGAGCACTTTCTGTGATTGGATATTTCTTTCTCCCTTGTCCTTCCCCCACCACTCAGAAGTTTCCCAGTGGAGGGAGCTTCACTACTTCCTTCTTGGGCATTTTCAGTTTTTCAGCACCGTGGGCCACCCTGGCCCATCTGCACTCAGTCTCTGCATTGCCATCTCATTGATCGTCACAAATAAAGGTCTGGGTTAAATGCCAATGACTCATGGTTCTCCCTTCCCCTCCCGTGAAGTTGACATCATCTTTTCTGTGCCCAGAATAGATGCCACGGCAACAGTAATTCCAGCATTCGGTGTCTCTTGCCCCTTCAGATACTACTGTGTGCTCATGGAATTGTGAAGGGCCCAGAAAGCAGATAGGAAATACCTTGTTAGTACAATATTACATATTGTTACTAATATGTCATGATACTGTTGCAGCTGGATCATAAACCTGCTTAACTTTCATTTTTAAATTTAATTTGTCACCATGACTTTTCCCTTAGGGAAGTTGGGGTGTTTCCGTGAACTCAACAAGAAAACTTGGACTGGGAATCACCAGGGTCCAGTCTCTGCCACCTATTAGTTCTGTGTCCTTGAATAATAATCACTTGACCTGAGTTTTAATTTCTTTATCCATAAAATGAACACACTGGATTAGTATTAGGGGTTCTTAACTTGGGGTCTGTGAACTTGGTTTTTAATATTTTGATAACTATATTGCAATATAATCAGTTCCCCTTGTCATCCATTTTACTTTATGCATTTAAAAAATATTCTAAGAAACGGTCCATAGACTTCACCAGACTGCTACTGAGGCCTCTCACACAACAGGGATTAAGAAGTGCTGGAATAACTCTCTCAGGTCTGGAGAGTCTGTGAAGTTTAGGTGATTTAAAGTCACTTATATTTGGTTTCTAATCTTACCTTAGACACATAGTAGCTCTGTGAGGCTAGACAAATCATTTAACTTTTCTGAGCCTCAGTTTCCTCATCTGTTAAATGGGGCTAATAAAGAGCACCTACCTCACAAGGTTTTAAAAGGACCAAATGAGATAATGTATATAAAGTGCTTTGCAAACCTTCAAGCTCTGTATAAAAATGAGTCATCTTTACTCTTGTTAATAGTGGTAGCATTGTGACATTCAATTTGAGTGGCGCTGTGGTTTAATGCATAAAATGCATTATAACCTTTGTATAAAATAAGAGGTTGAAACTAGATGATCACTAACATCTCTTTCTGCTCTAAAATCCAAAGTCTGTATTTTTGCTTATTAGTGGCTGCCAAGTATCTAGAAGGAATTCCTTGACTTCTTAAAAGTTCTGTGGTTCTAGGATTCTATAATATTGTCCTGTAGCTGAAAAGGCATGGCTATCTGATGGTTTGATTATCTCTGCTGAGGGGGTCAGCATGTGGTAACAGAAGGATGATTAGACTGAGGGTCACAGAACCTTGAATTTGAGTCCCTTCATTACTACTTAGCTGTATATCACCTTGGGTAAGTCATTTCACATCTCTTATCCCATTTTACAGGAATGAAATATCTTTACATGATGAACTCTGGTGAATATCCAAGTTATTCAGTCGTTTTTCAGTCATGTCCAACTCTTCATGACCCCATTTGGGGTTTTCTTGGCAAAGATACTGGAGTAGTTTGCCATTTCCTTCTCCAGCTCATTTTACAGATGAGGAAATGGAGGCAAACAGAGTTAAATGACTTGTCCAGGGTCATGCAGTTAGTAAGTGTCTGAGGCCAAATCTGAACTCAGGAAGATGATCCACTTCACCACCTAGCTGCCCAAAGGTTATCAAGGTTATCCAAGGGGTACAATAATATATGCAAAGTGCTTTGTACCCTGAAGGATGATGTAAATGTGAGCTGTTCTTGTTCCGTGTGTGAAGTCCTCAGGAATAAAGACTGTTTCAGTTGTCCTATGCCACACTCAGCTGTGTGTGTTGTGTGTGTAGAGAGTGGGAGATGGTGATGAACTGATGTCTGATGATGCTGATTATGGATGGAGCCCCAGCACTGTTGCTGAGCAACTGGAAAGGGAATCTCCCACATCCTTATTCTTCCCCCAGTGCATGTGGCTTGACTTAAATATGAGTAAACCCACATAGGCTGGGAGTAAATTTCTGTTCCTCTCTCCCATTCTGCTCCTTGCCTATTAGTATGTTTTCTGAGGGGTGCTTAGAACGTCACCCTAGTGAAACTGGGGGACAAAGTTCTTACCTACTCTCTGAATCGGGGATTCATCAATGTTTTCCAGGGAAGGATGGGGCCCCTCTATGGCTGTTAGGGGTGGTTTGGGAACACTGTCATTTACAAGTGTTCCCGCCCATGTATTTTTCATCAAAACTATGTCTCTATATTTAGTCATCAGAAGGAATCATTGTATTCCTTTTAAAGGGGCGGGGATTTAAAAAAGTGATCAAATCTCAAAGCTGAGTGGATTTTCTGTTCTTTTCTAGCTTTCCTTTCTTTGTCTTCCCTGCCTTTCCCCACCATTCTTCTACTGTCCCTGTCCACTCAGGCTCTCTTTCTCCATTCTCTGAAATGGCTATGCCTTCGGGGCCTGCCAGGCAGCAAGTGGAGAACAGATGCTATAGGTGGTAGGCTTGCCTCTCTGTCCTTTGATGCTGCAGAGCACAAAGCCCATGCCTCTTTGCTTGGTTTGGCCTAGGGGTGCAGCAGCCCTACAAGATTGATTAATAGCTATTCCTGGATGCTATGGCTAAGTGACTGTTGTTGATGTTTCTTTTGACAAATTTTCAAAATTCTGAAACTTGAAGCCAACTGAATTCCAGCCAGGGAGTCCATAAGTCTTCTGAATGTCTCTAAACCCACTCTTTCTCAATCCTGTATTTAATCAGTTTCAGCCATCTCACTGCAGCCCACCCACCTTAGCCCTTTCTTTACTTTCCCCATCAGAACTGGTACTCTGCTTCAAAAAAAATTTTTTTAGTTTAAAGAAATTTAGTTTAAAGAATTCTGGAATCTGGAAAGGACCAGGAATGCCTCTCTGCAAAATGCTGAAGTAGTGAAGCTAACCCAGCCTCTCACCTTTCTCTCTGGTAATCCCTCTCAAACTTAATTTTGCCCTCAAAAGATCTGAAACTCTTTCACATTAAGTTGCAAAAGATCTGTAACTTACATATCATCCCTTCCAGGAGTATTTGTTTATTTATTTAATTATTGATTATTATTGATTTGTTTATTTATTTAATTATTGAGTGAGAGAGGTCAGCTTGTAGATGAGGTAGTTACTTGGGGAAGGACAGAAGGACTTTTCTCTGGGCCCCAGAATGCCACTCTGGCTACTCTCTGAGTACTTGTGAGTCTGGCCATGGGAATGACCCAAAGGTAAAGGAATAACTGTCTTGGAGCCTGTAGAGAGTTTCTCTGAGGAAGCTGGGATTGAGAATGCTGACTAACTAGTTAGTCTCTATGGCTTTGGAAGGCAGAATTAAGAGGAAGTCAAGAGATTAAGGCAGAAGGGATTACTGTTGGGCACCAGGAAGAACCTGAAACTCAAGGAGGCTAAAACTCTGGAATCAGCTACTGAGAAGGGCTGCAAAGACTGTTTTGGGAGATCTTTAAGACATTTCTAGTATGATATGAGGCCATTCCTAGTTCATAGTGAAGTCTTCTGTTCACCTCTTGTTTGTTATTTCTCTGGTTTAATCTATTAAGGGAGGAGAGCTCTCAGTTAGAGACTTTGTAGCATACCCAGCATCCTCTGTGAAGGGAAAGTGTGCAGTCCTACATCACCCCCAACCATGGACCACGTTCTGTAGGGACCTGACCTTGCTTGTCATTGGGACCCCATGTGCCGGAATGGGAAAAAAAAGCACTGGGACAGGGAAGTCTGGAAGACTGAATTCAATTCCCAGCACGCCCTTGCATAAGTCACTTAAGCTTTTGTGAGTCTCAGTTTCCTCCTCCATAAAATGGGCATCATAATCCTTGCACAACCAACCTAATGGGATCCTTTGAGGAGAGTGTTTTTTTTGGGAAATTGTCAGCGTATCTCCTGTGAGCTCTTTGTCACTTAGATCTATCAGAATAGGCCTATTTGAGTATTGGAGAGTGGGATTCAAGGGACTTGGGTTCATCTCCCAGCTCTGCTTCCTTGGGCAGTAGCTAGCTAGGTGACCTCATCAGCAAAATGAGCTGGTTAGACTAAATGATCTCTAATGCCACCTCTGAATCTAAGTAATAGGATGTTATGAAATTAAAAACTTCCATGCTATGACATAGTGGAAAGAGCTCCAGATTTGGAGTCAAATCCTCTGGCTCTGGATCCCAGCTCAGCCACTGAGTGACCTTGGGCAAGTTGTGTAATCTGTCTGTGCCTCAGTTTTCTTTATCTATAAAATGAGAGGGATTGATCTCTAAGGTCTCTTCTAGTACTGAACCTATAATCTTATAATGCCCAAATTTTCAAAATATATCTATTCTAGTGTTTAGAAGAAGACTGTCTTTTAATTTTTTTTTTAAATGTCATTGCTGCCTTTGAATCTGTCCTTTACAATGGATTGGAGGAAAAAGGAATGGAAATGTTGATTTGATTTTTTTATTTTTAAATCAGTGCTGCTCTCTCTCCCCATCCTCCGCCTCGCTGGTGCTCTGGCCTTGGGCATTTCTGTATTCCCATTCAGTGTGTCAAAGCTTCCTAGGATGGAGGTGACCTAATTGGAGGAATCACTTTAGCCCGGTCCTACAGTCTGAACACCAATTTTTTTGGAGGCTGTCCACTAATTACCCCCATTGCTGGGTAGAAAACTCTGTCTGCCCCTACTTTCTAAATCATTGTGCTTGTCATCTTCCGGCTTCTTTTAATTAAGTTGATTAATTTGCACTGGAAAGAGATCTCCTGATTCAGCTGGTATATTTGTGTATAGACTCCTCAGAAAACATCTGGCAATTTTTCTGAGCGACAATAAGAAAACCTAGCCTGAAAATGATTGTTTCAATTACTGAGCCCCACCCCCACCACTTTACCTTTAGAAATAATGATGATGAAAATAATAATAATAATAAAAGGGTGAGCTTCAAAAAGGGAGCTTTGTATTTTGCCCACAATTCCATACCTGTTTTACAACACAAATGTGCACATGAACAATACTTGATAATTTCCCTTTATGTACTTAAAAAGGATAAAACAAACCACACCAGTTCCTAATGGACCCTCAAATTGTTCCTTGGCAAACAGGAAATATTTTAATTGCATGTTTTTATTTATTGTGGATTTGCAGATAGTCCCCGGAAGAGATTTGATAGTGTATGGCAAACTATGTTTTTAAAAACTGAGAATGAACAACAGTGCAGGGATTTTATTTTCAAAATTTTGTTGCTGATCACAGGCAGTATGTAGAGAAGTGTCAGAATGGAAAGTGGCCCTTAACTGGTTTAGAGAAGGGGAGAAAAAAGCCCATCAAAACAAAACAAACAAACAAACATAACAAACCTAAGTTGAAGAGATTAGAAAGAATCAAAATAAAAAAGCAGTTACCTGCTCTGATTTTTTTCCCCCCTTCCAAGGTTTTGTAGTTCATTTATTGGGAGACCAATTAAAATTCCCTAGAGGGAGGAAGAGAGAATGCCCTAGCTTGCTCATTAACAATGATGTTGTTAACTTTTACCTGGTGGTCTATTTGGCATCCACAGAGTGGGTTGTATTTTAAATGGCACCTCCTGGGTTGATGGGGTTTTGTTGCCCTGTGCTTCCTTCCTCCCCACCCTCCCCCATCCCCTTTTTCTTTTTTTTTTTTTCCCAATGTTCTGGAGTCAAATAGGAGTTGGGGGGGGGGGCATGGTAAGAAACTGCAGGTAGCCCCTAACAAAGCCAGCCTGCCTCCTTTTAGCAAGAGAACAGCAGCTGGGAAGGGAAGAGGAGAGCAGCTGTGGTTATGCTATTAGTCATTCCATGAAGAAATGGATTTGATAAATAATAAAACATCGATATTAACAACAGATGCTTGGAGGTCAGTTGACTGATAAGAACTCCCAGTTAAGTGTGTGTATGTGTGCATATGAATTTTAAAAGTACCACTAAGCACCGCCCCCCTCAAAAAATATGTTGGGTGTTGTTTGTTTTTTTGTTTCTTTTTTTTTTTTAATGGAAATAGGACTGTTCATGCAATGGCAAAGACACTATGGATATTAGAGAAGGAAACTTGGGAGTCTGCAAGGATGATCTTTCTATTTAATTTGGGCCCCACCCTCTATCTTTCAGACAATGCTAAAACTCACTTTGCTTTCCTGCCTTTTCATTTTGATAACTGTTTTGATTTGGAAAATACTATGCCTTGCACTACATTTCCTTTATGATGATTTGCTGTGCTGTTCTTATCATTCACCGTAAATCCTTGATAAGAGCATTTTTAAAATGAAATTGCTACCTGACACTATTATAAAGTCTAGGCTTGAAGCCAAGGGAGAAACAAGAATGTGGGGGGGGGGGGGATTTGGGGGGGGGGGAAGCAAAGCTGGATTTAGAGAAAGAAGAGATTCAAAGGAATTGTAAGGGGAGAACTTCCTGTCTGCTCCTGCCTCCTGCACTCTGGTTGTATGTGTCTGTGTATTTTAAATGGACAGTGACTGACCCACATATTGCCTTAGCAGCGACCCATGCTATTACTGAATCTGCTCCTCCTCCCTCTTGCCCATCATCTTCCTCTTTAAACAAAATGTATCCTTTGTGAGGTTTGATGCAATAAAAGGAGTTACATATATCTCATGACTCTGGATGTGTAAGGGGTTCTTGGCCTGGGGTCCAAGAAAAAAAAAAATTTGTATTTTCAATATCTTGTTAATTGTATTTCATCAAAACTGTTTTTCTTTGTAATCCAATGTATTTTATTTTTTGCATTTATAAACAATATTCTGAGAAAGGGTCCATTCATAGGCTTCATCAAACTGCCAAAATGGGGAGGGGAGGAGAAGGGGGATATCACACAGAAAAATGCTGAGGAAGTCCTGCTAGAGCATGCAGGTGTGAATGATTTTGGTTAACCCACTGATGTCTGTATAGCCCTCCACGGCCCATCATCTTCTGCCCAAGGCAGGCCACACAGAAAATTCCTTAGTTGTAATGGTGGCCAGGTTTAGAGTGAATTCTGTAATTAAAACTTTTTTATGGATAGATGTGTTCTATGTCAGGAGATGGCTGTTTACCAAGAAGAGGCAGGCATCAGTGGTGAGGAATATCGGCCAACAGAAGCAGCTGAAAGAGCAAGTCATTTTTATTTAATATGGTGGATTTAATGGACCCTTGTCTTAATAACTGATATGACAGTGAGAAAATGGCCATTCTTCCCCCCATGATGAGGTACTCAGCTGATCTCTTTCCTGGTCAGAGTTCTCTTTCTTTGTATAATTACGTTGGATATAAACTTAGAATGTTATAGTTACTGGTACCCAAAGCTCAATGTGAGGGAAGGTAGGTCTAATAAGAGATTATATTCCATGAGACTCATCACCCTCCTCCTCTGATTTAGGCATCATTATCAGTAGAAGGAGGAGGAGGACCAGAATGTAAGCTTTTTGAGGGCAGGGACTGTTTTTGAGGCAGCTTGATGGAGCAGTGGATTGAGTGTTGGACTTCAAATCGGTAAGAACTAGGTCAGAATCCTGTCTTAGACACTAACTCTGTAACCCTGGACTTGTGATGTAGACCAGACCTTGAGCCTTCCTTTCCTCATCTGTAAAGTAGGGATAGCAATAACTGTCTACGCCAACGTTGTTCTGAGGATCAAATCCTGTAAAGTATGTTGTGAACCTTTAAAGCATCGAATTTTTATTCCTACTAACTGTATCCCCTGCCCCCAGCACAGGGTACATTGTTGGGGCTTAATAAATGCTTGTTGAATTCATTTAAATTAAATTAATACATTTGAGTCTTTTGACAGATGGACAGTGAAGACCTAAGTTTTTTTGTCCACAGTTATTGGGAGAATGAAGAAACATTCTTGTGCCATTGTCCCTCTAATAGGCACAGTGAGTCTGGAGAGAATTGGCAGAGGTCGCAACCAGTAGAAATCTGGATCACAGTTACCAGTGATTTCAATAGGCATTGTGTTCAGTATGTCCCCCCTCCTCCTGAAAATCTAACCCGCCATCAAAATGACTGCTTTTGGAACTGTCTTGTCTCTTTTGAGCAGGGTCTGGAGACAACTAGACAAGGTTCGGTGGTAACGAATAAAGAAACATTACTTTCTGAACACAATCTTCTGTTACCAGTCACTTTTCAACAGACATTCAATCAAAATGCTAATCGCCGTGGCAACAAGGGACCGCAGTTATTGTAATACTAATTGATTGGTTGGAGGGTGGGTTTTGATAAGTGCAGCTGAAGATTTCTGAAATATGATTCTCTTTAATTACAGTGACACTAATAAAAATGAACAAATGATTTAATGATGATTTCCTGGGTAATGGCTTAAAGATTTTTGTTAGAGCTTAAAATGTGATATGGTGAAAATTAACTTAAAAATAAAGCCCTGGTGGGTGGCCCAGGTTTTATCAAGCTTGTGGGCTCTCTTATCTCATGTAGACAAATCAACACATCCAACATTCTTCAGTAAGAAATTTTAGAATTTGCTCATAGAGGAAGTCAGTACAAAGGCCTGTCCTTCTTGTGTCAGAATAGTGCTTCTGACCCAGGGTTTGTAAAACAAGATTTTTGTTCCCAAGAGTGGGGATTGGGTTGTGGTAAGCCATTCACGTTCTCTCCTTTGGTCTCTCTGGTTGCTAAACAAAACAAAAACACACCTACAAAATGTCCGACCTGGGCTTCTGAACACAAGGCAGAATGAAGGTGACTAAACCATTTGGAGATGGACTTTGTAAACTGGACCTCTCTAGTGCTGTATTCTAATAAAACCAAATTTCACCCAAAGGTGGTTTTTTTTAGAAACCCCACTGTGGGGGCTTGTTTAGGGAGTTAAGAGATGGATTTCAATGCCAGTGTTCTAGATGACCTATAGAGATGTCAGTCTAGAGCTTAAAAAAAAAAAAAAGGCCATAGATTTCATTTTATATCCCTTATTTTACAGATGAGAAAACTGAATCCCATAGAGGTAAAGGGATTCATCCAAGGTCACACAGACAGTAAGTGGCCAAGCTAGGATTTGAATTCTAGTCCTATGACTCTTAAGTTCAACACTCTTTTTGATATACCACCTGTGTCCCCATATCAGTTCATCCAGTCCATAAGATTCATCACCTTTTTGTGTTATGGACCCCCTTGGATATTCTAGTGAAGCTTATGGGTCCCTTTTCTGAATCATGTCCTCAAATACATAAAATAAAATACAATACAATACAATAAAATTACAAAGAAAACCAATTCTATCAAAATGTAATTATCCAAATTTTTTTTTAAATAAGGTCACGGACCCTAGGTTATATAAATCTCTGATTCTAGTCCAAACCCTACATTTTGCTGCTATCCGAGTCTCTTTGAATATGGGCTTTCCAGTTCTCACTGGGTTTACCAAGTGGGTAAAGAAAAGTGTTCTTCCTCCTGTTTTCCATCTATCTGTCTGTAAGTTTGTTTGGAGGGCTGCCTGAAGTGTAACCTCAAAGAGTGACCCCAGCAGCAAGCAGATAGAGTCTGAGCAAGGCTAGCGTCGGGCTCCGGATTCAGGCTGGGGACTCAGTCCACCTTTGCCTTCTCCATTGCACCTCGAAGATGATCTCCCAGGACGCTTAGTTGCCATGTTCTAATCTGCAGATTCTTTTGTTTGTGTGTCCGGAAAGGGGGGGGAGGAGGATCCTGAGCCCCTTTGTTCCTCTCCTCTAAACCTCAATTTTTTTTTCTTTTGAATTTGCTAGTATTCATTTGTAAATATTATCCAAGTGTCTTTGTTTCTCTTCCCTGAAAAATAAGGGAGGTGGGGTAGGCAGATTTTGTGAAGAAGAGGCTGGGGTGGGTGCATTTCTGACAAATTAATTGGTGAAGGAGAACAGAAATCAGATTTTTGTTATTGGGGTGGGGGGAGCTTAATTGGGGTGGAGAGGCAGCGCTAGCCTTCCTTTCAATTTGTCAAGCTTTCTTTCAAAAGATCTGCCAAAGAAGAAAGGGTAATTAATAGGCTTGAAGTCATTTCCGATGTGTCAGTATTTGTGCCTGGCTTCCAAGTGATAATGTTCACAGGCTCCAGGCCTCGAGGGAGCCTTCCGTCTTATTAACTTGTCTAGGAGAAACAGTGAGTGGGGACAGCTCGGGCCACTGGGTGACGGGAAATAAAGATTTGTGGTATACTGAGCTGTAAACACTGAGGCCTAGTGAGTAGAAAGAAGACAGAGAGAGAGAGATTGGCCTCCTTCTCCCCCGCCACAAAGAGCAGTACCTGGGGTCCCTCGGCTAAGTATTTGATAACTTTGCATTTGGAAGTTATCAAAAGTTCAAACCAAGAGGAACTGCAGGTTTGTTTGTTTTTTAATTTTTTTATGAAGGCATCCTCATGTGCTTGCAATCAAGAAGGCCTGGGTTCAAATTCTGTTTCTGTTTCTAATAGACGGGAAAGGAGGAGAGGGGATGAGCATTTATATAGTGCCTACTATGTGCCAGGTACTGTGCTGAGTGCTTTACAAATATCTCATTAGATCCTCACAAAAACTGTGGGAGGTAGGTGCTATTATTATTATTATTATTCCCATTTTACAGTTGAAGAACAGAGGCAAACATTAGCTAAGTGACTTGCCCAGGGTCACAAAGTTACTAAGTGTCTGAGGCCTAATTTTAACTCAAGTCTTCCTGACTCTAAGCCCAGCATTCGATCCTAATAGAATAAAATGTAAGCTCCTTGGAGTCGAGGACTGGTGGATTTTTGTTTTTATTTTTTAATGGTTCTGTTGCTGTTATAGTTTTATTCTTTAGTACCTAGCACATTTTAGGTGTTTAATAAATGCTTATCGAATTGAATTCAATCTCTAGCTGTGTGTGACCACAGGCAAATCATTTCACTGTTCCTGGGATTCATTTTCCTCCTGTTGTAAAATTGGGGTAACCCCTCTAGTCCCTAATTCACAAGATATTTAATGAGATTTCAAGAGAAATAATGATGTGGGTAAAGCTCTTCGAAAATTCAACTGTACTAAAGAAGTGTCTATTATTATTATTAATTATTGTTTCAGGTCTTCTCATCTCTTCACTAGAGTTCAGAAAGAAATGGTTCTGGGACCAGTAACTGTCTTGCTATTACTATTATTTTGTGTTTAGACTGTGGACTGTTATGTAGTTTTTATTGTTAGTATTACTATGAAGAGGAAGATACAGGAGTCTGACTTTCATAGGGATGTAAATCTAGAGCTCATTCAAAGTCCAGCTTTTTACAGGTGAAGAAGCTGAGGCCCAAGGAGAATTAGGTGAATTTCATGTAACTAGTCTTTATATAGCACTTTAAGGTTTGCAAAGTGCTTAACAAATATCTCATTTTGTCCTCGCAATAGTTTTGGTTGGTAGGTGCTATTATTATTCCCATTCTACAGATGAGGAAACTGAGGCAACAGAGGTCACGTAACTTACCTAGGGTCATAGAGCTAGTGAATATGTGAGGCAGGGTTTGAACATGGATCTTCCAGAACCCAGGCCCAGGGCTCTGTCCTCTGGGCCACTTAGCTGTCTCTCAGGGTCACCTTTGTCACGTGAAAGACCAGTCTCTGGTCTGGTGTCTTCATTTTCTTCCAAATCATGACCCCCCCCCACACCCCATCCCCTTTAATCTCCTGGATCTACTCCGGCTTTTTAGATTGATATACCTCAGCACCCTTGGTTCAGGCTTCCCGTTGCACTCAATCTGCACCAGCTGACTGTTTCGAAGGCCTAAATGTCATCTTCATTAAGAAGTATGTATTAAGTGCCTAATTGTGCATGTCACTGTGTATGGCTTTGTGCCCATGCCAGATAAACATGCATGGGCCTTACTCTAGAGGAATCTATGATCTAGGAATACACGTGTGTGTTTATGTGTGTGAACATGCCTCCTTTGGCCCAGAACATGCATTCCTGAAAATTATCTTTTGCTGAAAAAGCAACATGATGTCAAGAATATAGTGTTGGATTTGGAGTGAGGGAATGCTGGGTTCAATTTCCACCTTATACACTGGCTAGCTATGTGACCCTGGGCAAGGCCCTTAACCTCACTGAGCCTCATCTGTAAAATGTGGATGATATTACCTTTAGACTTTACCCATAGGGAAAGTTATTGTGAGGCCCAAATGAGATGGGGGTAATAAAGTGGTATTTTTTTTTTAATTATTCCTGTTGGTTGAGTTTTGTGAAGATTGAATGCTCTTTTCCCAATGACTCATGCTGTCATTTCAGAGGTGCTTGTCTCTTCATCTTGTTTTTATTTGTAGTGGGTGATTCCTATGTTAGCTTCAAGTTTGTTTTTGTTTTTTTGTTTTTTGCTCATGTCTTCCCTCGAGCAGTAAATGATTTATAAAGCACCTTTTCTATTCACTCACAGAAGTCCCATTTAAAATAGCCTTTGGGGTGGTGTGAATAACCCCACCTCCCATGCTTGTCTTCTAAGTCTAAATCTTTCTTGATCAGATTCTCCTCCCACAGGGCCCACCTGGAACCCATCACAGCGCCCCCCCCTTCATTCCTCTCCAGGGTAGAGTGGAGCTCGTTAAACACTGAGTGAATTTTCACATCTCTCTTCCCCCAAGGTGGCCTTAGATACCCAAAAGCCCCTTTCCCACCTCTCCACCACCACCATTATTCCCCTGCCACCCTGTTAGAGCTGAGCTTGTTGAGTTTAGCACAGATGTCCCCAAGAGATGGCATCTGGAGCCAACCACGAAGGAGCCTGGGGTTTCGGGATGCCTGGGGAGGCTCAGCCCACCCGGCTGTCCTTCATGTGTCTTTGCTCAGACACAGTAAAAGCAGCCAGCCACAGCTGTGTGAACTCAGTCAGCAGAAACATTTTAGCTTTCGACTCAATGTCCCTTGTTGGTTTGCACTGTTTCGAGGAGGGTGGAGCATCAAGTAGGTTTAAGCCCATCAACAGAGAAACTCCAGTCTCTAATAGTGGGCCTGTGCCAAGTAAATATCACTAATACCACAAAGACCAGGGTTGGGGAGTGGGAGGGGGGAAGGTGGTTTAAACCAAGGAGGGGAAAGAATCATCTTAATTATTTGTGGTCATTCCTGTGGGGAGATAAAAATGAATAGTGCATCCTCCCGCCGGCTGCAGCCCCTCCCCTCCTCCCTCTCTCTCCTTTGTCTGGGCACACATTATTTCAGAACCAATTAGAAGAAACCTCAGTAGGATTGAAAGAGTTGATGCCTCAGACAGATTCAGCTCTGTAAATGTTGTCGACCCTGGGAAAAAACTATAGATACACAAATTAATAATGTTGAAAGCCAAGACTTGGGAGTGAGTGGCTTTGTAGCAGTGTTGAGGAAAACAGAAGGAATGTCTTACTACGTAGAGCCTCTGACCAGTTCTGAGGCCTAGGTCGGGAAGGAGGCCCCCAGCTTGGGGGAGAGGGGTATGCCTTTTTTTCCTTTTCATTTGACACATAAGTGCCCACAAGGTAGAAGCTGAGTTAGTTCAGAAAATTTCAGGTAAATGATGGCAGTTTCAGTCAAAAGCAAGCTGTTCCTCACACAGTTTTTTTTTTAATTATTCAAAATAGCAAGACTTGGATTTTTTGGGGTCAGGGAAGGCACACAGTACCTTTTTTCTTTTTTGCCTAGAGGGTGATTAAAAAAAAAACTTTTTTTTTTTTTAAATTAGGCAAAATCCCAGGATCCTTCCTATCTCCCCCTTGTAACTTTTTCTCCCTGGCTGAGTGAAAAGTTTAGGAAGTTACAAAACAGAATGTTGTGTAATTATAACAACCAGACTTGACTGTGGAGAAGAGATGGAAAAAATGCACCTTCTTTCATTGCAAGAGTGGGAGACTATGGGTATGGAACACTATATATACTATCATATTTAGTTAATGTGTTGTGGTACATCCCCTCTTTCATTTATAATTTGTATATCTTGTTTATATTACCTTCTATTTATACTGTATTTATCTAGTATATGGGGAAGGCTAGGAGGTTCAGTGGAGAAAGTGCTGAGTCTGGAGTCAGGAAGACTCCTCTTCCTAAGTTCAAATCTGGCTTCAGACACTTACTAGCAGAGTGACCCTGGGCAAGTCACTTAACCTTTTTGCCTCAGTTTCCTCATCTGTAAAATGAACTGGAGAAGGAAATGACAAACCACTCTAGTGTCTTTGCCAAGAAAACCCCAAATGGGGTCACAAAGAGTTAGATACATCTGAAAGGACTCAACAACAGTAACAAAATATGTTGTATGTACGAAGTCATTCAAATGTAGTCTCCTATTAGAATATAAATTTCCTAAGGGCTGGAACCAGATTTTTGTCCTTCTTTGTATCCTCAGCACTTAACACAGTGCCTGGCATACAGTGGATGCTTAATAAATGTTTGTTAAAGACTGACAGACTGTGAGTTCGTTTTGCTGAACTTTTTTATTCTTTGTTGAAAGAGATGACTCTCTGAGTGGGGAAGAAAGAGGAATGTAAGCAGAAATTAGGGTGGTAGTAAACATTTATTAAGCACCTACTGTGTGCCAAGCACTGTACTAAATGCTGGAGATACAAAAGGACAATCCCTGTCCTAAAAGAGCTTGCAACCTAATGAGACAATAAGCAAACTAAAAGCTACAGAGAAACTATATACAGGAAAATTAGGAAATAATTAAATGAAGAAAGGCATTAGAATTAAGAGATGTTGGGAAAGCCTTCCTGTAAAAGATGGGATTTTTGTTAGGACTTAAAGGAAGCCGGGAGGCAGAGATAAGAGGGAAGAGAGTTTGGCTAACAAAGATAACAATAAAATTAGTGTTTTTTTTAAAAGGTTGAAAAATTCAGTTATCTTCACAGTGTCAAAGTTGAGTGTGGTTTACATGTGAGTAAATTTGGGGTATGGAAGGAGGTCTAGATTGAGGGTAGTAGCAGAGAATAGAAATAGTCCTAGAATCATTTCTGCAAATGGGGATATAGGAAAATAAAGCACACCAGCGGATTGGGGTTTTTTTCCCCCTCTTAAAGCCTAGAGTGAGAGTGGACAGCTTGTACACCCAGATGTGTCCTCGTATTTGTCCCATGTCCTAATGTACTGTGTCATATGTACTTGTCCCATGTCCCAATAGGGGACTGATCCATCTCTGCTTTTCACAGAGTATGTTGTGAATGTATACACTAGCCCTCCTCCCACCCACATATCTACACAGTGTATCATAGGATCAAGGACCTCAGAGCTCAGCTAATCCAACTCCTTCATTTTATAGATGACTTGTCCAAGGTTGCACAAAGAATAAACACTAGATGTTAGGTTTGAACCCAGGTCCTTTAACTAGAGTCATGATACCATAGGAGTTTCTTCATCAAGTGGGAGTGTTGGGAAGAAGGAAGATGTCATGGTAGAACAGGGTTGAGGATGGGAGGGAGGAGAAGAGGGGGTGCTGTTGAGAGACTTAATTTTTAAATCATTTTTAGTATTCCAATAAAAATGAGAAAGAGTAGTTGTCACAAGAATGGCCTAATTGACCCCTGTGATTTGCTTAAAGGAACATTTTTGTTCATCCATTTGTTCAAAGTGTGTCTAAATCCAAATAATAGTTGACACCTGATAAATAGCACAATGCCACGGGTAAGAGATAGCTGGGAATAACAAGGGACAGGCAAGAGTAAGCCGATTTCCATTCCCAGTGCAGACTTGGGTGAGAGGGGAAGTGGGAGAGAGGCAGGGAGCCACATTATTGCTCAGACTACATTAAAATTTCTATATGTGAGATCGAAATTGGCTATCTAAGGGTTTACTTTTCCCCATCCCTAGCTATGGCCTGAATTCTTCCTGCTAATTGCCTACTGATTAGTTGAGAGACAGGTTCTGCTAATGTTGGGCTTGAGGATCAATTATTTGCAGTCTCCATTTTGTATGTATCTCCCAGGTGGGTAGGTATGGGAGGTGGGGTGGGGAAGAGGAGTACTGTGATACCAGGCTGCTGCACCCTGCTTTCTATAGCCATGCTGGGGCAAGCGTTTGGGGAGAAGGAAATGGGGCATTACTGAAGAGCTTTAGTCAAAGAATATTGGATCTGGAGTTCAAATCCTGGCTCTTGTTGCAACAACTTGTGGGCAAATCACTTCCCTCCACCCCCATCCCCAAGAGCCCACATTGAAGGGTACTAGAGTTTCCTTAGTACTCTCAATTTATGATCCTGTGGATTGTAAAGTGAGGGGTCTGGGAACACTGGGACTTCTTACTATCTGTGTGACCTTGAACAATTGGGCTTTGGGCCCACTTTGGGCTTTGGTTTCCTCACTGGTAAAAATGAAGGTTGGAGATACCTTGTAGCTCTAAATCTTTGATGATGTGGGTACGGAGTTGGTGCCCTGGGTGCATTGGTACCATTTATAATCTGTGTGACCTTGAGTAAATCACTTTACCTTTTAGAGATCTCAGTTTCCTTATCTGTAAAATGACTGGCTTAGACAAGATGACTTTTTAGGTACCATCCTGCTCTAATTCCAGGACTTCAGGTAGATATAACATCATTGATGCAAATGGGAAGGAAGTAACAGGCCGATTGGGAAATTTATGTTGGGCAAATGTCAGGAACCGAGTGTATGCAGCAAATGGAGCACTTTTTAAATTTATGTACACAAACACACACCCATACACACACACCCTGCAGGCTCAGCCATGCCTGCTCAAATGCTTAGCTGTCAAGTGCAGGTGTGAGGTTAATAGGAAGTCATTTCCCAGTTGGCCATTTGCTTCAGAGGCTCTTGACTGAGCTCAGAAAATGGGAAGGAGGAGATTTAAAGTGATGGTGTTAGTCAAGGACAAGAGACCCAATACCACCTTGAGGGAGGAAAGGGGGTGATGACCATCCCCTTATCCTATGGGGTGCTCATTGTTTAGTTGCGTCTGACTCTTCATGACCCCATTTAGTATTTTCTTGGCAGTGATACTGGAGTGGTTTGCCATTTCCTTCTCTGGCCTGTTTTACAGATGAAGAAACTGAGGCAAACAGGGTTAAGTGACTTGCCCAGGGTCACACAGCTAGGAAGTGTTTGAGGCCAGATTTGAACTTAGGTCTTCCTGACTCCAGGCCCAACACTCTATCCACTGTATCACTTAGCTGCCCTATCTATGGGCTGTTTCCACATTCTCAAAGAGAAGATTAATTGGAAACTCATTGTTCCTTTTTTCCTCAAGTGATTGACCGGGGAAATACACCTGGATAGGTCAAATGGCTCTCTTTTTCCTAGGCCCTTGAGGCTTCAAGCCGAAGGCTAGGGCACCGGAGATGACTGTTCTCTTCAAATGAAGAGCCTGACTTGTCAGTAGATTGGCCTAGAAAAACAGCACTAGACTAGTCATCAGAAGTCTGGACACTACCACTTTCTGGCTGTGTGACCTTAAACAAATCACTTTAGTTTCCTCACCTCTAAGGTAGGGATAGTAATTCTTGCCGTGCTTCCCTAATGGGAGGATCAATCAGTCGATCAACAAGCATTTATTATCTGCCTACTGTATGCCAGGATGTGTGATCCTAAGCATATCATACCTTCTCAGAACCCTAGGCAGTACTCTAAGGCTATACATTGCTCTGCAGGTATCATTTTACATTGGGAGAGAGTTTCAGATTCAGAAATTCCCTATAATAGTGAGATAACAGGCTAGGCCAGTCCAGATCCTCTCTAAACCATAGGTTTTGGGGATCTGAAGACAAAAATGAAACCATGCCTGCCCTCGAGGAGCTTACATGTTGATGGGGAAAACAACAGCTATGCATGTGACTATATACAGAATAAATACAAGCTGATTTTGAGTCTAATAATGGGGAATTTCTTCACCTCTCTTCTTAGACTCTGATTCTCTTTATATGTTCAACAAGATTTTATGGTGGAAAGAGCCTTGAATTTCAAATCAGAGGACCTGCATTCAAATCCTAACTCTTTTATTTACTGCCTGTGTGATCTTGAGCCATCCCCTCCCTGTGGCTCAGTTTCCTTATTTGTAAAATTAGAAAGTTTAACTAGATGATCTCTAGGTATTCTTCCAACTATACATGATATATATATATATATATACACACACATATATGTATGTATGTATGTTGAAGAAGGTGTGCTCTTTGGGGGGGAGAGAGAGAGAGGGAGAGGGAGAGAGGGAGAAAGAGAGAAAACATACTTGGGATCTCCCCTCAAGGAGCTAATGGTTTAACTGAGAGAAAAGAATGTATACCCACACAAATGCACACATTCTCAATTTCGAAAGGGATGCAGCTTTGAAGGATGATCAGAGTCAAGTGGGATTAATCAGTGAATACTTTCTGAAGGAGATGAGTTCTGAACAGTGTTTTGAAGGAGAGTAAGAATATGGAATTTTGATGTAAATAAGTGAGGCATTTGGTTTCATATAATAGTACATGGTTTTAGGTAAGAGGCAAAATGGTAGCTTGGTATGGTGTGAGGTTAGACCCGGGTTCAAATCCAGACTCAGACATTTACTAGCTGATGAATGCCCAAGTTTCAGTTTCTTCATCTGTAAAATGGAGATAATAACCTGGTAGAATTGTTTTGAGGCTCAAATAAAACAATTTATTGTAAAAACAAAATACATGAATAAAACTTTTTAAAATGAGATGATGTTTGTAAAGCACATTGCAAATCTTAAAGTATGCTATGTTAGCTACCACTAATATTACTTTACTATGTAGTTTCTCAGTGTATCTTATTTGATGCCTTCATTCAACAAGTTTTAGCCAAGTATTTAAAATGTCCCAGTGCACCAAGCTAGGTTCTGTATGGTACACAAAGTTATTCAAAGCATGTATCTTGGCCTCAAGAAGCTTTTAATTGAGTAAGATGTACACAAATTACCTGTAACACACATTTTTGGTCTTGAGGCAGTTGAGTGTGCTGGTTAGAACATTATAGATGTCCTTAAGGATCAGTCCATTTGAAGTAATCACCATCTCTCTCCCTCCTCCCCAGCAACGACTGCCGAGTTTCTTTCCTATGTCCATTTCTTAGGATTACAGAGAAATTGGAAACCTGAAATCTTTTCAAACTTGTCCATGTCCCTTTGGTGATCTCACCAAGTGGTTGTGATCTCTGATCTTTTATTTAGTGATTTATAGAACCATAGACCGTAGGATTGCAAATAAAGAACTGGGACAGACCTTAGAAGCCATCGCATCTGGTCCAATCCCTTCATCTTTTCCCTGAAGATACAGTGGCTCAGAGTGGTTAAGGGATTTGCTCAAAGGTCCCTCGTAAAAAGTGACAGAATCAGGATTGGAACCCAGATCCTCTGAGTCAAAATCCAGTGCTCTTTCCATAGTACCATGCTACCTGTCTTTTATTTGTACGTTTGATTTATCTTTACTTCTAAGTCTTTTGAGGACAGGGACCTTGTCTTCTTGGCATCTACAGTAAGACTGGCGGCTAAGTGGTTTAGTAGATAGAGAGCGAGACCTAGAGTCAGGAAGACCTGAGTTCAAATTCAGCCTCAGATACTTACTAGCTGTGTGATCCTGGGCAAGTCAGTTAACGCTGTTAGCCTCAGTTTCCTCATCTGTAAAATGGGCTGGAGAAGGAATTGGCAAACCACTACAGTATCTTTGCCAAGAAAACCCCACACGGGGTCACATAGAGTCAGACACAACTGAAATGACTGAACAACAACAACAACAATAACAGTATAATAATATAATAATTCCTTGTACAATGAATGAATGAATGAATGAATTTGTTAAATTAATGTTCCCTTATTCTCTTATGCCCTACTCCTCCCATTTAAGCCCAATCAGACTGAACTGAGTCTACGTGACCCTGAAGTTGTCCCCATATCTGATGCTTCCCTGAATTTTAAAGCTGAGATAACCTTAGTTTAGACCAAAGATGTCTGCATCCTTTTTAGAGCAAATGTGTGCTGGAATTTGGGGAAGAGAGAAAGTACAGTCAGACTTTAATAACATTTTGTTCTCGATTTTTTTTTGTTAGAATTTTTTAGGCCCGCCCCCCTTCCCCCATAATTGTTCACCTCTTAGTGTTTAAAACTTAACCACAGCCTCTCTCCCTTCCTTGAAGAAGTGTCACTGTGGGATAATGTACATTATCAGATGCATACAGTGGATGGGCTGGCTAATTTTGGTCCACTATTTTTTTTTTTCCTTGCTGGCTAAGTTGGGGAGGAGAGAGATCTCTTTAGGAAGGAATTTGATGTGGGGGGAAAAAAAAGATATCCATAAAGTAAAGAAAAGAAAAAGAAAAAACTTACACATAGGTCTTCATAACCCCCATACGGGTTTTTGATTTCTTAGACTGGCTGGGGTAAACAGATAAAAGAGAAGAAAGAGTCTGGGGGAAGTTGGGGCTGGGGAGTGAAAAGGGTTGAGAGGCTGTTTAAATGCGCAGATTAATCCTCTCATCTCCTCTTTTTAGATCTGAATTGTCCTTTGAAAAATCATCCTAGTGCAGGGAAGCCAAGACAGCAAGAGACGTTTTTTCCCCCTTTCCCCCCAGAGATCTTTTGGAATGAGATTGGAAGTGGGCCTTGGCCAAGCATCTCCACTCTCCATCTTTTGTGTGTTTCCATCAGGGGCTGGCAGGGTAGGGGTCCCAGTGCCTGCTTTCTGTGCCTTCTGCTCCTGGGCGAAAGATAACATTTTTTTGAAAGTTTTGGTATTTATCAAGAGAGCAGTGTAGTGGTGAGAGCAAGCTGCTAAAGAAACAGCCGGGGGCTTATGGATAGAGTTAAAACTTTCCTTTTAAAGCTAAAGCTGTCTAGAATTTCTTTCTCCCGAAATCATTTAAACAAACAAACAAAATGGAAAGAATGTCAGGAAATGAGTTTCAGATTCTGGTCTATGAGCACACCAGGGACTTCATGACTGGTGTGCCCTTAAAAATGGCACAGACCTCAGGCTTCTTCCTCTCCGCCCCCCCCCCCCCACTTTCCCCCATGTGTTTCCTAACCAGAGAGGTTTGCAAAGCTTAAGGGGATTAATGCTCTTTAAGCCTCTGTACAGCTTCCTGCTCCTCCTGGGATATGGGTACTAATAAAGATGTACCAGCCTGGAAAGCCGGGTAAACACTGCTTTGTAGTCATGGCAACAGGGGGGAACGAGAGCGTCGCGAAGTATTACTAACAAGAGTTCTTGTGATCAAGAGTTTAAGAAGGGAAAAAAAAAATGGTTCTTAAAAAAATGCCAAGAGACTGGGCAAGGTAATTAGCTTCCGTGCTTTCAGAGTCAATTCATAGTTGTATGGCAGAGTCCTGGAATGCCTTGTTTTTTGCTAAGTCCCCTGACGTGAACTTAAGACTCAGCAAGACCGTGGCCACCGTTGTGTCCTCTGCCATATGTTGGGGGATTTGCCAACATGGAGGCTGAAGGTTAGGGGGATTTCTTTCTCCTCTCCCCTCATGCTCTCTGCAACTGGAATATAGTCTCACTCATTTGTCAGCTGTCAAATTTGTTTTCACCACCCTCCTGCATGTTGGAGGGGTGCAAAGGGGATCTCTGGCTGGTAGGTGTGCATTTGAGATTTTGGTAAACCCACACATCTAGAACTGGGTGTCTCATAGATACTGAAAGCTTATCTTGTCCAAAACCAAACTCATTTTCTTTCCCCTTTTCCTGACTTCCCTATTGGTGTTGAGAGGACACCATCATCCTCCCAGTTCCCTAGGCTTGCAACCTAGGCCTTAATCTCTCCCTCTCCCTCACCCATCATGTCCAATATTCCGCCCCCTTCATTCTTCAGCCTCAGCTCTCTAGCATTCCTACAGCCCATGACCCTTGATTTTGTTTATTTTTGTTGTTGCTGTTCAGTCATTTCAGTCATGTCCAATGCTTCGTGACCTCGTCTGGGGTTTTCTTGACAAAGATACTGCAGCAGCTTCCCATTTCCTTCTCCAGTCCATTTTACAGATGAGGAAACTGAGGCAAACAGGGTTAAGTGACTTGCTTAGGGTCACACAGCTAGGAAGTGTCTGAGGCCAGAATGGAGCTCAGGAAGTTGAGTCTTCCTGACTCTAGGCTCAGTTCTCTATTTACCATACCGACTAGCTACCCCTTTGATAATCTATTTAGGCCTCATTTATTTCTTTTGCCCTCCTGCTCTCTTTGGCCACATTTTCAATTATCAACTATTTCTCACTGGCCTCCCTCCCCATTTGCCCTTCCTTCTAGGTCTATAAGAAAATCATATTATATTATGTAATGTTACATTATGTTATGTTATGCTATGCTATGTTATAATATATTGTGTATTGTGGGAGTAGAGGTATTTATTTACAAATGACATCAGTTAGGAATACCAGGCTATGTTTGACTTATAATTAACACGAAAGGATCATCTGTTTAGAGCTGGAAAAGATTTTAGAAACCTTCTAGTTCAACTCTCTCATTTTCCAAATGAGGAAGTTGGGATTCAGAGGGGTTTAAATAACTTGACCAAAGTCACCCAGTTAGTAAAGTGGTAATGGCAGGATTTGAATCTGGATCCCCTGACTGGACCCAGATTGAACTGGAGCAATTCCATCACTTTTTCTACTAGACTATACTGCTGTGAACATATCAGTTCCAGTAAATACATATCTGATGATCACAGGAGAGCAAGCCTGTCTTAGAACTAGAACTTCATGGTGACTCATGGTTAGCATCAGTTCTAATGAGGCCAAGACCATACATTCAGTTCCCACTTGGGCCAGTTGGCAACACAGTATATCCCTCCCCGACCAGCCATCTTGTCTATGTAAATTTATTTCCATCCTGCAAGGGCAACAGAGAAGAGAGTATAATCCATCAGAAAATAACCCAACTCAAAGTCCATGACTTGTCCAAGGTCATACAGATATGAAGTGTTGGAGCCAAAATTCAAAATTGTGTCTTCTGATTCCAAATATAATATTCTCTCTATATCATATAAGTAGTTTTATTACATTTATTACATTATTACATATTATTACTTTTTTATCTTGGATTTATAAAACACTATGGTCTTCAAGGCATTTTCACATACATTTGGCATTCTAATCAGGAGCCCTGGCTTATTGAGTAAGTCATCTATCACTATCTATAAAATGAGTTAGGAGATAGCAGGTCTAAAGTGCTTCTAACTCCAAAGCAAGCACTTTCTAGTGCCCAGTAGAATGCCTTGCAAATAGTAGGCATGAAGTAAATGCCTCCTGGATTGAATTGATGGTGTTGGCAGATTCCTGAATGGCTACACCAAGTGTCCTTTGTTTTCCAGTCTAAAACACCTGGAGAGTGAATGGGTAAAAAGATACTGTCTCCTCTACATAGGCAGAGTTAACAACCTGTTAAGGGACCTGCAGAGAGAGGCCTCTGTGGTCCCATGATCCCAAGTGGGAACTAGGAATCCATTTTCCCATAACAGCCATGTCATAAGTGGTAGTTAAGGTCCCAGGCTGATTTAACCCATACTATATCTTAAGTGTTGAGGCCACATAGTAGAGACAGAAAGAATACTCCTTAAATTTGTAATCAAAGGACTTAGGTTCAAGCCCCAGCTCAGCGACTTACTTCTTTGTCTTAATACTTAAATGTATATAGTCCTTTAAGGTTTGCAAAATAATTTAGTCAAAACAGTGCTATGTAGTGAGTCAGATAAGTATGATTAACCTCAATTTTACAGATGAAGAAATTAAAGATCTTGAATCGGTAAGCATCGGAGACAGGTTTCAAACCCTACTCTCCCATTTCCAGGAGTAGTATATCATTCTCTCTCCTAATAATGAGCCTCTCTGAATATAGCTAAGCTGCTATTCAGGTGATAGGCACAGAGGCCTTTACTGGACATCTACTCAAAAGTTTTCTAGCCTACCAAGACATGCCAGAGTTTGTAACTACATTGGGATGGCCTTCACATACCCACTAGCAAAATCTTAAAGGCTTCATTATGGTGAGGAGGTGATCCTGAGGCCTTGTACCCAGTTTTTTTTTTAACATATATAATATTTTATTTTTTCCATAATTACATGTTAAAAACAATTTTTAAATTTTTTTAAAAGTTTTGAGTTCCAAGTTCTATCCCTTCCTCCATCCCTCCCTCCCCTTCTATTTCCCTGAGATGGTAAGCAATCAAATATAGGTTATATATGTGCAATCATGCAAAACATTTCCATATTAGTCATTTTGTACAAGAAGACTCAAATTAAAAAAAAATAATGAAAGAAAGAGAAAAATAGCATGCTTCAGTCTGTATTTAGACAATACCAATTACTTCTCTGGAGGCAGATACTATGCTTCATTATGAGTCCTTTGGGATTGTCTTGGATCATTGTATTGCTGAGAAAAGCTAAGTTATTCACATTTCTTCATTGTACAATATTGCTGTTACTGTGTACCACGTTCTCCTGATTCTGCTCACTTCACTTTGCATCAGTTCATGTAAGTCTTTCCAGGTTTTTCTGAAATCATCCATCCTGCTTGTCATTTCTCGTAGCACAATAATATTCCATCACAATAATTTATGACAGCTTGCTTAGCTATTCTCCAATTGATTGATCTCCTCTCACTTTCCAATTCTTAACTACCACAAAAAGAGCTGCCATAAATATTTTTGTAGCCAGTTTCAAGAGAATTCGCCTGTCTTATCACAGATGTCTCTCTAGAAGGGGACTTCGAAGCCATGGAGTCTAGCCTTGTCATTTTACAGTTAAGGAAACTGAGGCCTAGGAAGTTAAATGACTTGTTCAGGATCACCTGGTTAATTCTGTCTCTGAGGTGGGATTTGAACCCAGGTGTTCTGAATCCAAGTCCAGTGCCCTAACTAGTCGACCACACTACACATTGCAAGTGCTTAATAAACATTTGTGTTGACTTGATTTAGCATGGGCATATGTCGGAAACAGCCATTCTTCCTCCCCACCCCACTTGCCTACCTCATTTGCGTTCAAGAGAGAGTAGCAAGAGAAATTCAGGGTTCCAGACTAAAGGGAGAGTGTCCCCATTTTTGGACAGAACTAATGGGGTGAAACAGCAGGGCTGTTATTGCCTTTTATTTGAATATTTCCTCCAACTTTTAAGCCAAGGAAGCTAAGTCAGCAGATTGTCAGCATTTCGGGGAATGATGTCCCCCTGGGTATTTCAATGCCTTCCAGGAGTATGTTGGACTTCTTCTCCTTTTTTCATGTGCATGTGTGTGTGGCGTGTGTGAGTACATATGCACACACCCACATGCCTGGTGATTTATTTTGGTAAGAAGAACAAGGGAGACAGAGCTTCACAATTCCCCTATTTTGTGAGAACAGTCAGATGTAGTCTAACCCTCTCTCAGTTTGAGGAACTGACATAATATTTAAAAAAGGACTCGGGGAGAAAGGACATGCTTACATTAGGAGGAGAGAAGCCTCCCAGTTGTGGCCTCCGTGTATGAAACAACCCTGTAATTATACCTATTTGACTCTACCACTTCTAGTCACCACGTAGCCATCTGAAGGGAGGCCGGCGGTCTAAAAAGGCTTGGAGAAGAAACTTTTAAAAAACGTTCTTAATGATCCAAGGTTAAAAATAGTGTTTTCTTAAAGAACAGCAAAGAGGGATCAGATCTCCTGTAAGTTCTACTATTATAACCATGTGGGCTTCTGGCAGTCAGAGAGGGCCTGGGGAGGAGAAGAAATGGGTGACTGTACACGTCATCCAAAGACCTGCCATTCCTGTGAAATGAGTGATTGTCAAGGTTCCCTAAACCTCTGCTAGCCAGTGGTAACTCTTGGAGCAGAGAAGTAGCTTGTGAGTGTCCCCAAGGATATAGCATCCCTTGATTGTAGCCTCTCTATACCAGTTCCCAAATATGATGAGTACAGAAACCCCATACATAGCACCTCCAGGACACCAAAACTCCCAGAAGTGCATATGAGGGAGATCTCTCAGACGCCCCGATTTCTAGGTCTGTGCTGCCTAACTTCACCCACAAATATCATTTATCTCTTCTCTCACTTTATCTGCAAAGACACCTCTCTGCAACCTTCAGAATACAACAGCTGGATCCCCAGGGGTGCACTGGAGACATTCTCTGTCTGTTTCCCTTAATCGGTACCAGAGAGCCAACTAGAGAGGTTGTCTTGTGGTCACTGCTTTCAGAGTGGAAGCCTTTCTGGACTATCTCCCAGGTGCTTTGTACACCCTACCTGAATTTTATTTTCTCCATGCCCCTTTCCTTTCTTTCTCACTACTGTACTCACAATGCCCCTCTAGCAATATGCTACTAAATCATGCCTACTCACATGGTCAAAAAGAGATGTCCTGGGGCAGCTAGGTGGTGCAGTGGATAGAGCACCATCCCTGGAATCAGGAGGACTAGAGCTCAAACCTGGCCTCCAACACATAACACTCACTAGCTGTGTGACTCTGGGCAAGTCACCTAACTCCAATTGCCTCACCAAAAAAAACCAAAAACAAAACAAACAAAACAAAAAACAAAAAGAGATGTCCTTGGACTCTCCCAACCCAATGAAGCTAAGTCTATGGAGTCCCAGAGTCAGAGGACCTTTCATGTTGCTTATCAAGAACCCGGCCAAAAGTGGCTAGAAGGTAACTTTAATTAGTATTTACTCCACAGTAGTATCAAGAAATAACATTTAGAGCTGGAAAGAACCTCTGAGAAGGGGCAGCTAGGTGGTGCAATAGATAGAGCTCCACCTTGGAATCAGGAGGACCCGAGTTCAAATGTGGCCTCAGATACTTGACACTTACTACCTGTGTGACCCTGGGCAAGTCACTTAACTCCAATTGCCTCACCAAAAAGCAAAAACAAAACAAAACAAAAAAAAAAACTGAGAACTTCTAGTCCAGGGTTTTATCCTGGGATATGTGAATTTGTATAGGGAGATACATGGATGGGTACATGGATAGATAGATACATACATGGATAAACAGATAGCTACATGCATGTATGCATATATATATGGATAAATAGATACATAGGTAGATAGATAACTATAAATCAATATAATTGGTTTCCTGTGTGATTCTATGTATTTTATGCTTTTAAAAACATGATTTAAGAAGGAGTCCTTGGATTTCATGGGACTGCCAAAGGATTCCATGACACAAAAAAGATTAACCCCTGCTCCAGTTCAACTCCTCCCTTTGCCAGGGTCACACAGGTGATAGTAACTGCAATAGCCAGGATTTGAACTAAGGTCATTTGACTCCATAAGGTCATTTGGACAGCTAGGTGGCACAATGGATAGAGCGCAGAGCCTGGAGTCAGGAGGACCTGAGTTCAGATTCATTCTCAGACACTTACTAGCTGTGTTACCCTGGGCTAGTCACTTGACTCATCGTCTTTCTTGGCCTACATCTCCTGGGGTTGCCTAACGCTGCTCTCCTGTGTGAGGAGGGGAACTGTCTCCATGGGTGAATTTCTGTCTTCTGATCTAGCTTTGACCAGGAGGACATAGGAGCTATTTCCAAGCATATGAAAGGCTGTCAAACGTGGAGGAATGATTAGCTTTGTTCATTTGGCCCCAGAAGACAGAATCAAGAGCAGTGGGCAGATGTTTCAAGGGGAGCGATTCAGGTTTGATGTCAGGAAAACCGTCTTAAGAATCAGAGCTGTCCCAAAGTGGTACAGGTCGCCACGGGTGGTAATGGGCTCCCCCTCCTCAGGGGACTTCACACAGAGGTTGGAAGACCACTTATCAGCTATGTTATAGTGAATATACTTTTCATGTATGAGTTGGACTAGATTGCCTCTGATGGCCCTTCTGACTCCCAGAATCTGCGATTCTATGTCTGAACAAAGTGCCTAGACAGTGCTGGAGCCCAAATTTGACATGAGGATCGGGTAAGGGTCGTGCCAGGCTCCTCCAGCTCACTGTGATGTGATGACCCTCCAGGGGCAGTGGTAGTTCACATGTTGGATGTAGGCAGCCTAGCTCTCAACTGCATTCTGCCTCCTGTGTGCGACTTTATCCCCAAAATGTGGAAAAGCAGAGGAGGCAAAGATGGGAGGAGGAAATGAGAGGGTGGTCATGAAATTGAGAATTCTTCCAAAGCCTGAGGGCTTTCCCAAGGTCCTCTGCCATCTGGAACACTGCTCTAGATTCACCATGTTAACAGGTTTTTAGGAAGCCATGGGTGTTTCTGGATAGAACAGAGGGGACTAGGGGGGAGGGGATGGAGGAATGGGAGACTTGCAATTTAAAACTGCAGCATTGTACTTCCTGGTACAGTAGCAAATCTGGAATCCTATCATAGTACATGGAAATGGTTCATTGCATACTGACATCTTCATAACTTAGCCTGCCAGCTGGCTTCTCTCTATCTTTCTCTCTTTACAGTAAACTAGACTTTTTTTTTTCACTGGGAATGAGAACAAGAAGCAAAAAAAAGCCCTACATCCCTAGTAACTCCCTAAAATGAACAATTCCCATTGATATACTGCTTTAAGGTTTGCAGAATACTGTCCTTATCCCAAATCTGTGGTGTAGGGAGTGAAAATATTATTACCCCCATTTTTCAGGTGAAGAGACTGAGGCAGTGAAGGATCAAATGTTGTGGTCATAGAGTCACAGATTTAGAGCTGGAAAAGATCTCTGAAATAATTGAAATCAAGCTCCTCATTTTAGATATGGGAAAACTGAAGCACATAGAAGTTCAGTGACTTACCCAAGGTCCTTGAAGGGACCTAGGGTTTCCATGAAACTGGGAGATGAAAAGGAAGAACATTCCAGGCATGAAGAGATAGCCTGTGAAGAAGTGTGGATGTAGGTGATATAATCTCATGTTCAGGAAATAGCAAGTAAGCCAGATTAACTAGAATGTAGAGGGGGAAAGTAGAGTGGGAGAATAATATATAATCAGCACAGAATGGTAGGGTAAAATAAAATTGTGAAGGGAACCTTTATGAAATGCAAAACAGAAGAGTTAGTATTTATCATATTGGCAATAGGGAGCCACAGGAACTTCTTGAGCAGAAGAGTAACATGGTCATACCTCTGCCTTAGGGATATCAATCTGGCAGCTGGCAGATAGATTGGAGAGAAGAGAAACTGGATGCAGTGAGACCAATTACAATTGGGTTGCCATAGACTAGTCAAGATGTGAGGGCCTAAATTTGGGTAGTTGTGGTGTGAGTGGATAAATGGGGAGGGATATGAGTGATATTGGAGAACTGGGATCGATATAACTTGGCAAATGACTGGATACGGAAGAATGAAAGAGTTGGGGGAAAGATAAATAATCTCCCTGTTTCCTTCCGCAGTATCTTTTGTGGAATGGTTTCTGCTTTCTGATCTATCAGGAGATTAGTTTCTTCCCCTATAAAATAAGGAGGTGGGCTAGAATGTCTCTAAGGTCCTTTCTGGCTCTAAATCCCATGATCCTTTGTGTTACAGATTTTTTTTTTCAGTGGGCACAACAGATAATAAGTAACCTTTACTTGTATCTTATGGGAGTGAGGGAGAAAGGACTGCATTAATGGTGGGGAAGGTGGCATAGAGATTAGGAAAAAAGGCTGGGTCTGCAGTATGTATAGGCGTGCAAGATCCTGAGCGAGGAGAATCAATGCACTGTCTAGTCACTGATGTATCTGAGTAATTGTCCTAATGCTATCGCCATAGGACTTGGGCATTTTGACAAGTGTGCTATTTTAGTAGGAGAACAAAGCAGAACAGGAAGAAGCATTTGTTTTCCCAGTGCTTTGGGGCTGTGCTCTTTGGGATGTACCTGTGTCTACCATCTCTACCATCTATGTTGATATGCCTCCCCTTCATGGCTCTAAAGGTTCCTTACAACCCCCAGATTGGTGATTACTATCTTTTCCCAGATAAGTGACATGGAGTTGGGGAAGTTCCTTGGCCTTATCCAAAAAGAGAACCACATCACAGTGCTGCCAGTCTCTCTCAGGGTCATTGTGATGTGATTTTAAGTTAAACAAAGCTTACAAGAAAATGGGCACAGGTAGCCACATTCTCCTTACCCCTGTGGTGAGGAGGAGCCAGGTGGGCTCTGTTGGCCAAGGTTGAACCCATCATCATGGTTGAAAAAGTTCTCACAGTGTAGTTCAGAGAGCATTGGAGCTGCTTACAAGAAACACAGCTAAAAAGCAAAGTTGTACATAGAATAAAAATGAGGGGATGGAACGAAATTCACTGTATTTCAGGTGAATCCAAAAAAGCAGGAGTTGCAGTCAGGTTATCAGATAAAGCAAAAAAAAAATTATAATATAAAAAGGAGATGAACAAATAAACTGCATTGTGCTGGAAGGAGCCATAACCATAGGCAACAAACTAATCAATATACAAAGTATGTGCTCTAAATTCATAAAGGAAAAATTAACTGAATTACAGTAAGATGAAGACAGTGATATAATGGTGAGAGGAGATTTTAGTGTCTCTCAATTTGGGGCAAATCTAACAGAAATATATTTTAAAAAGGAAACTATAGAACTAAACACATTACTAGAAAAATTAGAGCTAAAAAGTTCTTTAAAAGGTATCTTCTAAACAGAACTGCTAAAGAACATGCTTATTTCTCAATACCACACGGAACTTTTACAAAAATTGATCCTATTAGGACATAGAGATATTGCAAATAAAAGTAAAAAGACAGAAATAGTAAAAACAAGCAAGCAAACAAAAGCCTCCTTTATAAACCATAATGCAACAAAAATAGTCAGCAAAAAGAACATTGGATTTGGAGTCAGAGCAAATGGTTTAAAATCTGTGCTCTACTACTCACTACCTGGTTGATCTTGAACAGGAGATGAAAAGGGAAGGAAGAGGAGGAGGAGGGTCATAAAATCCACAATTCCCGTTCAAACTTTTGCCATGGCATCTTTTGAAGGAATAGAATAAGTGAACAGACAGAGTGTTTCATAGAGTTGGACCATTCCATGTAACTGGATCCTGGAAATCCAAGAGACCTTAGAGATTCTCAGGTTCAGTACCTTCATTTTACTGGAAGAAGCTGAGGCCCACAGGATTTAAGTGATTTATCCAAGGTCATCCAGGTGATGAGTGATGGATTCATAGATTGTAGGGCACATGCTCTCACTCCACATCTAGTGTCCTCTCAACTGCACCAGGATGGCATCCTCAGTGATAAGGCTGCATTCCACTCCTAGGGCTTGATACCATGTCTTTTGACATGAAAGAGAGAGAATCACCTCTTTTTGTTCCTATTTGTGAGGAAGAAGGCCAGCTAGGTGGTACAGTGGATAGAGTGCTGGACTTGGAGTCAGGGAGACTCATCTCCATGAGTTCAAATCCAGCCTTAGTCACTAGCTGTGTGAGCCTGGGCAAATCTCTTAACCTTGTTTACCTCAGTTTTCTCATCTGTAAAATGGGCTGGAGAAGAATTCGGCAAACCACTCTAGTGTCTTTGCCAAGAAAACCCCAAATAGAGTCATGAAGAGTCAGACAGGACTGAAACGACTGAATAACAAACAAGGAACAATGGTAAACACACCCTATGACATGGAACAAATTATCTGTAGAAATCAAACCACAATTCCCTGATGGTCAAGGTGGGGCTATGTCTTTTGTCCTTTGAAGAATTTCCTGTAAAAGACATGCAAAGGAAGCATTCATTCTTTGGAAGTCTGATCTACGGAGTTGCATTTCAAGGCTATAGAGAAAGCCTGGCTCCCTTAAGGACGATATTCCTGTATCTGTTTTTTACTCAGTTCCCTGAAGAGTGTCAGCCCAAAAAAGTTCATAAAAAGTCACTCTCCGTGCTCACTTGTCTTTTCACTTACTTTGCCTCTCCAGTGAACATTAGTACACAGCTATCTCTGAGAGGTGGTGTAGTGGGTAGTGAGCCTCAGAGTCAGTAAGATCTGGATTCAAGTCCGTCTTCTGACCCAAACTGACTATGTAACTTAATCTCTCAGTGTCCTCTCTCTGCCCCCAGGAAACTCTTTAAGACATTGTAGGACAGGTGCCAAATATTATTGGTTGAGGGAGTTTTCTCACTGAAAATTACCTAGATGAATGAAATCACAAGTCTGCTCTGCCATCACTGTCTCCCCTTCCAACCCCCCAAAAGAACCCCACCTTGCCCACCACCCCCTAGTCTTTTCAGTAAAGATTCAAATCAGGAACAAGGTGAACTCTTTGGAGTTTCACATCCTTTCCTTTGCCCTGGCCAGTCTCCAGGGAGGAGGGATGGTGCCTAACAACAGAACACAGGCCAAGGAGAAGGTCAAGGAGGAAAAACAAAACAAAACAAAACAAAATCCCTGGACAATCCATTCTAGAGAATATATCCCTTGAATGGTACATGCCTTTGATTAGTTCTTATCTGTTCATCTCAAGGGGCAGCTAGGTAGTGCAGTGAATGTAGTGCCAGTTCTGGAGTTGGGAAGACTCATCTCTTGAATTCAAATCTGACCTCAGACATTTACTAGCTGTGTGTCCCTGGGCAAGTCACTCAAACTGTTTGTCTCAGCTGCTTCATCAGTAAAATGAGCCAGAGAAGGAAATGGCAAACCACTCCAGTGTCTCTGCCAAGAAAACCCCAAATGAAGTCACAAAGAGTCAGGCATGACTGAAAAATGAGTTAACAACAAGTTCAACTTGAAGCACTAACTAAAAATTATCCAAAGAGAAACTGGTATACATGATTAGCATCAAGCACAGAATGCTAGTCCTGAAAGAGATTTAGGAGTCATCTAGTCCAACCCACCTCATTTTACAGAGGAGGACACTGAGGCCCAGGGAGCTTAAATGACTTCCTCAAAGTCACACAGCTTGTGTTGGTTAATTTTTTTTTTTTAAATCTTTGGAGTATGTGTTTTCTGGGTGTACATAAAGGGAAAGTTAGTGTCTTGATTTCAACCCATCATTTCTTGACAAGCCAAAAGACTCCCTTTGATAAGATTTGTTAGGCGAAGGCAAGGATATCTTTGTTATCAGCCTGTTGTTGAAAACTAGGGAAGCTTCTTTTTAAGGCAGGACAAAGGCAGAGGACTTGGTGATTTGCTCTCACAGCAAATGACATCAGGCTTCCTGTGCAATAATATGTATACATGCAGAAGGCATATGCTCCTTTAGTACTTCCAGAGTCTGTGGTTTAATAAGCTTGGGTCCTTCTTCCACCAACAGATTCCAACCCCAACATGTTAGTAGATAGTCTTCGTGAGTTTCTTTAGCCAAAAAAATTCATCTCCTTGTGTGCAACCTTCTGGCAGTAGGGGAAAAACATAGAATTTTTTTTCTAGGAAAAGGAAAACATTTATGTTAACTACACAGAGGGCCATTTTGAAGCAGTACAAAGTCTAAATATCAATATTTTTAAAAGAGTTCATCGAGAAATGTTTGTTAAGTGCCTACTGTGTGTCAGGCACTGTGCTAATCACTGGCACTACAAAGAAAGGCAAAAGAAAGTCCATATTATCAAGGAGCTCTCAATCTAGAGGGAAAGGTCCTTTGAAGATGACATGCAAACAATTATATACAGGATAAATTGAAGAGTTGGGGGTGGGGGGATCAACAGAGGGAAGGCAGTAGAATTAAGGTGACTGGGAAAGGCTCTTTGTGAAAGGTGGGACTTAGACTGAGACTTGAAGGAAGCCAGGAGGAAGAGATGAGGAGGACAAACATTCCAGGCATGGGTGTACGCCAGTGAAAATGCCCAAACATGGCAGATGGAGTGTCTTGTTTAAGCAGCAAGCAAGGAGGGCAGTGTCAAAGGGTCACAAAGTACATTGGGGGTGAATGGAAGGTAACGTGTAAGAAAACTAGAGGAGTCAAATTATGAAAGGCTTTGAATGCCAAAAAAAAAAAAGGATTTAATGCTATTTCCTTAATCTCTTGTGCACAAAATAATGCAAACTAATGTCTAATAAAATATCAAGCTCAGGTCCTTGAAGGTCTACACTAATGAATAGTACAACTCATTTTGCAAACAGGATCATAATATATCCAAGCAAGAAGGGACTTTAGAAATCGTTTAGTCTAATCAAGTCAACAAGCAGTATTAAGTGCCTACTATGTGTTCAGCACTAAAATGTGCACTGGGGGAAGGGGAAAAACTCAGTCCCTGCTCTCAAAGATCTTACAGAGCTAGGACAGTGAGACCCAGAGAGGTGAAACCACTTTTCTGAGGTCAGACAACTAGCAAGTAGTGGACCCATTTCTTCTAACTTTTATTTTAATATTAACTTTTTATATAGAGGCACCTAGGAGGTGCAGTACATAGAATACCGGACTTGGAATCAGAAAGACCTGAGTTTGAATCCTGCCTCAGATACATACTATCTGTGTGATCACCTCAGAGAAGCCATGTCACCTCTGTTGGGCTCAGATTCCTTATCTGGAAAATGGGTTGTCATAGGGATCAAGTGAGAAAACACATGTAAAAGCACTTTGCAAATCTTAAAACACTATATAAATGCTAGCTATTAAAAAAAAAGAAGTTATTTTATTAAATGCTAGCTATTTAGCTTTGGGGGGTTTTAAACATCCGTTATCTCTTTTGAGCCTCATAATAATACTGTAAAGTAGATGATCCAGATATTGTTACACCCATTTTACAGATGAAGACTGAGTCCATTGGCAGTTAAATGTTTTGTCCAAAGTCACACCAAATGGAACTTCAGCCTGAAATCCAAATTCATCCTCTACCTACTGAACTATATGGGCCCCCCACATTGCTTTTTCCACCACACTACAATCTACTCTGGAAATGGTTTGCTGCTGCCCTCAAAAATAAGACATTCTCCACAAGTCAGTTAAACAGTCCCCTGCAGCATTACTTACACTTTTCACAAGGGGAGCAAAACTTTTTGTCAGAGATAATGAGAAGATGGACTCCAGCCCTATCCAAGGCAGGTGGTCATAAATTCTGAATGTTTTAAAGTCCAAATTAAGGAGATTTTATGATGTAAACAAGAGTCCAAACTGGCATATCACATCCAACTCCAGAAAAGCCTTTGTGTGCCTACAGTGTGGCTTGCTCAGAAATGGGTCTTTGGGTTTCCCCTCCTTTGTTCAGAGCACAGCCTCCAAGACCAGCTGCCTCCCAGTAGGCTCTGTGATTAGGATTTCACAAGGATGCCGTTGTCCTTCCTCTTACATGCTTCACTAACCAGTGCACCTGGACCAGAATGGAGACCATGGCTGTACCTCCGACAGCTGTATCTCATTTCCCAAGCACAGCCTGATAAAGAGGGCGTCCTTTATGGCTATGTCTCAGCCTGTGTGTTTCCAGCCATATGATGGATACTGTCGTGTCTGAGATACAAAGGATTCTGTGTCATCAGATACCTGTTCTTCCAAAGTGAGAGGGTGTGTGTTGATATATTTGTAGATTTGCAGATAGGTCTGGGGTGCAGGTGGATGGTTTTGAATGCAACAGTAATTAAGAATTGCCTAGAAGCTAAAATATTTATCTATGTTGGCAATGAATTTGAGAGAAGATGATCTTGCAAACTGAGTATTGTTAGGATCCTTAGATTGTGTCATTGGTTTGTTTTGGCTTTTCGTTTGGATCCTTTTGACCCTAATGCTTTCAAGCTGCTTCTCTTCCCCCATCCGTTGAGTTTCTGGATATTTGGTTTCTGCTAATGCTTGGGATGAGCTCTTGGATTTGTGTCCACCTGGCATCATGCCATGCCAGACTCTGGGGTTGATGGAACTAGGCTTAAAGTTCCCAGTGAATCTCTCTTGACCTGTCAACCTGGGGCCCAGTGATGATGGTGGTGGAAGGATGGCCCATGGTCTTATGTCATCACAGCTGCCTCAAAAGTCCCCGAGCTTTATGGAGCTTATGGATGTCCCCCGTCCCCCTTCTCTTGAGAGTATAACAAGCTTATTATCCCAGATGTAAGCCATAGCCAGTAAACTCAGAATATCAGCAGTGACCAGAGAACCAGAGGTCAGGATAAGTAAGTCCATTAATCCCAATGAAATCAGTCAGATTATTTGTTGAGCATTGAATATGAGACCAGCACTATACAAGCGGATGATGGAGGATAAAAAAGAAACACTTCAAGGAGCTCATAATCTTACTAGGAAGGTAAGGCTGAAATACATGAATTTGGGAACAATGTAGCTCAATCAATAGATAAACACTTATTAAACACCTACTATGTGCCAGACATTGTGCTAAGTGCACTACAAAGTAGTA
>NW_020954575.1:6816581-6827110 GCF_900497805.2 Vombatus ursinus | reverse complement strand
AGTAGTAGTAGTAGTAGTAGTAGTAGTAGTAGTAAACAACTAGCATTTACATAGGGTGTCCCAAATTAAAGGTTTAACCTTCAATAACTTAAAACTGCCTTGAGATTTTTGTAATACCTTGTATAATGTTTCAAGGTTTGTTATCTCATTTGATATTTAAAATAAGCCTGTGAAGTCAGTTCTTTATGTTAAGTGCATTCAATCTATTAAGTGCTAAATGGTACAGGACTGATTATGAGCAATACTCATTTGTTACTCAGCAAATACATATATAACCTTGGATTCATTTTTCCATTGAGACTTATTTTATCTCCTCAACTCTCTTATCCTGGATAGCCTTGTGTTTCTTTACATTCCCCATAGTATTGTGTATATAGAAGATGAGGCATAAATATTTGCCAATGATAAAATTTGTCGATGATTGAGGTAGTGTGGAGTTGTGGTTAGAGAGCTAACCTAGGAAGTCAGGAAGGCCTGGGTTCAAGTTCTGCCCAAGTGACACACTTACTGGATGACCCCCTCAGCAAGTCTCTTAATGACCCAATGCCCCGCGAGGCTCTCTGAGACTATTGCCAAACAGTTGTTGATTTGTATTGGCCCAGGAAATTTCTTTATTTATACTGATTTCATCCACACTAATGAAGTCAGAATTCCAGAGCCCTCTTTACCCTCCCCCATCCATTCAAAACATTGATGTAAATTCTCTCGCAGTTGAGAGAAGGTGAAGAATATTTGGGGATGGAGCATCTTCCATCTCCATGCCTTCCTCAACTCTGCCCATTAGAATCCCTGGCTTTCTCTAGGAGTCAGCTCAAATGTTGCTTTCTGCAAGAGGTCTCTGCTGGTTCCCTCTCCTCCCTTTCCCCAGTTGCTAGAGTCATCCCCTTTGAGCCTTGCATCTATTCTGTATTTATTTTGTATTAACTAGTCACTTACATGTTATCTCCCTCAATAGAATGGGAACTCCTGAGAGCAAGATGGTTGTTTGCCTTTCTTTGTGATTTATCTCCCTTAGCCAGCCTGTAGCACAGAGCAGGCACTTAATAAATGCTTGCTGATTGCTTAGCTCTAGAGTTGAGGGAGTTGATTCCCTCATTTTACAAAAGGTAGAAACTGAGTCCCAAAGAATTAAAATTACTTGCTCAGGTTCACACAGTTAGTAAGTAACTACTTTTTAAGCAGAGTCTCAGAGGAGGGGTCTCAGATCCGTGGGGCTGAGCTTTTTAGAAAAGAAAGACAAATACTATCTTGGTTCCTGTCTTCGAGGCACTGCAATGCTTGGTGATAATTCATTGAGGTGGTGAGGCATCCCCATTACCCTGTAAATAACCACTTGTCTTGTCCAGAGAGAGTCATGATTTATGGTGGACAGACAGTAATGAAAGCCAGGTTCATTCATTTGGCCTCCTGTGTCTTCCTGAGGAGTCTATGAGGTGGGGGGGGGGAGGGGGAAGATCCTCATGGACTGGAGAAATTATTTTGCTCCATGATGGCATAACTGTCAACAAATAGGATCCAAAGCATACCAGCCATTTAGGTTTCCCCATCACTTAGTTCAATTCAATAAGTATTCATTACATGCATTCTGTGTGCACTGTATTAGGTGCTGGCTGCCCTCAAGCAGCTTATATTCTCCTAGGGGATGCAGCATGTGCACAGATAAGGAAATACAAGATAATTAACAGCTAGCCAGGATCAGGAGGGACTTCCTGTAAGAGGTTGTGTCTGACCTTGAAAGAAGCTTAGGGATTCTAGATATGATGTGAGGAAGGGAGGGCAGTCCAGGTCTGACATTTGAAAAAAATAAGATTCCTGATGAGGGCTCCCACATTACTGCCCAGACTCTTTCTGTCATTGAAGGATAGGATCTCATTCTCCAAGAACAAGACCCATCTTAAATGTGGAAACAAATACAGCCAGGGTAATATGCACTTGAAGCTTAATGTAGGCTAATTCATTTTGGCACAGCCCCAGATAGACTGAGGAAATGGCCTGTGAAGTGCTAAGCTATCCCGATAATCTACATTTTACATTTGATTATATAATCAATTATGTTGCACCCAATAAAATTTAAAATGAGCTAAAAAGCCAGGAGAAAGATGCTCTGTGGATAGAAAAAAAAGGTCTGCAAGTATATAGAGAGGAAAAAAAAAACTTTCACCTTGCACGACTGTCAAAGAGGGGATCTCAGAGTATCACTGTTTACAGGGGCAACACTTTCAATTAACCCTGTTTGAGCAGGTTGCGGGGAGGGGGGGTGTCACTTAGAGTTCTGAGCCCTGGAATTTACCTTGGCTTTGCATTTTGAGGTGGAAAAGTTGGTGTGAAAATGCAAGTGTTGAGTGAGTAAATATTGTAGAATTGAAACTGCTAATTATATTTTCTGAACCCCTCCAAAACCAAGAGACAACTCTGTGCTGAGAGTAATAGATGAGAACCCAATAATTGGAGTCTTGAGCTGAGGCTGTCATGAATTAACTTGAGTGTCAGCAATTGGCTTATGAAAGAGTATACTGAGAACTAGGGGGAGGGGCACCAAAGGCCTTGCCTAGCCAGATAAGATAGTAATAGGATCATAGGATTAGAGTTGGAAGGGACCTTAGAACTCATCTGGCCTCTCATCTCCCTCCCCCCTTCTCTTTATACACAAGGAAACTAGGGTTTGGAGAGAGGAGATTTGTCTAGGTTCATACAAGCCATAGAGCTGAGATGGGAACTCATATCCTTCTCTGTCTTCAGGTCTAACATTGTTCCTAAGTCAAGTGAAGGACCTTTCTCTGTGTGCTTCTAATGTGGTCCACTCCCAGTCAAAGATGCTACTGATTTTGTGTTTAATTAATATGCATGTGAGTATAAGCAGCTAAGTGGTGCAGTGGATAGAGTGGCAGGCCTGAAGTCAGGAAGACTCATCTTCCTGAATTCAAATCTAGCCTCAGATACTTACTAGCTGTATAACCCTGGGTAAGTCACTTTACCCTGTTTGCCTCAATTTCCTCATCTGTAATGTGAGCTGGAGAAGGAAATGGCAAACTACTCCTGCGTCTTTGCCAAGAAAACCCCAAATAGAATAACAAAGAGGTGGACAAGACTGAAAAATGACTGAAAAATAGAACAGAGTATAAGCAGGACAATGAAAAGATTTAGGCATAGGCAGGAGACACCATGTTATTGAAAATTACTCGTGGAGAAATTGTGTAAAAGATATCTCAAGAGATGGACAAATTGAGGGTCATTTTGCTATTGAAAGAAGTATGTTAAAAAGGATATCCAGAAGAACCATTCTCTCACAGGATGGCAATGAATGGAGGGATGTCCTCACCAGTGAGACCACAAGTCCATCTAAGCAAGTGTATGGTTTGGAGGAGCTTTGAAAGTCTCCAAATCAATGCCCAGACAGTTTCTGTAATTGAAGGATGAAGCCTAGTTATCCAAGATTAAGGCACATCTAGAATGAGGGAACAAATTGACTAAGGTTATTGTTAGTTTTGTCCTGAGATCTCAAAGCATGTTGCTGGGTACAGGGAGAAGGAAAAGGAAGATGCCCTGAAAGATACAATCTAGTTTATTCATAGCTATGTAAGATACCTACATCAATGAGACCATGAATCCATTTAAGTATAGAAGCTAAATCTCATCTGGTTAGATTTGGTCCATTACCTGGTATTTTCCAGACTTTTTTGAACACTGAATCTGTTGCCAGTCCAGTCTTTCATCACTTGATAATCATGTTATCTATGCCTTCATCTCAGTTATTGACACCAACAGGATTTAATATGATGCATGAGGTAAAGAGGCAGAAGACCTGGGTTCAAATCCTTACTTTTTGTCTTGTTCCCCTTGTTACCTTGGTCAGGTCATTTAATTTCTCTGGTCTTAGTTTCTTCATCCGTAAAATGAGAAGGATGAACAACAGGGTCTCTATGGTGCCTCCCAGCTCTCTGTCTCTGATCCAGTGGTGTTTCTTCATGGCCACTTAGGGTAAAGAGTTTGGGTAATGTTTTGGCAAATGTCTTAAACCATCACTGAAAAGGATGGACCTATCAAAAATAAATGCATTATATCCCTCAGACAAGCTGTTGCTACGTTTTTGTTTCATTTTAAAACATTGCTATCAACCAGTTGGAATATGGGCCTAGAGTATCGCAGGGAGTAATCTAATTAGTATGAAGTCAATTCAGTCGCTCCTTTTGTGTCTCGTGATTAAATAAGTGGGGAAAATGGCTTGAAAATTAGGTGCTAGAACGACCCAATTACATTTCTGTAGCTTTTTGTATTCAATTTCATAAACAATTTTGCTCTTCGCTGGTTAATCAGTGAATGCCTTTTTCCAGTTTGAAAAGCACTTTTGAAATTATAATGCAATTAAATTGTGTGTGGATGTTCTGGCATAGCGAGTGTGAAAGCTGGGGGCTTGGCAGGCCGCCATGTTGTACCTTGACAGTAATGAGTCCCTGAGCTGGCAGCTTGCGAGTGTCATTCATAATATTGTCCATGCTGGGTTACTGTAAAGTGCAGCTGCCTTAACCAGTTGTTAACCAGCAAATCTCTGATTCCCACTCTTGAGCTGCATATGCCTGTCCCAGTGGCCCTCTAAGTCTACAATGTCAAAATGACTCAGCTTTCCTCAATCGAACATGCACGCATCACAAGGTTTTAGGGATTACCTACATCAATGACACCATGAATCCATTTAAATATGGAAGTATAAATCTCATGTTGTTAGATTTGGTCCTTTTTCTGGTATTTTGTAGACCTTTTTGGATACTAAATCTATTGCCCAAGAGACTCCTGCTGCCTAAGGCAGGCCATTCCAGGTAAACATGTGCCTGCCACTTCCTGACCTCCCCCCTAACACACACACACACACACACACACACACACACAACCACACACAACCACACAACCTGAGCATGGTGGAATTGCTTCTTCTCCATCCTGGTCACACTTGGTTTCTTAGTCTTCACCGTTTGACATTGGAGTGGACAGCTGACAGTGGGATAGTATAGCAGAAGGATCTGCTAGAATGTTGTTTTTAGTGAGGGAAGACAGTGGCATGCAAGCCCTATGATTTGGAATGCCAAAAAGTGCAAGGGAAGTCAGGAGATAAAGAGATACCAATGATCTTGCACTCAACTTGGGGGTAGTCATGAATGGATTTGCTGGTGTTAAGTCATTTTAGTCATGTCTGACTCTTCATGATCCCATTTGGAGTTTTCTTGGCAAAGATACTAGAGTGATTTGCCATTTTCTTCTCCAGCTCATTTTACACATGAGGAAATTGAAGCAAACTAGGTTAAATGACTGGCCCAGAGTCATACAGCTAGTGAGATTGGATTTGAACTTAGGAAGATGAGTCTTCCTGAGTCCAGGCCCAGCGCTCTATCTGTCATACCACCTAGCTGCCCCCATAAATGGTTATGTACTATTAAAAAACCATCACTAGATCCTACCACATCCCCCAGCTGTCATTCTATATCTCTCCTTCCTTTCTTGGCTAATTTTCATGAGAAAATCATCTACAATTGGTACAAAATACATCTACGATCCCCACTTCTCTCTCTTTTAAAACTGCTACAATCTGGCTTCTGGCCTTATCCAACCAAAACTGCTCTCCCCATAGTCACCAGTGATCTCTCACTTGCCAAATCAAATATCCTTTTCCCAATCCTTATCCTTCTGGATTTCTCTGCAGCACTTGGCAAGGTGGACTGTCTTCTCCTCTTAGATCCTATTTTCTATCTGGATCTTCGTGACCATGCTCCTCTTTCTTGACTCTCCTCTGCCTAGATGACTACTTCTCTTTCTTTTGCTGTATCTTCATCCAGGTGACTGGATCACATCCTCACCCAGGAGCACAAGTACCTCATCCTTCAGTAGGATTTTTCCTATACTTCCAGCTGCTAGCCCTGTGAAGGCTACTTTCCCTCCATTCTGTTCCTCTTGTATGTGCCGATGTAGATCAGTAGATTGATATGCTGATAACAATCTATTGATCTATCTATCCATTGTTTCCCGCATTAGTATATAAGCTCTGTGAGGGCACCAACTGATTTTGCTTTTTTTACATATATCCAGTATAATACTATAATATGTAATAAGCAGTAACTGCTTATTGATCAAATGTCATTGAAACTGGATAAGAAAGCTTTGAGATTGAAAAAAAAAAAGGAAAGAGAAGAATTAAATCTTTTTTTAGCATTGTAATTATTCTTCTTGATCTTTTTTTTTTTTTTTTTTTTTTTGATGAGGCAAATGGGGTTAAGTGACTTGCCCAGAGTCACATAGCTAGTGAGTATTATGTATCTGAGTCTGGATTTGAACTCAGGTTCTCCTGACTCCCTGGCCAGTGCTCTATCCACTGCGCCACCTAGCTGCCCCCCATTAAAGCATTTTTTAATGCACACAGGAGAACACAAGGAAGGCCAGAAAGAATCACAGACAAGTAGGACAGCTTTGGAAGTTGCTTGTTGGATTGATTATATATTTGAAAAGAAAAGTAAGTTATATATGATAGTGTTGCAGTTTCATGTGCAACCCTTTTTTTCTATTCTGCTGTGTCTATGGCAATGCCAATTTTATTTTGTGTTTGCTAAATTCAGAATTTTTAAAAAAATTTTTTTAAAGAAACTCTTAAGAGGTGTTGTGTTGTGGATCTCAGGCAATCCTGGGTTCAAATCCCACTTCTGACACACATTGGCTTTGTGTAACCACAAGTAAGTCTGCTGGTATTTATTAATTGCCTTCTATGTGCCAGAGGTAGCTAAGTGGCTTAGTGGGTAGAGTGTTGGACCTGGAATCAAGAAGACCTGAGTTCAAATTAAGCCTCAGACACATACTGTGTGACCCTGGGAGAATCACTTAACCTTTGTTTGCCTTAATCCACTGGAGAAGGAAATGACAAGCCACTCCAGTGTCTTTGCCAAGAAAACATGACAGAACAGCAAATGAACCAAGAACCGTGCTAAAAGGCATTTAATCTCTCAGTGCCCTGGGCAGCTCTCTAAGACTACAAGTTGTCTATAAGTTGCTGATCTGCATTGCTCTGCTAGTAAAATCAGAGCTTAAGAAAATTGGAGCTCAAGGGGAAGAAAGGAAGGGAGGGAAGAAATGAAGGATTGAGGGAAGAAAAGAGGGAAGGAAGAAAAGGAGGGAGGGAAGGATGGATGGATGAAAAGAGGGAACAAAGAAAAGGAAGGAAGGAAAGAGGAAAAGGAATAAAGGAAGGAAAAGAATGGAGGTTGGTTCTAGGATCAGAAAAATTGAACCAGCTCTATGTGAAATAAGATAATGAATGTACTTTTCAATCCTGTATAAGTGTCAATTGTTAAAACTGACTTAGATTTATCTTCTAAGGAACTGTATATGTGTTCATGTTCACTGGATTGTAAGCTACATGGAGACAGAGACAGTGCCTTATTTCATCTTTGTATCCCTAGCACTATAGCCTTGTAGTGCTTAGATGATAATAGATGACTAATAAGTATTTGTGGAATTGAATTAAACTTTACCTTCTAGTTGAGGAAGATTCCTCTCCTGATGGTGTGAGGCCCAAGAGGTGAAATGATCCATGGGAAAGCAGAACCCACAGAGCCACATAGGGTTTTTATGACTTCTCTTATATAATGTTTAGCCTTTGACAATCCCTTCTCTTTCCCCCATTCCAGTACATCCTTTCATGTTAAACTTGACTTAGTCTGATGGCTGAAGTGGGAGTTCATTTGACAGGGTTATTTTAAGTCTCACTGGGTGGAAATGACATGTTTTGCACTGAGGCCTGCCTCCTGATGGAAGTTGAAGAGCTGAGATGGTGTTTATTGGTGAGAGTAAAGGTCAGAGAGCCTGTGGGAATGAGCGCACCTGGCCCCAGCTAGCAATAGGAAGGAGGTGGCGATTGGATGGAGGTGATATTGGCTGCTCTAACGTGGGCCCTGCATCAGGATACCAGGGCTGTTGTGTGTTGCTCTCTTTTTTGGCCATTTGCCTGGGAGATCTTGGGCCAGGTGCAACATCTGCTTAACGGCAGAGCTCAGAAAGCTGGGGTGGAGCAAGTTAGGAGAGGAGGGTAAAGGGGGCTCCTGGGATTAAGCTCGGACTTAACTCAGAATCATGTTAGTAATGGTCAACATGTGCTTTTAATCACTCACACGCCAGATGTTGAGGGAGCAAGAGATGGAGATTTATTCCTTGGTGGCTCCCTGATGAGGGAACAAGTAGTTTTGAGTTGGAAATAGTTCCTATAAAGTAGTTAAACTTGTTCAACATTTATTCCCATCGCCCTTGCAGGTGTTTGGCCTCCCTTTGAACATCTGTCTGGAGGACAGTGAATATGACTCCCCTGCCCCCTGCACCCTGAATCTAGGGTTACCTGTCTTGCATCCCTTGATGGTTGATCCAGTGAACATCTCAATATCCTGGTGCCCCTCTAACCAGGTGAATAAAGGGAGTTGTCAGAATTCTCCAAATTGTCTGAAAACAATTCCCAGTTACGCGATCCAAAACTTAAATGACACGCAGCAAACTGGGCCTTGCATATGGGTGTTGAGTTACAAATATAGTACTTGGCCTAACTGGGCCTCTTTTTCCAGAGTTGTCCACGGTTTCCTTCCTGGTCACTAGTTTGCTTCCCCACATATTCAAAAGAAAGAACAAGTTCTGTGGATGAGCAGAGAACTGGGTAAAAGGAGCAAAACCAACCTTATTTTCTGGTTTGAGTTAAAAGCATCCAAAATGCTTCTAGTAGTGATGACCATTCTGGACCAAAGAGCTTTATTTCAGAATTCCTTGAGAAACACAACACAGCAGTTGAGTTGAGGCTCAATCTCACCATGAAAGATGTTTTTACTCAGAGCTCGCTGTTTTAGTGACTGCTTCTCTTCTGGATGCTTTTGCCTAGCAATGTTTTTGTCCACAGATACCAGTCATCCAACTCATAATGATGGAATGGGTGTAATTCCATTGATCCAAAATGGCAGCTCAAGAAGTGTGCCATGATATTGGTCAGACCCCAAATCCCTAGGTTTCATAGCCTCATTATCTGTTGATAGTACTTATGAAACACCCATTGGGTACAAGGGCACCATGCCAGGTGTCAAGATAACATGGGCATGGATGTGGCAGAGAGAGGCCCTGTGTTCAAGGAGGAAATGAGCACATCCCAGAAGCAAACATACACATGCATTTTTGGGGGGAAGGGGGAATCAGTTTTAAGAACTCTTATAAATCACTATACCAATGAAAACAAATGAAACTGCAAAACCATGTGTGTAGATGATCAGAGGGGAGGGGATTAAAGATTCAAGGGGGTTTTAAATAATCTGATCTCTAATCCAGCCCCCTCCAGAGCAAATCCTTAAACCACACCAAGCAGGTGGGCAGTGCTTTGAGGTTTGAACTTAGTTGTGTCTATTTGGGACTCTTGGTAGAAGAAAGGAATACGTTACATGAGATCTCCACGGCGATTACAGGCCCCAGTAGGGTTCCCCAAGTGGATTAGGTCAATGCATTATATGCTTTGCGGGGTCTGGGGCTGCCACCTGTTCTTCTTCTAGCTAGTTCTTATCTTCCATCGTGAAGACTGAAGGAAAGGCTGTTCCATTTTAATTGGCTGACTCCATGGCTTCTGGGGCTCAGCAGAGCAGTGTTTCTGAGGTGAAGCAAAGAATGTTGAACATTGAGTTGCGGCTCTGGAGGATTCAATGAGAAATTGAGCGCCTGCCTAGTCCTGACATCGCTTTAGCATTTAGTTCACAGGCACCAGACACAGCTAGTTTCTTCCCTACCAGCCTCTAACTTCTCCAAGCCCTGCCTGGGTGGAGGGGCCAGCCACTTTTCATTTGTAGCCCAGCCTTTCCATTAGAAAGCTTGACACCATCAAGGAGAGGCAGGAGAAGAGAGGCGAGGAGGCTAGGAGACAAATGTCTTCTTCTCCAGCGGTTCAGGACCTGGTCTCAAATGGAGAAGCCAGGCTGTTATTTCTTATCTCTCATGCAACATGTTCTAGGGGGAAATGACCCTTAGCCAAGAGTCCTAATTCTGGATCTGGTCTCAACTGGATCATTTGACTGAGTGGGATGTAGGAAAAGTTGTACTAGGCTTGCAGTTTAAATATCTGGGTTTGAGTCCCAGCTCCAACACTTACCTAGTTAGTTGTCAAATCGTGGGCAAGTCATTCAACATCTCCAAGCCTCAGTTTATTCATCTCTAAAATGGAGATATCAATAGTTGTACTTCCTACAACTTTGGGGTTGTTTTGAGGAATATGTGCCATGTAAACAAAACAGTTCAGGAACCAAACATTGATAAAGTGCCTGTTAGGTCCAGGGAATTCTGCTGGGTACTGGGCATACAAAGAAAAAGGGAACAGATTCTCCGCCCTCAAGGAGCTTACGTTCCACTGGGGGAGATACATGTGCACAGAGGTACTGTGGAGTAATGGGGAAGGGGAAAGGAACAAGTGTAAGCATTTATTAAGAGCCTACTGTTTGCCAGATGTACTTTATAAATATTATCTCATTTGATCCTCATAAAAA
>NW_020954575.1:6785341-6816571 GCF_900497805.2 Vombatus ursinus | reverse complement strand
CTTGTATCAGTGTGACCTTTAGGCAAGTCACTTAATCCCTCTGTGCCTCACACTCCTAATCTATAAAATGGGGACAGAGAGCAGGGAGTGGACAAGGTGATTTCAAAGGTACTTTCTTCCTCTAAATCTATGATTCCAGGTAAATATTAGGTCATTGGAGGAGGGAAAGATCATTTTAAAATTTGGAAATGAGAGAAGGCTATGAAAAAGAGGTGTGCCTTGAAGGGATCTACAGATTCTGAGAGGTAAGGGCAGGAGGCCTGGGAGTTGATGTGCTAATACATGGAGACAGGAAATCAAATGTTGAATTTAAGAAGTGGCCAGAATTCTAATTTGGCTGAAACGTAGTAGAACTCAGCCTCCTGAACTGTTGTGAGGATGGATGAGATCATATTTGTAAAGCACTTAGCGCAGTGCCTGGCACATAGCAGATGCTATTGTTGTTGCTGTCATTGTTAGAAGTGATGTGAAATAAGGCTCAAAAGATTGGATGGAGGCAGGCTGTAGACAGGCCTTGAATGACAGGACTAAGAATTTGTATTTTGTCCTAGAGACAATAGGCTGAATCACACTGAAGACTTTTGGGTTACCATCATCTTCACCATTGGTAGTGGTGTTATTAGACAAGGTACAACCTCTTTGGGCTTCAGTTCCCCCAGTAGTTAAAAAAAATGGAGATAATTATCTCTGCCTTATCTACCTCATCGTTTTGTTAAAAACATAAAATGAAATGATCTCTGGCAAGTGTTTAAAAAAAAAAAGACTCAGTACTATGCAAACATCAGCGATCCTTATTATTCTTATTACTAATTGAGGAAAGAGAACCCAGAGACAGCAGCAGCCAGAGAGGTCATAGGTGTTGTCCTCATCCCATGGCGGGGGACAGGAGCACACTAGCTGTCTCTAAGCCACTTCTCCCCAGGTTTTCCACTTGTACCCACTCAGCTCCTTCCTCCCTGTCCCCGCCCTACTTACCCCACCCCGCATCATCTAATCCTCTACCCTATCCTTCAACCTCTAAACAGTGGAGGTTTGGGGAACTGTGCCCTTCTCCCCAGCCCCTTTGACCTGAAATATGGCAGATTTCAAAGAGCAAACCAGTAGGTCCATAAAGAGCTGGGATAAGATGACTGTAGCTGGGTGTGCAGACTAAAGATGCCCTCCTTCCCGCCCCCTCCAGACAGGCCTAACAGCAGACATCTAGCGCGGGTAAGGCATCTCAGAGGTCAACTGGTCCAACCCCCTCATTTTACAGATGAGGAAACTGAGGCCCAGGAAGTTGTTCAAGTAATAAGTAACAGAGCCAGGATTTGAACCCAGATTGAGGGTTACTTGATGAGTTCTCATCACCAAGTTAGGGGTATCCCTCATGAAGAATGTTACAGAGTCTAAAGTGATCTGAGTCTTAATCAGCAAAAAATATTCTTTATCCTCCCATTCAGGGCAAACCATATAGGGTTGTTTTGTGCCCACCCTGTTCTGAAAATGTCAGGAGAGCTGAGCAATAAGCCCTTTGGCACCGAGAGGTTGGGAAAAGAAGTGAAAAAAGTACTTTTGTCAGATGGGGGTGGGGGGCCCTTACGTGTTCTAAGTCAGAGGCATCTTTGGGGCCCTGAAACTAACGCCACAGAGGAAGCTAGTGGACAGATAAGCAGCTTTTGCAGGGAGATAGTGGCTGGTATCCTGAGGCTGTGCCCTCCATCTCCAAGGGGTTGCCATGGATTACAGATAGAGCTCTATTTGATGTGCTGTGCAGAATGCCTGCATTTCATCAGTGTAGCATTCCCTCTTCTACCACTGGCTCGCTTGTTTGTATTGAATTGAATTAAATTTTGGGATTGGGGGAAAGGACTTGAGACCTTCTGGAAGGTCCACTTACCAGAGTCTCCACTGACCTCTGCTATGAGTATTGTACCGAGTCAGAGCAGTACCCAGTTCAGATAAGGCTATGCCCACATTTCTAGAAAACCTTGTCTTTAATCCAGTTCATAGGATAATACACAAGATTTAGAGTTAGAGTTGGGAGGGACCTTAGGAGATTTCTCATCCGATTGTGCAGATTAGAAAACAACGGAAATGACTTTCTTGAGGTGGCACCTGGCCTGAAGTCAGAAAGACCTGAATTCAAATCGGTGAGTCTGAGTAAGTCACTTGACTCAGTTTCTTCTTCTGTAAAATGAGGATAATAATAATACCTTCCAGAGTTTTTGTGAAGATCAAATGAGATAAGAATTATATAGTACTAGAAATATGTGTATACACACATATACATATATACATATATATACGTATACATATATATTAACTGTTATTGAGGAAGAATGCTTGCTCTGGGGCCAGAGGACCAGGGTTCATGTATTGCCTCTGATCCTACTTATTTATGTGATCTTGGTCAAATCCCTTAACTTCTTTGAGCCTCAGTTTCCTTACCTGTCAAATAAGGGGGTCGAACTACATTGGCTAGATCTAAGTCTATGATCTCTTGGGTCACACAGGTAGTAGACTACAGAGCCAGAATTCAAACTCAGGTCTTCGGACTTTGAATCTACTGCTCTTCCCACCACCTCATAGTGTAGTTTGGGGGAGGGGCAGGTGAAAACCTAGCTCTAAAGGCATGGCCTTGAGCAAAGGTCCTCAACTTTTTTGTGTGTCAGGCTCCCTTGGGCCATCAGGTGAACTGAATGATGACTTCTCAGAATAATATTATTAAATTCTGAAAATGAAATACATAAGATTACAAAGGAAATCAGTGATATTAAAATAGTCATCAATTCAAAAAAACACACTTTACCAACCCCAAATTAATGACCTCTGGCTTGGAGCCTTTAGGTGGCCCTGGGTATTTATCAACAGCAATGATAGTAAGAGTAACTCACATATTTCTAGATATTTTAAAGTTGGGAAAGCACTTTTCCCCTCACATCCACCCTGTGAGCCAGAAAGTGTCAATATCATCACCTCCATTTCCAATGGAGGATTCTCTAGCCGTGGCTGTAATCCCAAGCGTGGACTCTTCCAGGACCTAAGGATTGCAAAGTCCTTGTGTGGGTGGTTATTGATGACCTAGGATAGCCATAAACCCATGCCCAAGAGAGTCTCATGATCTTCCTCTAGGGACCTGATGGCAAGCCCAGAATAGAGATGTGGATGCAGTTTGAATTTTTACCTCCAGGCTTCTCAAGGTGGGATGTGCAAGGCTAGAAACTGGGCCCTTGCAACATAGATACCTACCCACGGTGCCTGGCATATAGTAAGCATTTAATAAATGCTTTTTCCCCTTCCCCCTATTTTTGTATCTGGCCTAGACTGGTAATTTGCTATTGGTTGGTGATCAAATGAGTTGTCACAGCCAAAGAATTAGTTCTCCAATGAGACCAATTTACTGATGAGAATGAGGTTCTCTATACTTAATTAGGCTGGTCCTCATACAACATACTAGGTCTGTTGCCAGGGCCATATAACAATAACAAAAACAACAACACTGCTAATAATAGCACTTATATCGTACTTTAAGGTTTGCAGATTATTTTACAAATATCTCATTTACTTGTCACAACAACTCTGGGAGGTAGGTCCTATTATTATCATCCCTATTTTACAAATGGGGAAGCTGAGGCAGAGAGGTTTACGTGACTGCCCAAAGTCACAGAGCTAGAGAGTGTCTGAGACCTGATTTGAATTCAAATCTTCCTGATTGCAAGTCTGTGGATTTCTCCATTGTGCCACCAGCTAAACATAGCCAGTGCCCCTCTTCCTGTTGAGTATAGTCAGTGTTTCTTTGAGTCATGCTATAGGATAACGGGATGGAAAAATGAAAGGGATCAGAGAAAACGTCTCGTCAGAGAAAACATGTTCTTGACTGGGGGACTGTGAACTTGTTTGTTGCAATTTTGATAATTGAACTGCAATAGCACCTGGCACATAAGAGGCAATTAATAAATGTTCATTGACTGACTGACTTTGTGCTCCTATGAATTTTATTTTAGGCACTTAAAATGTTACACTGAGAGGGGATGGGCAACTTCTCCAAATATTCAGAGGGATCCACGACACAAAAAAGGTTAAAAGCCCCATCAGCTAGTCTAGCACCCTCATCTTGCAAATGAGGAAACTATGCTCCATGGGAGGGAAGTGGTTTAACCTGCAGTCATGTAGGTAGCAAGTAGGTGAGCCAAGACTGGAACTCAGATTGTCTGACTCCAAATCTTGGGGGCACCCACGGCCCATATAAACTCAAAACTTGGAAAGTCAGAGCTGGAAGGGACCTTTGAAGCCATCAAAACCAACTCTTTCATTATACAGACCCAGAGAATGGAAATGACTTACCCAAGGCTACACAACGCAATGGCAGAGCCGCGACCCAAGCCTGGGTCTTTGGAGTCCACAAGTCAGTTGTTCCCTCCGTTATTTATGAATATATCTCAGAGCTGCCCTTCTTGTCAGCCTCTCCACACTGTCTAGCCAGAGAGCTTCTCTTGGGAGGAGAAGGGCAGCTCCCCGCCCGTCTTCATCCTCACCACAGCAGAGCTGGGCCTCATATGGCCCCTTTTTGGAGAGTAGCCTGCTTTCAGTGGCCTGTCATACTTCCCCAGCCACAGACACTTACATCATCGATTCTGGCCCCAGTGATGCTACTTAGTCCTCTAGGGACAGAGAGCTGGCCAGGCCACTGCTTAACTCTTGGCATCTTTCCGTTCCTCTCACACTGCCAGACTGGTTCCCCATTGCTCTTTGCACTGTGTGTCTGTAGGTACACCAGTGAAATGAAGTGGCCAGATTCATAACATCCTCTTCCTGGAATGACAGCAATCACCTGTAGCCCAGAGAGTGAGGAACTAGGTAACTCAAAGGCTCTCCTTGTATTCATAGGATAGGAATCCCTTAGGGGGGTAGTAGGGACAGGGGCTGAGGGGGGCACTTTGGAGGGAGAGATGGGTGGAGAGGGATAGAAGATGTGACTTGAACCCTACTAGTCTGTCCTAGTGGCGGATTCAGAGTCAGGAGATCTGAGTTTGTGTCTCCATTTTCCCATCCATCCACTAGCCAGGTGCCCTTGCGGCAAGTCCTTGGGTAGTCTTACCCTCAGTTTTCTCAGCTTTAAAATAGTGCTAATAACTTACTTCTCTATAGCGCTTTGCAGTTCGCCTCAGTCTGCCCCTATGAGGCAGGTAGGGCATTAGAGAATCACAGCTCTGGAACTGGAAGGAGTCTTTGAAGGCATCTCACGCACTCCCCTCATTTTAGAAAGAAGGAAACTGAAACCTTTCCTAAGGTAGGAAAGCCTTTCCTAATGCTAACCACAAAGGTAGTCGGCATCAGAGGCAGGATTTGAACCCACATCATAGGATTATAGCTCTGCAGCTGGAAAGGACTTCAGAAACCATCTCATCCAATCCACTCACTTTCTATGGCACCAGGTCTAATATTCTTTTCACTGTGCCATTGGTCAAGAAGACCTAGGTTCAGCTCCCTCCTTTGGTACTGTTTGACCCTGGAGATAATGATGCCTGTCTTAGCTAAGTGTGTAAAATGTTTTGCCAACATTAAAGCCACTTGTTATTACTATGTCTGTGGTGTGTGTGTGGTGTTGAGTTGGGGGCTTTGTATTTCACCTGGAGCAGTCAGAAATGAGTATTTTCTAGATCATAGTATAATATCCAAGACTTCCTGTAAGTGCTTTGATTAGGAATGTCTTTGGGATCCCTCTCATTCAGAAAAAGTCAGCTGGCCCTGCAGGTCATCCAGCCTTGGGAGAAGGGCTGATGAGTGACTCCCTTGGTCAGGAGGAGTTAGGTTCAGTGACAAGCTGTCCCAGGATCCCTCCCCTTCCTATCACATACCATTTCTGATTGCTCAGCATGAGCCAGGAAGGCTGGGAATGGAACAGGATGTAACAAACAAATAAAACAAACAAAAAAAAAACCCCACCCTGACTTGGGCAGAAACTCCAAGCTATGGAAGGCAGCAAAGAACAGGAGAGGGGGGTGTTAGACTGAGAGCTGGAATCATGGGGTTCAAGCCCAGGGTCTGCCATTTACTCTGTGTGACCTCAGGAACGCACCAAACTCCTCTGGTCCTGCTTCCTCAAGTATCCAGTATGTTAATACTTGTACAACTGCCCTCACAGGGTTGTTTCGAGCAGAATGGTTTGTAAGCCACAAAAAACTATTTCAATGGGAGCTATGCTCTTTTGTTCTAAGTCGGCCCTGGCTGAGTTCGGGTGGGTTTTGATCTGGAATTGTGATGTTGACCAGAGTACACATAATCTAGGAAGGCAGGGGAATAATACTGCTCTTAAAGGGTTTGCCAGGTTCCGAGCTTCTCAAGTAAATGGTGCCATAAAACACAAACTATTAGTTTTTATTATGCCTTTTTTTATTGTTAGTAACAGGGTAACCAGATTTGCCTTGACTTAGAATGGTGGTTCAGTGGAAATAAAGAGTACATTACTGGTCTCTGATTTCCTATGAAAGTCACAGCTTTGAAGGTCTGTATAGCCAGCTGCTAGGAGAAATTTGAACTTTTCCCAAAACATTTGCAAATGGAGATTTTTCCAGAGGGAATCTCTCTCTTTCTTTCTCTTTCTCTCTCTCTCTCTCTCTCTCTCTCTCTCTCTCTCTCTCTCTCTCTCCCCCCCCTCTCCCTCCCTCTTCTCTCCTCTCTCTGTCTCTCTGTGTGTTTCTCTCTCCCTGTCTCCTTCTTCCTTCCTCCTTTTTCCCTACTCTCTGCCTCTCCCCCATTTTCACTCCCTTCTCTCTCCAGCTGTCTCCCCTTTTTTTCCTGTTCTCTTTCAGCTTCTCAGCTAGGACCCTCAGACATTGGACCATTTCTTCCCTCCCCTCACGTCCAACTTGACTTCTCCTTGTTCCTGTGGCTTCAGCAGCTAAGCAGGAATCAGAAAGGACAGTACCACTGTTGAGAGGGCAAGGACATTGGGGAGTTGGTCTGTGGCTAGCATAGAAGACTGTAGAGCACCTCTTTCCTCCCTTCTGTTGTCCATAAAACCTTGACCTGCCCCTGGTCTACTCTCTCTCATTCTCTGGTTGCCCATTTCCTCATCTATGAAATGAGGCATTTTAACTCTATGAGCCTAAGACCCTCAGAACATAAGATTCTAGAATCTCGAGGGGCCTTAGAGATGATATCATTTAACCCCCTTTTAATAGGTGATAAACAGACCCAGAGAAAGGAAATGACTTGTTCTAGGTCTTTCAACTAGGTGATGTCTAGAACAATTGTTCATGGGCTTTTCAAGTATGAAGAACCTTCACCTCATTGTTGTATTATTAGTAACCCACTGATTGAGAAGACACATGACAAGAAGCTACTCTTGATGCAATACCACTTTTAAATGAGTTTGTATGTTATTAACCACAGAATCTACACACATTTGAAAAAAATAGTAATAGATATTTAGCTAAATAAAAATCAGAATGACAGTGCTTGGCTTGAATATGGAGTCCCAGACCTAACATAATAACTCCTTAGCCTCTCAGGAGTTTAGGGGACCACCACAAGCTGGGGATCACCATTCTAGAAACTGGAAGCCAGATATTGTTTCCCAGACCAGTTTTTTTTCTACTTCCCCAAGTCACCTCCCATATTTGAAGGCTGTCCTGCTTCTCTGCTGCCTTTCTCTGATCTCCACCCCTACCTGCACCCCCTCCTCCAATCAAATGAATACATACAAATGCTTTTTTCAGAAGAAAAAAGAATGGTGGATAATATGTTATGCTTTAAGCATCCCTAAATCAGAGCTAATTCTCTGCTGGTGACCACCCCAGAGCTTTCCCACAAAATGTGACATCATCTAATAGGTTTACAGTTATTGGAGTGCATCTCTGAAGCAAATGAAAAAGCTTAGATAGGAGAAGCATGAAATAGCATTGTTTGTTCTAGGGAGCATTACAAAGCCGAGGGATCATCTTCAAATTATCCACCCTTTGGTCACAGGCTGTTCATTTGGGAAGGAGCTGAAGCAATTTCAGCAGGTCTTGGTGTGCTAAGCTGACTGGCCCCTGACATTCTAGCCTTTCCACTTGAGAGCCCTGGGATGCTGAAAACTGAGAGTCTCTCTTTGGGGGTGGGGTGTTAGTTACACGAGGAAAAATGGGGGCAAACTAGGAATAGCATGATGGTGTCAGTGGGGAGAAGGAGGCCAGGAGGGAGGAGACACTTAGTCTAACAGTAAAGGGGTGACAAATGTTTGCTTGTTGTCAGAGATACACACAAAAGGAAGCTTCTAATGGGAGCTCTGGGGGCACTCAGGGCTGCTGTTCTCTGGGGCTGGCAGTGTGTTTATGTGATTAGCAACTTCCCCATGCAGGACCAATCCCTCTATTCAATATCAAGTTTCCTAAACAAGTTACAATAACACAAGTCATTATAAACCCTCTGGTGAGTGGTTTTGTTTGTGTTTGCACTCCCCGCCCTCAATAAACTCAGACACATTTTTTCATTTTGAGTGAAGAATTGAGGCGCGGGTGGAGGGGGGGTAGATGGATGTCCAGCATCCAGAAAATTTGCACAGTAGAAATGTTGCATTGTTAATCTGTTATTAAGCAAAAGTCTTCACACCAGGCTGGGTGCTCTGCCGCCTCTCTGCATACCCTGGATGGAATTATGCATCATGAATAAAAACTGCTGTCAACATGCATTGGTTTCAGAACATTAGAGCATATGGTATGTGATTATCTGTATTGTCAAGTGCAATAAAGTGAATTTGGATATAATAAAGAATGTAATATTTTAGAAATTTGGTAATAAACCAGGGATGAGTTGACAGCAGAGTTTCTGCTTGGCCCTAGACACAAATAAATTGATGTAACTGGTGTCAAAGTAACTGGTTTCTATAGAGGAACTGAAGAGTGGCCAGCAGATCATCTTTGCCCTATTTGGGAGGAGGAGGGAGTGCGGTGCAATGGACGGCTCATTGGATTTGGAAGTCAGAGAACCGGAGGTCAAATCCTGCCTCTTGCTACCTGTGTGACCTTGAGTAAGTCACAGCCACAGACCCACTAGGCTTCATCTGGAAAATGAGGTCCTTTCTAGCTCCAAATCTATGATCTTCTGAGTAGATGAACCCTGAAATTTCCACCCATCTCCAAATCGTTTCTTTTTTCTGGTGAGATCTAATCAGGTAACTGAAAATCAGAGCATGAAAATAGCCCTTCAGCTTTGATGTAACACTCACTGTAAATCTTTGTCTATTCAGCTCAATGTAATAGGCATTTTCTAAAGTACCTACTATGTGTAAATGATGAGATTACAAAATCAAATTTAAAAACAGTCCCTGACTTTAAGGGCTTATATCCCACTGGAGGAAAGCAGACTGTACGCAAATCTTCAGAGCCATAGGGGCAGAGCAAGGAGGAGACATGTGTTTGTCATAGGGGAGGTCTGAAAATGTCCTCCTCTCCCTTCTGCTTCCCCTGCCACCCTCCTGCCACCTACCAGAGGCTCTCAGCTTTGAGTCCTATTGTAATGGCACTTAGGAACATGGACTTTCATCAAACTGTCTCTTCCTTCGGGTCATTAACAGCAAACCTTGAAGTTTAAAGTAACAGTCAGTACAGTCTTTGTTGGTTTATTACGAAGTGAATACCCGTGTGCCCTGGAAAGCAGTTTTCTATCATCAAAAACATACACATCCTCCCTGTCTTCCTTGCAAAAGTGATGAACTGTGGGTATGGAGCTCTGTATATATACTGTCAATGATGCGTTGGTTATTTTTGCTGAACTTCTTTTTACCCCTCTTTCTTTTTTATTCTTTATTACAAAAAACTGGTTTTCTTGGTACGAAAGAGAGGAGAAAGATGTTGGAAAGTGAAGGTGATAGAAGCATGAAAGTCATGTCCAGGGGTGGTGGTCCATATTGGCAGTCGCTGCTGCTGGGAAGGCTGAGGCTGGTGGATTACTTGAGTTCAGGAGTTCAGGATTCCACCGTGGCTTGAGCTGATCAGGTGTCTACCCTAAGTCTCAAACCAATGGGAGCAGAGGACTACTAGGTTGGAAAAACTGAGCAAGTTAAAGCTTCTCAGCCTATCAGGTCCATGAGGAGTTGATGTACTTCCAGCCCAGGCAAGACACAAAGACTCAGTCTCCCCCACCCCTAAAAAAAAAAAAAGACATTAATAAAAATTTAAATGTAAGTAAATATTTTAAAAATTGTACATAAAAGTGCACCTCATTCTTCCCCCTCTGCATGTCAGTTTCAACACTGCACTACTCTGAGTAGGTTGCCAGCTTTTCACTTGGTTCATTTAGGAGGGTCCCCCATTAGGAAGATCTGAGATATGGAAATCTATATGACCTAGTATAATTCCTAGGATAGCCTTGGTATATGTGTAGATAAACTTCCCTGGCCCAGGGGCCATGTGATTGGGTGTCCTTTGGCAGAAGAGGCTGGTGGGAGTGATAGGTCATACTGGGTACACAGAAGAGTTCAAACTCTTTTAAGTCACTTCACTTGACCATCACAAGTCAAACCCCATTACAGCAAATACTAATATAGTGAAAAATCACTGAAGGATTTGCAAATGATTTCCAAATCCCAGCTGATGACCCATTTAGCACAAGCATAATTGGGCACAATAAAAATTTCCCATACAACCAAAGATTTTAGACAGACCTTTATAGGTATGTTTTAAGGGGATTTGGTGCCCCACCATGCTTTCTATGTTAACCCTCTCAATAAATTACTATGATAATGACTCAGGGCCCAGTCTTTCCACCTCTACATCTGTCAGCCTCTGATTTCCTCCATCAAACTCTGGTCTCCAGAGTCTTCTGACCATGGTTTTTCAGGTTACAAAGGTGATTTAGGGGACAACCCAAGGTGTCTTATAGTAAAGATGAATGCAAAGACTGTTACTGTAAATTCCAAGGTTTGCCAGTAACAACCACAAGAAAGATAGTTAAATTGAACTTAATGCTCCTGAATGATCTGCAAATGTATTAATTCTACTTTCTGTTAATTAACAACATGATGAAACTGGCATTTCGTAAGTCGATGTGTAACACATGCTTTGGTAATTATGTACTCAGCGGTTCGGATTCAGAATGCTAATAGAATAAAATTTTAATGAAGATATGTTGCGATGAAAAATTTATCAAGAAAAGTTCAGGTACCGCTTACATTAACACAGCAGGGAGTGGGAGGCAGGGGGCTCCATTGCAAGGAGCAGTCCTGTGGATTCCTTTCAGCTGGCACTGGTCTCTTACTCTAAGATAGCAGCCCTCCATGCAGACACAGGCTACACTTTTAACTTCCAAGAATTTAGGATAGCTTAGAAATGAGCCAAGTGGGCTTTGAGCTACCTAGGTCTTTATCCTGAGATGGATGAGCAAATGGAGGTGAGAATGGCCCACAGAGGTCAGGAGATGAAGGTGATTAAACAGCCAGGGTAGGTTGCTCTTACCTCACCTGGGCTAGCCAAATAGGCTATGCTATCCCATCCATTGGCCCTTGGCACCAGTGGTTACGTCACTTCCTTCCACCCCCAATTTCAGGTATGCAGTGTTGTCCCTTTCCCCCACTGGTCGTCCATGGTACCAGGGATCAAAACCACCAGGATGTTATGGAAATGCTTGTTTTATTTCTTAAGTTCAGAATAAAAGAAATAAAAATTTTAAAAACCCACCAAGACTGTTGGGCTTTTTGAAAATTACTCCTATGTCTATCAAATAAATACTGCCTTCGGAGCTGGGCTGCCTTGGGATCTGAGCTCCTGGTTTCATTGAGAGATCTGGATTCCAGATGTCCAAAACAGCTTGGAGTAAGTTGTTTATAGCAGGGGAAGAAAAAGACTAACCCCAAACCCCACCCTCATGATGAAATAAATGTGTTGGATACTGCATCCTGTGCAAACTTTTCAGCTTAGGAATTTTGACTGGCAACTATTTCGCCTCAACTCTCCAAAAAGGGTAGCTGGCAAAGGGATGGCCTCGGGAAATATGAAAGCCAACAAAAATGACCCTTTGGTGTTGGGGGAGGGGGTGCTGTAAGGGTAGTAAGAATACCAGGCACAGAGCCAGAATGTTGTCAGCCGGGAATTTTCAGAGACTATACCTCATAATAAAATCATATAATTTGTGGCTGCGATGAAAACCCAACAACCGTCCCTGCTTCCATTTAGTGGTTTTTTAATGCCCGAGAACTTTACGGAGCCTTATCTGATGCCAGGAAGTATTCCCTGTGAACATGTCCATGGTAAAGCGGGCAGTGATCCTCTGCCTAATGTTGGCAGGCATTCCTTGGCCTTCAGGGATGATGGGTAAGTCTCTCTCCATATACACAGGTGTTTACTTTTTTGTCCTTTTTTTTTTTTCTTGGCAATATAGACTGTTGACTAGGGGCAAGGTATTTAGGAAATGGTGACTTTGTTCTGTGTCTCTGATTTCCCCTTTCTTTGTCTCTCTGTTACCTCTCCCCGCTTCCCCTTTATATCCACTCAACACCATAAACACATGGCCCTGCTGATGGCAAACTCTGTTACCACTTCCACCCCATAGAAAAAGAAAGCATTGTCCTCAAGCAAAGGTTTTTAACCTTTGTGTATGCTATGGTCCCTCTGGCACAATCTGGCGAAGCTTGTGGCTGTCTCCTCAAAATAGCAATTTTAAATGCATAAAATAAAATACGTAGGATTACAAATGAAGCCAAAGACTAGTGAAAATAACGAAGTAATTTTTTCCCCCATTCGTGTTTCTGGAGCCTCAGTAATTAATCCATGATCCTACCCCTTCCTGGGGGTGAGTGAGTGACTCACATGGTACAAGAAAGTCAAAGTCATAAACCCATCTCAGGTGAACCTTGCTTTCAGGTCAAACCAAAGTAGACACAAAAGAAAATAAGAATCTCTGGGCCACAATGAGACCTTTAAGGTCAACTTAGGTAACTTCTCACCCAGAGACATTAAGTGAATTGCCCAAGACCACACAGGTAGTCAGGTAACCCTCCTGTCTGTGATGCACAGAGCTGTGTGACCTTGAGCAAATTACTTGACTGTCTTTGGTCTCAGTTCCTTTATCTGTAAAATTGGGGGGGGGGGAGGACAAGAGAGAGAGGGGTAGAAAGGAAGGATAATTCGAAGGTCATCTTAAGAGGGAAGATCTTCAGAGCCTTCAGCATTAAAGGTTAAAGGCTTGTTGCATAAAGTAGGATTTGATCTGAGACTTCAAGGAAGCTTCAAGGTGGAGACAAAAACTGTCTCTATTTGTCTTCTATTGCTGTTGTTGTTTTGTCTGGACCTATAATTTCATCGGTTTAGGGAATGCTGTCCTGTACCCCTATGGCAGTCTGGGAAAGCCTATAAACCCCTTCTCAAAATAATGTTTTTAAATAATTGAAGGAAATGCTAAATTTCAGTTAGAGGTTAGCAAAAACAAATATGTAATTATCCCATCGAAATTCATGGACCCCCTGAAATAAATCTGTGGATGTCAGGTTAAAAACCTCTGCTTCCAAGAGTTGCCCATCACCCTCAGGAGTTAAATGACTTTATCCAGGTTTGTCAGAGCAGGGATTTGGACCCAAGTCTTTCTGACTCTAAGGCCAGCTCACTCACTGTCCTCTACATCAGATGCTTCTCCTGACCCTCCTAATTAAGGTGGTTTAATCCTCTGCCATGGGTGGTCAGGAGCCCTTAGAGCTGCCCTTAATTGTGTAGGAGAATAAGGGTAGCAAGGACCTGGTACATAGTAAACACTTAATAAATGCTTGTTGAATGACTGATTGACATACAAGCCTCATCTGGGCCAAGGTCTTGGCCTTCCCCAAAGGGAAAAGGACTAGACTTAGTCCTGGCACCTCCCTTGATGTCCCCGAGTTCTCCTTGTGTTATTACTCTTGAAGGGCAGACTCGACAAATCCAGCCCAGAGAAAAATGAAGAAACTTCACGCTTTGCGGATTTGCAAAAACAAAGGCTGAAGAGGCTTTTTTCTGGTCCCCTTTCTCCAGCTGTGTGCTTGACCTCAGCTCCCCTCCTTCCTGCTGGGTCCGCTTTGAAATCCTGGCCCCTTTTGCGGAGGTCCTGATCTGAGCCAGTTGTCTAGCGATTTAATTTGGTGAATTTACCACTGAATCCCAGAGTTTATATTGGCACTTAACAGCGGTAATATGTGTCTCTCTCGCCAAGAACTGACTATTTTCCTGACCAAGATGGAACACCATGCACAAAAAAATAGGTTTGTGAACTAATCTCCTGTCCTGACAAGTGTCATTCACAGAATCACCACTATAGAGCAGGCTTGGAATTAAATGAGGTTGGTATTTTCTAGATGGGATCACAGGTGCTCTCAGGCTCTCTCACCTCTCTCCTTTCACTCTCTCTCCCTCCTTGTCTCTGTCCCTGTTTCTCTCCCCTTTTCTTTCTTACTCTCTCTCCTCTCTGTCTGTCTCTCCCTCTCTACCTCTCCCCCTCTTTCCTTCTTCCCCTCCCCCTCTTTCTCTTTCCCTTTCCTCCTCCTCTCCGTCTCTCCTCTCCTTCTCCTCTCTCTCTCTCCCTCTCTTCTCCCTCTGTCTCTCTCCCTGTCTCTTTCTCTCACTCTCCCTCCTTCCCTTCCTCTCTCTTCCTCTCTCTTCTCTCCTTTCTCCTCTCTCCTCTCTGTCTCTCCTTCCCTACCTCTCCCCCTCTTTCCCTTTCTCTTTCCTCCTCTTCTCCCCTTTCTCCTTTCCTTCTCCTCTCTCTCTCTCTCTCTCTCTCCCTCCCCCTCCCTCCCGCCCTCTCCCTCCTCCCTCTGTCTCTCTTCCTGTCTCTTTCTCTTGCTCTCCCTCCCTCCCTCTCTCTTCCTTTCTCTTCTCTCCTTTCTTCTCTCTCCTCTCTCAACAAGAGTCTAGGCTGAGACTCTAAAGCTTCAGGCACTTCCAGATTTCCAAGTATTTTAATTTTATTTTGTATTTTTGGAGAAGGGTTAGATTCCAAGCTGTCCCATCCCTCTTTGCCTTGAGATCAGGAAGCTGTCTATCCCCTACTATGATTTGAGAGGCATAGGAAGTAACAAAGATGCACACTTCAACTTGTCCTCCAAATAAATCCTTCCCACTGGCTTGTTGTAGTCTGATATTACATCACAGAAGCATCATTCCTTGAGGTAGAGAAAGAGGAGAGCTAAACCAGGAGACAAGAGAGGCCTGAGTCCATACCCCCACTCAAACTATTTATTGCTACCTCTTTGACCTTGAGCAAATCACATAAGAGGTCTAAGCCTCAGTATCCTCATCTGAGCAATGGGAATGACAATAATAATACTTACACTACCTACCTCACAAGGCTCTCTGTGAGGGAAGTATCTTGCAGACCTTAAAATACTACAGAAAAAAAATGATTTAAGATTCAAATCTGGCTAGGGGATAATGATGGCCTTGGGCCCCAGGCTGAAATAGGCATGAGTTCCAGATCCTTTCCTGAGAGCAGATTTTTTTAGGAGCGAGGGAAGGGTGGCAGAGAACTAAAGATCAGCAAGTGCCTGCGGGAGGGCGGAGGAGGGAGGAGGGATCAGATAACATAAATTTGATACCACTAAGATGTGGAGAAAGGAGCAGAGCTGAGAGGCTGATGGTGCTCCAAAGAACAGTCCTGCCTAGGACGGTGCCATCCCTCAGGATAATGGTCCTCAGCCCTAGTGAAAGGGGTCTGTTTTAGCTACCCCTCATGGTGAGATATCCCCAGAACTTAGAACCAGGGGTCCTTAATCTGGGGTTGATCCATGAACTTGGTGTTTTAATGTGACAATTGCATTTCAATCTTGTTTCCTTTGCAATCCCGATCATCTTATTTTATGCATCTAAAAACATCATGGCTGAGAAGGGGTCTATAAATTTCACCAGATTGCCAGAGGGGGCCATGCCATTCAACAAAAGGCTGAGAACCCCCAAGGAGAGTCCTGGATGGCATTCCAGGAGCAATTCTCTGCTTGCCCGATCACTGAGTCCCCTCTTCTGCCAACAGTCTCTTAGTTCTTTCTCCCTCCTTCAGTGATTCGGGGAACAGAAGCCTATGCCTTCTCAACAACCTTGCCCTTCCAGGATTTGTAGGACAGAGATCTCAGCAACTGACGTTAGCTTTCCTATGGTCATTTGAAAAATCACTATTTAGTAGAAACCCATCCTGAATTGGTCTTCTCACTTTTGCCTTTTGCTTTTAAAATATTTATCCCAACATTTCAAGGGAAAACTTAACCAGAGCATCCTGGGGCCAAAAACAAGAGGAAAACTTCTCATTTCAGTTGAGGAATGAATTCTGGTCTGACAAATAGAGCCAGTAGTGTGACTTAATATTAATTTAAGGAATTCAGCCTTGTACTTTGACTCAGGCTAGATGGGAAATTTCAGAAGGCTGGTTATGTTTTCTGATTTCCCCTCCCCCTGCTGGCATATGTGAGCCCCCCTCCCTTGGCTGTGCCTTCCCTCCAGAGGTGGCTGGAGAGCTGCAGGTGTGAGCTAGCTTGCTCTAAGTAACTTTCCCCCTCCTGATTAAGTGGTACGTGTGAATGAAGGAGATCTGTGTTGATTCACACCAATCTATGCCTCAGCTGTGTGAGAGCTACTTCCAATTCCCCACAGCCCCCGAAAGCTTTGCAAGGCAGAAAGAAATATGACCGGGCAAGTTGAGAAAATAAATTAAACTAATGTCAACTTTTCTTGTTTCTCCCCTCATTATTAGGGGATGGAATGGGGCTCATTTATCAAGCGGGAAGAAAAAATTAATTGACACAGACTTTAATATTATGATGTCTGGCTTGTCTGGTCACATTCCTTCATTTTTTGAAAGGCATTTTATTGCAGTTTACAACCACCAGCTGCCAAACTATTGGTGTAAACAAGAGAGCAGGTGCATCAATAATGCCACACTGGAGGGGCCCCAGATACCAACCTAGAGGCTACTTTGCAGGGAGAGAATAATGCCAGAAATGGGGGGGGGCTAAGTGGAGCTCATTGGATTTGAGTGAGGAGACAGAGTGTCAGTTGGGGGGTAGAGATTGGTGCATTGAGAATGGAGGGTTGCAAAGGCTTTGTGTCCTGTTTGCCAGACATTATGGAGGAGGGAAAAAACAAAAGAGGAGAACCGGAGAACAGGAATGTCTGCCTCTTATACTTGTCCCCTCATGGGAGTCTTTGTTTATGGCTAGCCCTGAGGATGATTCCTCTGCATGCCCAGGTCACTCTTTCTTTCCCTTGTTCTTTGTTCCCTTTTCAGATAAGTAATGAGGGCCTCTAGACAGGAGTATGCTGATTCCTCCAGGGTGGCTGGCCCATTTTTTTTTTTAAGCCAGGTTGCTGGAGAACAGGACTCTTTAAATGGGTCACCAAGTGTCACTCTACTCCCGCTTTTTGCACTAGACTGATGTTATAGATTGAAGCAGAAGTGGAAAGAGAAACTGTACAAAGAAGCAACTCATTCCCTTTAAAATCTGGGTTAAACAGATTGCGGGAGTGTTTGAGAATCATTCTGTGTTTTGCTTATTTTTACCCCCTTAAGCTGGATTTGCCATTCTGATGTAATTGGCATAGAATCATGGAATTCTAGAGCTATCTGGAAGCTTCATCTAATCCAGAGGTTTTCAACCTGGAGTCTGTGAGCTTTTTTCTTATATATCTGGATAACTATATTTTGTTATAATTTATTTTCCTCGTAATCTCCTATATTTTATGCATTTAAAAGTGTTGTTCTGAGAAAAGGGGGTCCATAAATTTCACTGCCCAAGGGATCCATTACAAATAAAAGGTGGAGAACTCCAGACCCCCCCCCCCAGACTGATCCCGCTTCATTTTGGAGGAAACCCAAGCACATACCAGGGAGGAACCCCTTTTGGTCTTGATGTCTACTGTTGCTTTTGACCTTCTTAACAATCACGTGAGGTCAATGTGTTCCGTGTGTTGTGTTCTCATTATACAGATGAGGAACCATCACAGGTTGATCTGAAGGGAAAAACAACCTGAGAAAGGAATGTAACTAACATGGGAGATCTGTCTATGCTGTGGCTGCAGACCAGCCTTTGTCATTACAGCAAGCTCATCTGCTTTCTGTTATTTATCAGGATCTGATGACCATTTCCCAGATGCTGTAACAAGGGGAGTAGAGGGTTAGCGAGAGTTAGAGAAAGACAACATTGTTACCTGTTGCCGGTGCCCTGGTTTGAAAGTGAATTGAATGAAATGGCGAGCCTAGTTTAGAATTACAAGGGCCCGCTATCTATCCTGCCACAGGCTGCTGCATCTAATGCAATATTTCTATTTTGGATGCTAAGGTCCAAGACAGCAGGGCCTGGAGTTGTGCAAACTTTCCATAATACTTTGCATCTAAAAATATTTAATAAATAATACAAGCAACTCTTGTTAGTTCATGTTAATGGAAAGGAACAGCGGCAGAGATACCCCAGAGCAGAAAAGGATGGTTAAAAAAAATTTTTAATGAATTTTTACTGTTGTTGGGGAAGATTTAACTCATATGTTTTAAGTCATTCCTCCACTCCCCCAATTTAGGTTTGTGTTAAAAGCATAACATTACTTTTTTAAAAATAACATTACTTTAGCACACACCAACTTGATAGTAAGAGGTGGAAGCCCCAAAATATTCTGGGTTGCAGGAACTAAGAGAGAAAGGAACCAGGCAGAAATTTGGCCTCCCCAGATAATCCACAGCATGGATAATTGAGAGTGTACAGTGTCTCAAAAGTGATAGTGGCTAATGGTGATACCACTTGACATTTAGTGATGGGAAAGATGAAGAGGATGCCATGTCTTTGATGGCCTACATTCTATCCAAAGACCACACCCCCTCCCTCACATCCCCCAGAAATGATGGGGGCTAGCTAATGCCACTTTCTGCATTTGATGACCCCATTGTGTGTCAAGGATGACCTCCAGGAGAGAGGACTCATTTCCCGAAGTGTATATCTCTACTGCCTGTGGCTTAAGAGCCTGAGGGGAGGGGCTCCAAATGAGTTATACATGCATTTGCATACATACACATGCCTTTAGTTCCCCCTGTGATAGTTGGAATAAATCAGACCATTTTCTCTTCTTTTCCCAGTTCTCCCCCTAAACCGAGTGCTAGATTAACTCATGCCTCCCATCGATTTTCATTGAAGATGCATTAGGCACTGCCTGATTGCCTATTAGTATCCATTGACCTATATGAAAATAGAAAATGATTTTCGAGGATAAGAGTAGTCTATTCCCACCACTACCCCCCAAATATCTCCGAGTCCAGGATTCACTCTTTTTTCAGTGGCTGCATTTGGCTTAACCTTTTATATTTTCAGGTGTTTTGTTTTCTGGGTTTCTCTTCTCTTCCCCCCTCCCCTTTTTAAAATAGACTTATTCAAATGAATATTCAGTTCTGTTCATTTGAATAAAGAGAAAATGCTTGACTATTAAATGTTTATCTCCTAAGTAGGGCTTGTTAGTTTCTAATAATAGCTTCATTCAGAAGGGTGCTGGAGAATTCCGTTTTTAAAATGCTCTCTGTCAAGTGATATCCTATTTGTGTCCATTCTCAACACCCTTTTTTGTTTGGTACTTATCTTCAGGTACACCTTCCTTGGCACCTTTGGGCTGACACATGGTGCCTTTGATTAAAAAACCCAACAACTACAGGGTTGGGATTTCAACAGTGGATGGAAGACCTGATTTCAAATCCCAGAGCCTGCCTCTGATACTTACCAGCTGTGTGAATTTGGGTATATTGCTTAACACCCCCCACTCAGGCTACTCATCTGTACACTGGGAATAAAAATGTATGGAGTACCCATCTCTTAGGGTCATTATAAGGCTCAAAAGTAATAATGCACTTCAAAAACAAACAAACCAAAGCTAAAAATCAACTACTTTTTCTGAAGAGCTCTCTAGTCTTTTACTTAAAGTAGCCAGTGGCTTGAATTAGGCACCTTCAAAAAACTGGAGACTTCCTAAGAATAATGACCAGGATTCATAACTGCCTTTGCCACAGTAACAAAGTTGTTGAGATTGTGAGGTTAGGGGGAAAAAGAAACCCAACCTCCAAAGTAGCCATGGGCCCAAAGGGGAGGAGGGCAGTGAATATAGAGTTGGCAGAGCAAACACACCAAATGTCTTCTCAAGGTTAAGGGAGTTATTTACTAGCTGCGTGACTCTGGGCAAGCCCCTAAACCTCTCAGAGCCTCAGTTTCCTCATCTGAAAAATGGGGATAATAATAGCATCAATTCACAAGAATTCATCAAGCACGTACTTTGTTCTGGGCACTTTGCTAGCAGCCGAGTATACAGATACAAAGAATGAAATGATCCCTTCTCACAAACAGCTTACATTCTAAGGGAGGAGACAATAAATACATCTACAAGTATGTGCAAGACACATATAAAGAGAATAAGAATCAAAACTGTTATTTCATTGGTATAGGGAACTCCCTCTACGATTGCCAGGCATTACCTTCTCTATAAGACACAGTCTTAGAGAGTTGCCTGGGATGCCGAGAGACTGAGTGACTTGCCCAAGGTCACACAGTCCGTATGTGTCAGAGGCAAAACTTGAACCCAGGTCTTCCTGGCTGGCTCTCTATCTACTTTGCTTCTCGCGAATGCAAAGAAAATAAATACAAAGCAGTTAAATCTGAGACAGTTTGGGAGAGAGAGTACTTCACAGAATTGTTGTGCAGATCAGATGAGATAATATACTACGTGAATGCAAGCTATTTTTGTTACCTCCCTAGCAGGAAGATTAGGAAGAGCAAGCATTTTGTATCCCTGAAAGTTCCAGGTACATGAGACTTCTAATAGTCCTATTCTTTCTGATGTACCCTTTGAGCCATTCTGGGGTTTCTCTTCTCCTTGACTTTCCCCTCTTCTCTCACCCTGTCTTCTTGTCTTACACAGCTCATTTGGAGAAAAAAAAAATAAGATTTCTCCACCCCCTGCTCCCTTCACCCTAATTTATGCTTTTCTTCCTCCATCCCATATTTTATTTCATTTTGGGGAGGGAGTTGTTAACCACTGAACAACAAATTCATTGTAGATGATAATGTAGCCATGAGAGAAAATGATTACCAGTTAAGGGATAACACTTATTGATAATTAAGTGTTTCATCGTTCTTTGCTTTCTTCCAAGTGGAATAAATAAATATTTTAGACATAATCAAGTTTGTTTTCTCTACCCAGGCCAAACAGACAGACATGTTGGAATGATGTAGATCTTTAAAATCTTGCAAATAAGGCTCGACATTCTTGAATTGTTATGCATTCTGGGTACGTGGACTTGAAACCCAAGCTACCTCCCTTAATCAAGAAAGAGCATTTTTGTGATACTTGCATTCTCAGTCCTGTGGGGTTAGGGAAGGGACCAGTCAGGAGAGCATCAGAGTTGGAATCTGAAATGATTTGGTGAAACCAGCCTCTCCTTTCCCCCCACCCAAAACCCTTCCCTCCCATCCTCAGGCAACAGTCTGCATTTCAATTCTGATCTCTCATACATGCTTGTCCTTATTTCAGACTGGTGGCACTGTCTGGAAAATGAGGGCAGCAAAATTCTCCATCCCTGTGTTCGCTAACAAGTTTCTAATGGTGATAATGCCCAGCATTGAGACAATTAGTGATTTATACAACAAGTGTGTATGGTCTATGGGGCGGGGCGGGGCTGTTGTCTCCCTGCTAGGGAGATGAGCTGCTGGCAACAGGAGAGACAAGTACATGCCAAAGTACAGTGTCACCTTTAAAACATTCTGGCCATAGGCTGGGAAGATGACAGGCCTGTGAGTCACCATATAACATACTGCATGTGCTGTTTTGCAATAGTTGGGATGAGTTAGGCTGAGCCATTTGTACTATCACCCTGAGCTCCTGTTGAATCTCGGCATATACGGTACATGAAATCAACTGGCCTGGCTGCAGGATGAAGGCTATGTTTGGGGAAAGGCATGTTCTGGGTGTGAAGGTCAAACCTGTGACCTTGGCCTTGCCAGGATAGAACTGCCAACTAAACCAATTGGTGCAATAACTCTATAAGATCTATTATTATCCCCAATTTACAGATGAGAAAACTGAGCCTGAGAAAGGTCAAGTGACTCGCCCAGGGTCATACACCTAGGAAGTATCCAAGGCAGGATTTATCTGAACCTTGCTCATCCAGACTCCAAATCCAGTACTGTAACCATTGCACCACCTAGCTGCACAGATAAACAAGCCATTTGTTTGGGATACAACAACAGATTCATAACTAGGGCAGGATGAGTGGGTTGGGTTTTGGCCCAGGGCACTGAATTTGGAGTGTACCAAGTTGCATCTTTTTGTAGAGTAGAAACACAAGAGCCTGGCATCTAGTTTGCAAACAGTTAAAGGAGGAAACTCCCAGATGGCAGAATGGGTTAAGTTCTGGTTCCCCTACTCCTCAGTGATCCAAGTGGTGACTTCTCCAGCAGCAACCTTGTGTCCATCTACCCAAGCCTCAGTCCTACTATTCAGCTGAGAACATTCATGCTTCTTGTCACTTATCCTTGGTCCTGTTTGGGGCATTTGCCCCAGGTTGAAAAAAAAATCCTAACTATGGCTGTGGTTACACAGAGGATTCCCATATTTGTATAGAAGGTTGATGCTTGAGGTCCTTCCAACCCAAAAGCTCTATGATTTCCCAATTAATTGCATACCAAATAGCCATAGACGTTTTAGATCATAGCCTGGCATCTTCTATGATGAGACAGGAGTGTATTCTCTCTGTCCCCTTACCCAATGTGTTATTCCAGGCAGCTGAAATGGCCCATCTTGTGAACAACTGAGTTTGTTGTCATTGACAAGGATTTACCCCAAACTGGATGCCTATCTCTTAGGGATGCTGTGGGAGAAATCCCTATTTTGATGGGAAGTTAGATAAAATAACTTCTAAATTCTCCTCCAGTGCTGGAATTGAATGATTCTAGATAGACTGTCATTTAATGAATGTTAAGGAAAGGTTTTTACTAGGCTCCACAGAACATTGTTAGAAAAAATAAAAGTTTTTCTGGGGGAAGTGGTAGTGGTGGGAAACAACAGAAAATCATAGCAGGCAAGTGAAATGACAATGAGTTTTTTGGATTATCTAGGGCAGGGGTGGGGAACCTGTGGCCTTGAGGCCACATGTGGTCCTCTAGGTGCTCAAGTGTGGCCCTTTGATTGAATCCAAATTTCATAGAACAAATCCCCTTAATAAAAGGATTTGTTCTGTAAAACTTGGACTCAGTCAAAAGGCTGAACCCAAGGACCTAGAGGGCCACATGTGGCCTCCTGAGGCCACAGGTTCCTCACCCCTAAAGGACTTCTACCTTTACTCAGTCATGGATAGTATTAAGAATTGACTGGGGGAAATAAAGGAATAAGCAAAGAAGCTGGGAGGTAAAGAAACCAGTCCTGAGGAAACCGTAGGTAACCACAGGGAAGGCTGGGTTGGCCTTGGGAAGGCCTTCCCTTGGCCACCCATTGTGGTTGGTGTTTGAACCTGATGAACTAGTGTTCATCTGCTGGGCCCCATTTAAAACAAGATATATACTCTTTCCTGATCAAGGCCTCAAGCCCCAAGGGTAACCTAATTTATAACTTGTACCAGGTGAGTTTAGGAAAAGCATGCCAACTCACTTCACTGCCAATTTTTTTATCCCAAGTTGACTCCTGGAATAGACATGTTTAATCACCAAGAAATAGACATTCAATCTGTCAGTAAGCCAACAAATATTCATTAAGTGTTTACTGTGTGCCAGGCATTGTGCTAAGTGCTAGGGATACAAAGAAAGGCAAAGAGTAGTCTCTGCCTTGAGGGAGCTCCCATTCTAATAATGTGGACATGTCAATAACCAGGCACATACAAGATCTATACAGAGTAGATAAAGTTAATCTGAAATGGGAGGCATCAACAGCTGGGGGGGGGGGCCACTGGGAAAGTTCTCCTCAAGAAAATGGGCTTTGAGCTGAGTCTTGAAGGAAGCCAAGGAAATTGCAGGGGCAGTAGGGTAGACCATTCCAGACACTGGGGATGGCCAATGCAGAGGCAAAAAGACAGGAGATGGAGTGGCATGTTCAGGGACTAGAAGTTGGCCAGTGTCACTGGATCATAGAGTATGTGGAGGAGGGAAAAGTAAAGGGCCAGATTATAAAGAGTTTTCAAAATAGAGTTGATATTTGATCCTAGAGGTAATAGTGAGTCAGGGAAGCTCATTTATATAGTTATATAGTTTATATAGGTCATTGATATAGTTATATCTTCTCTTTAGGAAAATGACCTCAGTATCTAAGGGGAGGATGGGGTTAGAGTGGGAAGACACGAGGCCAGGAGACCAGTTAGGAAGCTGTTATAATAGTTGAGGCAAGAGGTGATGAGAGTCTGGACTAGAGTTCTGGATGTATGAGTAGAGAGAAAGGGATGAATACAAGGAATGTTTGAAAGATTTGGGACAGCTGAGTGGCGCAGTGGATAGAGCACCAGCCCTGGAGTCAGGAGGACCTGAGTTCAAATGCGACCTCAGGTGCATAACACTTACTAGCCGCGTGACCCTGGACAAGTCATTTAACCCCGAGGGGGGAAAAAAAAGATTTGGCAGTAGATTGGGTATGATGTGTGGTAAGTGAGAGTGGGGAGTTTTGGATGACTGTGAGGTTAGGGGCTTGGGTGATTCAGAGGTTGGTTGTGCCCATGACAATAAGAGGAAAGTTTGGAAGAGAAGGAGAGAGTTTGGGAGGAAATATAATGTTTTCTTTTGGATGTGGTGAATCTTATATGCTTATGGGACATCCGGTTCCAGGTGTCTTTGAGGCAATTGGAGTTGCCTGACTGTAAGTAGCTCAACAGAGAGGCTGGGGCTGGGCATGCAGCTTCCAAAAAAGCTGGTAGAAGCATGGAACATTTGATCTGAAGGAGGAATGAGAGAAACTTGCTCGCCTGGTGGTTCACAACCTTTGGCAGCTCAGTGGCAAAGCAGACAGAGCTGTTTCTGGAGTCAGGAAGACCTAAGTTCAAATCCAGCCTCAGAAATTTACCAGCTGTGTGACATTGGGCAAGTCACTTAACCGCTGCCTGCCTCAGTTTCCTTAACTGTAAAATGAGGGTGATAATAGCATCTCCCAGGGTTGTTTGAGAATCAAATGAGATAATATTTGTAGAGTGCTTAGCACAGTGCCTGGCATATAGTAGGTGCTTAATAAATACTCATTTCCTTCCTTTCTTCATTCTTTCTTTCCTTCCTGTGACCTTAAAGGGAAAATTAATGAGGCATTAAGATTAATGCTTAAAAGGAAATTAAATGGGAAAGGTCTATTTTTAAGAAACAATACAGTTCACAAGTGACAATGATTTAATAAGACCCTCCCCCCCAAAAGAAAAACCTGTCCCCTTAACTCCCTTAACAGTATAGGCTGTGTACGTGTTGTGCCCCATTCTCCACTGATCTGAGGGTTTCTGAATATCTTTCCAGAGATAACCAGTGACCCTTTTTTTGGGCTGCAGCTGAAGACTGGAAACCAGCTTGAGATCTAATAGCATATGCATGAGTTCCTGAAGCTAGGGACTGTTTGCTTGTTGTCTTGTCTCCCTGGTGCCTAGCATATTGCCTTGAACAGAGCAGATAGTTAATTAATGTTCATTGAGTTGAGTCCAGAGAGAGTTATAGTGGAAAGAGAATTGGATTTGGGCTGAGAAGAACTGGGTTCCAATCCCCATTCTGCTGTTTATTCCATGTATGGCCTTGGGCAAAATTTCCAGGAACTTCCTTCCCTGGATCTCAAGTTTCCTTACTTATAAAATCAGGCAAATGGGCTGGAGGACGTCTTAGGTCCCCATCTAGCTTTAAATCCTCCGGTCCTGTCTTGATCAAGGCCATGGAACTATTTTGTGCCACTGCGGGAAAGAGGAGCAGCGTCTCCTTCCTCAGTTTCTTTTCAGTATACCGTCCATCTCCCTCCCTGCCACACATACTTTTTGGTGTTCGGAAAGGCCTTGTGGTAGACTATAAAGAGGGCAAGATTTACAAGGCACTTTATAAGGTTTGTGAAACGCTTTACAAATATCTCGTTTTATCCTCCCAACAACCCTGGGAGGTGGGTGCTATTATTATCCCCATTTTACAGAAAAGGAACCTTAGGCTAAGAAAGGTAAAGGGATTTGCCCAGAGTCACAACTAGTAAGTAAGTGTCTGAGGCTGAGATTCGAACTCAGGTCTTCCCGACTCCAGGTCTAGTCTGACCTTTATGACCTTGGACAAAGTCACATAACATCTCTGGGCCTCAGTTTCCTCATCTATAAAAAGAAACAGGTTAGATGAGGTGGGCCTCTAAGGTTCCTTCCAACAACAGATCCCAAGAATGAAGGTGGGGCAGCTTCTCTTCTATAAAATGATTCTTCTGTGGAACAATATAACAGACTGGGAACCTGTTATGCCAAGGATGGTTGGGCAGCGGGGGGTGAGGGTGGGGGGTTGTGAAGGGAGAGAAGGATGGAGGTGGGTGGATAGAGGAAGATGTGGGGAAAAGAAATTGGTATGCAGATTGGTGGTTAACTGCCAAAATTCTTCAGCCTGGGTTTGTCTCACAGAGCTCATCTCCAGCCGAGCAAATACAGTGGATAGCTGACGGGCAGACAGCAGGCATCAAACAGCCTTAAACTGCCCCAAATCTGCCGTGCTTTTGAAGCCACAGTGGGAAAAGGATGCCTGCTCAGAACAGAGGCCTTAAACTTTAATAGTTTCTTAGAGGCCTCAGGATGTCCTGATGAGGCATTAGAGGAAGTCATTCAGGAAGAAAGGGACAAATAACCCCCTCCATTTCTGGGCTGACCCCAAGGGCTGGCCGTTTGAACAGGCCGAAAGGACAAGTGTGGACCCGCAGTGATCCACGAAGCTCTCATTATCCTGCCCGCCTAGCTCTGTGTGAGAAGCCGCTGGGTTCTGACCCTTATAAATAACAGACAAGTAAATTTCTTGTTTGCTTCAGGCCAAATGTAAACCACGGATTGCTAGCCTGCATGTTGGCAAAATCATTAACTTCCTTTTTTTTTTTTCTGGAGGGTTCGAGGTTACAAATTAGGCAGCCTTTTCTCACAGGTGATGAGACATCCCGGAAGGCCCCTTCTTGTTACCTAAGGTGGCACACCCCATCCCACATGTGGGAGATTGTGCTTACAGAACATTTCAGTGGCACAGCCAGAGATGTGAACGTTGTCAAACAGAACAAAGACCCTAAACAGCCAAGCTTACTCACCTCTTCTCCCCCTTTTGTCCCCCTTTGTCTCCTTAGGGTTTGGCTTCGTCACTTTTGAGAATGAAGACGTTGTGGAGAAAGTCTGTGAAATACATTTCCATGAAATCAATAATAAGATGGTAAGTTGATGGAGAAAAAGTTGGCACACACACACACACACACACACACACACGTTCTTGCTTTGTCCCCCCACACTGCTTATCCTATGGAGGAAGAAAGGAAGAGGACTGTACTGAAAAGGCAAGGGGTTTTCTTCTCTCTCCCACTCCCCCAAATTTGGAGAGAGAAAGGAGAACAGACAGAAGGATCCTGGAGCTGTGGTATCTGAAATTGGAGATTCCTGGGAATTGGAGCTGATGGATTTTGGGCCCCCTCTGTGGTCTGTTTCAGAAGTGGAGACGTTTGAAATCTGCAGCAAGTACACCAACCAAGGCAATTTCTTTCCTTGGAATGGTACTGGATAATTAGAAGGGTGTTCCCTCTCTTCCCTTCCCCTAAAAAATTAAATAATCCCATGTTCCCTCTGATGGTCTTCTCCCTGTCCCCTCTCTGGGTTTTTTTTTTCTCCTAAGGGAAGATCTGAAGGGAGGTTTGAGTCTGGGGGGAAAGGGGGGCGGTCTGAGGGGAGGCTAAGTTTGGAGGGGGTAGAATAGAGGGGAGATCTGAGAGAAGGTTGAGTTTGAGGGGGATAGAATAGAGGGGAGAGCTGAGGAAAGGTTGAAATGAGGGGTTGAGTAGATCTGAGGGGAAGTTATGTTTGGAGGGGTGGAATAGAGGGGAGATCTGAGGAGAATGTGAGCTTCCAGGTAGAGGAGAGGAGAGATCTGAGGAGATGTTGAAATGAGGGGTTGAGTAGAGGGGAGGTTGAGTGAGAGTAGAGAGAAGGTCTAAGGAAAGGTTGGAGGTTGGAGTTCTGCAGGGAGGCTGAGTTGGGACATAGAGGAGAAAGAATAAGCCGACTTCCCAGGACAGTGACCACTAGGGGGCTTTGTAACACATACCAGATTCCACAGCTCCAAGATTCTGTTTGTTCTTTCTCTCTCCAAATTTGGGGGAGTAGAAGAGAGAAGAAAACCCCTTGCCGGGCCCAAACTGGCGACTCAGCCAGTGTTTCCCAAGCTGTCAGCAAATCCCTCCAAGCCATCACAGCTCGGTTGGCTTACACAACTCCCAGCCAAGAGAGGGGAGGGAGAGAAATATGTGTGTTTCAATCTCAGCAGTAACTTTGATATTTTCAGTTAAAATATTCCCCTTCCCTTTGTCAAAACATTCCTTGCTTCTGAAACATGTATTCAGATATGCATTGTATATTGGTCTGATATGTGTTCACTGACTTTAAATCCAATAATAGAGCTTTTAGTGTGGATAAGATCAAAGCAATCTTCTTAGCATATGCTACAGGCCTGATTCAACATTTGACTTGCTAATTTTTTCCCAGGGCACTAAAATAATATTGTTCATATTGTTCCTTGCCATAATATGCATCTAAAATGAAAATACAGTTTTCTTTGCATACTATATGTTGGGGATGTCAGCCTGGACGTTAAGGTGGTACAGGGGAGATAGATGAGCTCTTATTTCTTTGCTAATAGGATTTCTACTCCCCCTCTCTGACTCTCCTCCCCTCCATCTTCTCTCCCAACCAACCCCCAAAGGAAAAATCCATTGCCTTCCCGGGTGAAGGGACAGATACGTTCACACTTTCCTCTTTCAGCAGGTTGTCTTTCTGTCTGGTGATGTTTAAAACCTTTTAGAAAGGCTGGGAGATGAAATAAGTCTGGTCTCCAATACAGATACCCTTGTTTATCCAAGGAAGAACCATGCTCTTTGCAGGCTTCAAGTTGTCCCTGGCAAATATAGGTTAAGCATCAGGAGAATGAATAATGGCTGACACAGAGTACGGGTGGGGGTAAACTCCTATCCTCAAGGGGTTTACATTGAACACAAGGTTGTAGGTGCTCGTAGAAGTTGTCTAGTCTAACACATTCATTTTACAGTCACTCAGTCTATAGCGAGTCAGTAAACATTTACTAAGCCCCTACTATGTGCCAGGTGCCAAGGTGGCTCAGTGGATAGAATGCTGGGCCTGGAGTCAGGAAGTCCTGAGTTCAAATCCAGTCTGTCATTTACTAGCTGTGTGACCCTGAGCAAGTCACTTAACCCTGCTTGCCTCAGTTTCCTCATCTGTAAAGTGAGCTGGAGAAGGAAATAGCAAATCACTCTAGTATCCTTGCCAAGAAAATCCTCATGGACAGTATTGGCATGCTGTGGTCCACGGGGTCATGAACAGTTGGTCTGAGCAACTGAACAATAACAAAATGTGCCAGGCACTGTGCTAATGTGCTAGGGATACAAAGAAGGGCAAAAGACAGTTCCTGTTCTCAAGGAACTCACAATCTAATGATGAGGAACCTGATATCCAGACAGGAAAAGAGGCAGAACCAGGATTAGAACCCAGGTCTCCTGCTAGGCTGCTTGTTGTTGTTTGTCCTTCGTTCTTGAAGAGGACCGCCGACATCAAGAGGGTGATGTCTTGACTTGCGAGTGAACTGGATTTAAGTGAGGCTGGGCTATACAAAGCCAGCAGCCTTTCTCCTCCAGAATCATCAGAGTCCAGCGGCAAGGCATAGGTCAGGATGATGGCCCCAGATGCAGTGGAGAGCCTTGGCCTTTTTAAGCTAAGGTCTTTCCCAGGTGTTGGTTTGTCTGAGGCAACACCCATTCAGTGATTTAAAGCTAGGTAAGAATAGAGGCCAAAAAATGACCTACTTTGCCTTCACAAGACAATCAGTCAGGGAGGGGAAGAATTTGTGGCCAGAACAGAAACAATTGCTATTTACCATCACTCTGAGCCAGCAAAACCCAAACAGTCACTAAGCAGCTAGTGGCACAGTAGATGGAGCTCCTGTATCTGGAGTCAAGAAGACCTGAGTTCAGATCAGTCTCAAACACTTGCTAGCTGAGTGACTCTGCGCTTAACTTCTGTCTGCCTCAGTTTCCTCATTTTTGTTGTAAGGATGAGATGAGATGATGTTGGTAAGCACTTAGCACAATGCCTGTCACCTATTAGGTTCTGTATAAATGCCTATTCCCTTCTCTTCCCAACCCCCAATCCAGTGCTCTTTCTAACTCACCCTGCTGCTTGGAAGTCCAGTGGGGATATTCAGTTAGTCAGTGACAAAATTTCTCATGCATTTGTGTAGCTCTTTTAAAACTTGTTCTCAAATCTCTTGCCTCATTTAGTTCTTACAGTAAGCCAGTGAGATGGGTAAGGCAGGGAATTTTTTCTCTTATTCTCCCTAGTGGAGAAGCTAAGGCTCAGTAAGGTGGCAATAACTGTTTGTTTTTATATATAATGCTTAGAGGTATATGTGGCACTTTTTAATACATGATTTCATGTGTAAAATGAGCTGCCAAACAACCCTATAGTGAGGTAGACACTACAGGAATTCTGAGGTCCCCATTGATTTTGCCCATGATCACATAATAAGTGTCAGGGTCAGGGTTTGAGCCCGAGTGTTTCTTGACTGTCTGTTGTTTTGAGTCACAGAGCTAGAGTTGAGCTCCCTGCAAGACCAGCTATATTGTTGGTTGCCTAATCAGGACTGGTGCTTAATTTTAAGTGAACCATCCAACAGTAAATGGTAGGAGATCCCAGCTCCTACACATTCCATGGGCAGACCTGAAGCCAGAGGAGCTTTCCTGCCATTTTCCCATCCTTAGAGATTTAACCTCCCTCCCCAAAGTGGGAGTTCATTCTGATGGGGTTCTCACCCCTGGGATAGTCCACCTGGGGTGCCACAGTATAGGATTCTCTTTTCTTTAGTGCCATGGTTAGTCCCTTCTCTTTTAGATGAGACCCAGCATGGAGGAGGAAATGAACCCAGGCCCTGCCTGTGGGAAACAAAGCCATAAACTTAGGAAGCAGTTCTCAGAGTATAAACCAGACAAAAGAAATGAGAATGACTGAAGTTGGACACAAGGAAGGGTTCTCTGAAAGCAAAAACTTAACACATATGTGAAAGAGTTTGTGCAATCTCCT
>NW_020954575.1:6776698-6785241 GCF_900497805.2 Vombatus ursinus | reverse complement strand
CCCCCCCCCCTCTGTCCGTCTGTCTGTCTGTCTCTCTCTCTCTCTCTGTCCGTCTGTCTGTCTGTCTGTCTCTCTCTCTCTCTCTTTCTCTCTCCCTCCCTTCCTCCCTCCTTCTTCCCCCTCCCCCCTTCCCTCCCACTCTCTCTCTCTCTCTTTCCCTCCCTCCCTCTCTATACATAGATGCATGTATGTATATATGTAGAGAGAGATAAAGATATATACATATGTGTGTATATCTATATATAGAAATAGATATACACATATGTGTATGTATACATATAGAGAGAGAGATACACATGTGTGTATGTATATATAGAGAGAGAGTGAGATATAGATATACACATATGTGTGTCCACACCCACACACACACACACACACTTCCTTCAATCTGCACCCTGAGTCTATAAGCTCTGTATCTGGAGGTGGGTAACCTGTCCCATCATGAGTCCCCTGGAATTGTGGTTGGTTCTGTTGTGTTGATCAGAATTAAATCTTTCAAAATTCTTTGTCTTTACAATATTGCTGTTATTGTATAAATTTTCCTGATCTATGCCTTCACTTTGCATCAGTTCATACAAGTCTTCCCTTCTGGCAAATTTTAAAGGAGGGGAGGTTGTCATCTGTCTGTGATAAATAGCAACATGTACTGAATGCCCTTTGCCTGAGGATCATCTATGAATCAGAGGAAAGAAAAGAGTCAGAATAGGCTCAAGAATTAAAAAATGGTATTATCCCTCCTTCAAGGAGTTTGCAGTCTCATTGGCTTTGGTGTAGGAGGAGTCAGGGAGTTCATCATTATGACCTTTCCAGTTCACTTCTTAATATCCCTCTACTAGATTATAAGTTTCAGGAGAGCTTGGATAATGGAGCCCTCTTTGCATTGCTCTCCCCTATCTACCCAGGACAATGAATTGTACATAATAGTACTCAATAGATGGTTGATTTAATGAGTGGAAAAACCATTTAATAAGTCCTACTGTATACCCAGCACTGTGCTATGCATTGCAGATAAGAAGAGCTTCAGGCAAAGCTCCATGAGGCCTTTGAGGTCCGAGAGATCGCTGTTGGCTGGTGGGTGTAAACAAAGCCTCATGGAGCTGGGCCTTAGAGGAGGGGAGGAGCTTCATGGCCAGAGGTGAGGTGGAGGCCGTTTTAAGCATGGGGACAAAGCAAGACCAAAAAGGATGCCTTGGAAGATTTCACTCAGGAGGAACTTTAGAGCAATCCCTTATAAGACATTTAGCTCAGCCCATTCATTTTATATATGAGCAAATAGAGATGAAATGACATGCCCTGGCTCTAATAGAGCTGTGATTGAACCACACATCTCCTGGCTCCAAATATAGTGCTCATTCCATTTTATCACGTTGACCCATCATGTTGATGGTAGAGGGCAGGACAAGAATGGGAAATAAAGGATGGTCCAGTGTGACTGGAGCATTGAGTGATTTAAAGGGGGAAGGGAATTGGTAGTGGTAGATAAAGCTGGAAAGGGAGGATTATAGGATCATAGATTTTAGAGATGGAAGAAACCTTAGAGGCTATTTAGGCCAACTCCCTCACAGCACAGATGAGAACTGAGGCCCAGAGAGGCTGATTTACCAAGAACCAAGATTTGAATCTGGTTTTCTGGCTTCAAATCTAGAGCCCTTTCTTCCAATGTACCATGCTGTCTAGGCCCCAGAATGCCATAATCCAATACCTTACTTTATCCCTTTCCACGTACTCTGTGTTCCAGTAACACTGACTTCCTTGTTGTTCCTCATATGTGACCTTCCATTTCCCTGTTTGAAGTACTTTCACTGGCTGTTCCCTCATGCCTGGATTTTTTTCCCTCCTCATCTCCACCTCCTGGTTTCCCTCAGCTTCCTACAAGCCTCAGCTAAAGTCCCACCTTCTGCAAGAAGCTTTGCCCAGTCCTTATGCTTAGTGCCTTCCCTCTGAGACTATTCTCAATTTATCCTGAATATATTTTGTTTGTACATAGTTGTTTACTTATTGTCTCCCCCATTAGACTGTGAGCTCCTTGAGGGCAGGGCTGATTTTTGCCTTTCTTCATATCTCCAGCACTTAGTGCTAAGCACAAGCTTGGTGCTTTACTAAGCACATAGTAAAGGCTTAAGAAATACAATTTGACTAAACTGCATGTGATAGGCAGTAAATGAATGAACAAAGTCCCTGGCCTTGTAAGTTTTGTTTAGTTTCCTAAGGTAGGGCCGTGAGACATCTTAGGATTATTGTCTTCAGAGTGGCAACCCAAAACTGTGTCCCCATGTGGTTTCCTCCAATAGAATGTAAGATCCTTAATGTAAGAGCAGTGTTATTGTCATCATTGTGTGGCCACTGATGACCAGTGCCACTCTTTGAATGTCACAGGCACTTAATGTTTGGCAAAATGAAGTAAATTTCATTTACCTCAAAAGAAGAAAAGCAGGAAGTGACTGAGACCGTCAACCTGTACCTGGAATGCATTCTCTTCTCTTTATTTCTGCCTCTTAGAACTAGAACCCAGGAGTACTCATAGCGGCTTTTGTCTGTTTGCCACTGTGAGAGCTACAGATCTCAAAGCACTTCCTGCCTTTTTTTCACCCATTGTCCTTAATGAATGTCACAGAGGCAGGGTTGAGGGATGGGGAAAATGATGCCAAGAACTTTAAACCACATGCCTTAATGGCAGAACCAGAGATGGAACCCGGAGAAACCTATGACAATTTCACATCACCTTTGATTTAGAGCTAGAAGGCACCTTGGAAGTCAGTCAGTTAACATTCATTAAGAACTTCCTACTAGATATTGTGCTAAACTCTTGCAATATAAAGAGAGGTCATAGACAGACCCTGCCCTCAAGGAGCTCACAATCTAATGGAAAACTAAATCAAACCAGAATAACCCCTTTTACAAGGGAGGAAACTGAGGCATAGAGAGGGGAAGTAATTTGCCTAAGGTCACTTAGGAAAGAAGAAGCAAAACCAAAATTCCAGCCCTGTTCTTCTGGGTTCTTTCACAGGAAAGAATTTACTCTTTCCATCATGGTCAAATGTGAATGTCACTTACATAAGTCATTAGAGTCATCTTATGATCATTTGGAGAGAAACCTCACTCTTGTCCATTCCACGGAGCCCTGAAGTAGGCAGATGCTGGCTAATAATGCCACACACGGCTTCCCCCGTGATTGAAGCAGTAACCTCAGCAGTGGGGGTACTTGCTTGATCAGGGGCCAGATAACGGCCTCAAAGCAACAGAAGTATAAGTGACAGTCACACAGAAGGGAGACTGGAATTAGCAAAGAGCTGAGTAGGAGTTTCATCAGGGGCCCAATTATTTGTAGCAAGAAATCAAAGCTGTTTCTCCTCTGGCCAGGATTCGAGGAATCGCCTAAAAGGAATAAAGGGTAAAATTTATTTTTAGAGGGGAGAGACTAGGATCTCCATTTGCAATTTACCCATGATGAGTTTCTCACACACACACACACACACACACACACACACACACACATACATTCAATTTGGTTTAAGCAAACCAAATATATGAAAAATGAGGAATTATACCAAAAGTTGAATTAATTAGGAATAATTGGGAAAGCAGTATTATATGATGGAAAGAATGCCCGATTCTCTGAGTCACAGAAGCTGAATTCAAATCCTGTTTCTTCCACTGACTCTGTTTGACCTTGGGCAAATCCCTTTACCTCCACGAGCCTCAGTTTTATAAAATGAGGAAGTTGGGGGGGGGGTGTAAATGAAGGGTTTGGATTAAACGACCTCTCAGAGCCTTTCCAGCTCTAAATCTATGATTCTGGTTATTTATTTTACAAAAGGACTTAACCCTACAGAGCAAGCCCTCGATTACAGTGATTTAATTTACAAAGATTTTATGTACACACTATTTTTCCTAGGAATACATCTCTTTGGCAAAAGCAAAAATGCACCAGGGGACTTTTTAATTATCTGTGTTAGTGTTGGGGCAACAGCAACCTAAAGCAAAGGTCTCCTCACGTCCCTTCCCTGCTCCAGAATCTTCAACTCCGTCTCCCTGTTGTCTCTAATATAAAATAAGTGTTCTCAGCTTGGCATTTAAAGCCCTTTACAGTCCAGCATCTGTCATACATCTAGCATGCCTTTCCAGATTTATTTCCTATTTCTCTGTTGCATGTGCTTAGGGTTCCAGCCAAATTGGCTGGCTTCTTCTTGTCCTCCGCACTGGGGATGCCATCTCCTGCCTCCACAGAAAGCCTTTGTATAGGCTCTGCAGAAGAACAGCAGAGCACAGATGAAAGAATGCTGGGGCTGGAGTCAGAATACCTAGGTTTGTGTTATTCCTCTGATGCTGAATACCATGTGGCTTTGGGCTAGTCATTTAATCTCTAAGAAATGTGCGATGCACAAATTTAGAGAATTCACCCCAAATATTCATATGGACTATTTGTGCCCGACCTGTGGTAGAGGCTTCAGAGCTCCTATTGATCTGATGAGCCACTGTCGGACACACTGTACCTTGACTCTAACATAGTGATGTCATTTGGGTCCTCTTCAAGAACGAAGGACAACAGCCAACCAACTAATCTCTGGGCTCTCAGTTTCATCCTGTTTAAAGGGAGAAAAGTTTGGACTAGTTAGACTTGTAGCCTCTACCTACATACATACATACATACATACATATATACACATAATCCAGTTGAAGCTGTCCATCTGCAGTTGGAATGCATTCTCTCCTCTTAACTCTGCCCCTAAGAACTGTTGTTCAATCATGTCCAACTCCTCGTGACCCCATTTGGGGTTTTCTTGGCTGAGATACTAGAATTATTTGCCATTTCCTTCTCCAGCTCATTTTACAGATGAGGAAACTGAGGCAGACAGGGTCATACAGTTAGTAAGTATCTGAGGCCAGATTTGAACTCACAAAGTTGAGTCTTCCTGACTCTAGGCCTGGCATTCTATCCACTGCATCACCTAGCTATAGCTCTTAGAGGCACCATGGTATAATGGGAAGAGTCTGCAGATACCTGGATTCAAATTCTGCCTTTAGACAATTACTAGCTATGTGACTTTAGGCAGATCAATTTACTTTTCTGAGCCCAAGTTTCCTCATCTGTGCTTTTGGGGATCATGATACCCATAATACCTACCTCACAGTGTGGTTATGAAGATTAATGCATGTAAATGGTTTCTCCAGCCTTAAAGCACCAGCTGTTTTATTATAATCCTTAGTTTTCTTCAAAACTTAGTTCAAGTATTGCTTCCTATGGGAAGCCTTTCCTGGTCCCCTAGTTAGGGTTACTGCTGTCTTCTGCCTCACATTATCTTGCCTTTACTTATCTGTTTACATGTAGCATCCTCCCCTGGAGAATGTAAGCTCCTTGAGGGCAGGGACTATTTTTCATTCTTACTCAGTATCACCAGTGCCAAATGAGTGCTTTGCTCATAGTAAGGTTAATAAATGTTTAAGTAATAGCAATGAAATCTCATGTTCAGACCCAAAGAAAACCCCGCCTTCAAACGAACACAAATTTATTTAGTTCAGTCTTTATTATATAAGTATTGAGGAAGATGCAGAGAAATAGAATAATAGTAATAGTTTTTATTTGTGGGTGTGAATGTGTTTGCATGTGTAGACATAGTGGATAGAGACAGCAGGCCTCAGATACTTATGACCCTGGGCAAATCACTTACACCTGTCATTAGTCTAAGCAAGCCTCTAGAATTATAAGTTGCCAAGGAGGCACTGACCCAAAGTGGTGTTATCTTACCTAGAAGTTCCCTGTCCTAATGAATTCACCAGGCCCAATCCCTCATTTACATAAAGTTCTGCAGTTTATGACAGATAGCATTGATAGTTTGTTATCGTTTGGTCACTTCAGTCGTGTTCAACTCTCTTTGATCCCATTTGGGCTTTTCTTGGAAAAGATACTGGAGTGGTTTGCCATTTCCTTCTCTAGTTCATTTGACAGATGAGGAAACTGAGGCAAACAGGGTGAAGTGACTTGCCCAAGGTCACACAGCTAGTAAGTGTCTGAGGCTGGATTTGAACTCAGGTCTTCCTGATTCTAGGCCTGTGCCACCTAGCTGCCCAGTGCCCTAGCATTTATATAACTCTTAATAAGGTTTGCCAAGAGGTTTACATATGTTTACTTACCTGATCCTCACGACAATCCTGTGAAGTTGATGCTATTGTTATTCCCGTTTTGCAAATGAGGAAACTGAGGCTGAAAGAGGTTAAGGGCCTTCCCTGCCCAGGGTCACACAGCTAGTTAAGTGTCTGAGGCAGGATTTGAACCCAGGTCACCTAATTCCAAATTCATCAGCCTTTCCACTAGGACCATGACCGTGATTGGGTGGATGCTAATCAGAGAACCCTTCCTGTCTCTGGTAGCCATGCAGTCTCTTTTCCCCTCCCCTCATCACCCCCCACACACGTTGGGGGCTATGGACCTAAGGTGCTGCATAGCTTGTGCTTGCTAAAGAAACTGTTAAGCCCAGCTCTGTTTAAATCAATAGACTCCATGTAAAGTATGGATGTATGTCCTTGGCCCCAAGATGCCTCTGTGTCTAAGCCCTGGGCTAAAAGAGGGACTCCAGTAGGTGGGAACTATACACCTCCATGAGACTAGGTAGCATGGGTCCCTCGATGGGGAGGAGGCAGCATAATTTGTGACAGGGCCCATAGTCTCCGCTGGCTCCCACTACGAGGAGAATTAAAGTGTGAAATCCCACTGACATACACCCCTCCTCCCATCCCCCAGGCAGAAAGGATAGGCAGCCTGGGAGAGAACTCCATATCCTAGGGAGAACCTTTGGGTTATGGTCCTTAGTTTAATCATCTTTACATTTCTTGTCCAAACTCCCCACCTTTCTCCCACAGAGCAAAAGGTAGGGTAGGGTGACAGCCAAGGACTGCCATGTGTAAATCAACCCAATATTGATATCTCCTGGACTTAAAAACCAAATCTTTAAAGGAGCCCTCAGGAGATTGTGGGAACAGGGAGACAAGGGAACAGGGAGAGAAGGAGGAAAACCAATGAACAAGAGTGCTGAGGTAGCAGCTCTGGCTTTTACCAAATCCTGTTTTGGAGTCTGAAGACCTGGCCTTTCTATTTTCCTCCTGTGTGACCTTGACCAACTCACTTAACCTATATTGTCATCATTTTCTTCATCAAATCCTGCTTTAGGAGCATTGAGGTGGTACATTGGATACATCACCAGCCTGGAGTCAGGAGGACCTGAGTTCAAGTCCAGCCCCAGATACTTACTAGCTGTGTGACCCTGGGCAAGTCACTTAACCCCAATTGCCTCCCTCCCTAAAAAAAAAAATCCTGCTTGAGATACTTACTAGCTGTGACACCCAGGGCAAATCACTTAATCTCCCAATCTCAGTTTCTTCATCTGTAAAATGGGGATAATAATAGCACCTCCCTCACAGTGTTGTGAGAATCAGATGAGCTAACAAATGTAAGTACTTTGCCATCCTTTTTTGGGGGGGGGGGTAAGGCAATTGGGGTTAAGTGACTGGCCCACAGTCACACAGCTAGTAAGCATCAAGGGTCTGAGGCTGGATTTGAACTCAGTTCTTCCTGACTCCAGGGCCAGTGCTCTATCCACTGCTCCACCTAGCTGCCCCTGTACTTTGCCATCCTTAAAGCACTTGTTAGTTATTATTACTATTAGTAACTATATTACTAATAGTAACTATTATTAGTTACTATTATAACTTTATTGTTATTATTATTATAGCTGAAAGAGTTCTGGATTGGGATTCAGAATATCTGGGTTTGAATCTTGACTTTACCTACTTATAATCTGTATGACCTTGAGTAAGTCATTTGGCCTTTCTAGGCCTCAGTTTCCTCAACTGTAAAATGCAGAGGCTCTTCTAGATGCCCTTTGGAACCATAGCCCAAGGTTTTAGGGAATATAGCCCCAAACAGAAGCCTGCTGAAAATGAACCAGAGGGGCACTGGCCAAGGCGTGGATTTGTGCCAAATTGCTAGAATAATGTCGCTGTCTCTAGGGAAATGCCCCCTGTCCAGGTGCTCGCTTGTACCTCCCAGGGACCGTCTGAGGCCCCAGAGGCCAGGCTGCTTCATTTGGGAGATAAGGCCCCAGAGGGTTTGGGGATGTGGGGGGAGGGATGGTGAGGCGGGCAGAGTAGGAAGGAGAGAGTGAGGAATTAAGTAGACTGCCGTGTTCAGGAGCCTATTTCTAGCATCCTTCTCACTTGTAAGCTAATTTTAGCCTATCCATTCTGCTTCCGTTGCCATTTATAAAATGAGAATGTCAAATGCAGTATTAAACAAGGCAGGATGAAGGCAAAAAAGAAAATGCCAGAGAGGCATTTAATAAATGAATCTACGTGTTTATGTGGGAGGGATCCACCCCACCAAACAGCTTAAAACACACGCATGCTGAAGCCCTCTTTATGTGGAAGCTCCATGCGCTGGGGCATGGGGGGAGGGAGAGGGAGGACCACACAGGCCAGGGAGCAGAGGCTCTGGGGCCTCTGGTGTGTGTGTGTGTGTGTGTGTGTGTGTGTGTGTGTGTGTGTGTGTG
>NW_020954575.1:6742683-6776688 GCF_900497805.2 Vombatus ursinus | reverse complement strand
TGGCCCAGAGGGAAGTTGCCTTGGCTATCTATACTGGACACAGAAATGTATTTCCCCCTCAGCTCATTTGTCCTTCCCATGTCCTTGACAGCTAGTTTCATTGTGGGAGTGCCTGAGGGATCATTTTCCTAAGGTAGCCAAATCTAAGTACCTCAGCCCCCTTCCTGGTTACCTCACCCTCTTCACACTGGGTGGGGTCTGCGGCCATGCTGCAAGAGAAAAGGGTGAGGGGGTAGCATGGAAGTAGGGACTGTGAGGGTAACAGGGGGGCAGCCAGCCCTGTCTCCTTCAGATCTCTTCCCCCTCTCTAAAGTTACCTTTCTGGGAACATTTCTTTCCTTGTTCTTTCTGGGATTTCTCCTTTTTCATCTGTCCTGATGACCTTTCCCAGATGCTTAGTGCTAACACTAGAGATTGCTACTCTTTTTTTCTTTACTTTTCTTTTTCCTTCTTCCTGTCTTAAAGAAAAGAAATGAAAAAGAAGGAAGGGAGGAGAAAGAGAAAGAAAAAAAGAAAGAAAAAAGGGAAGGAGGAGAATGAAAGAAAAAAGAAAGAGAAAGAGAGGGAGGGAAGAGAATGAAAGAAGAAAGAAAGAGAAAGGAAGGAAGGAGAAGAATGAAAGAGAAGGAAAGGGAGGTGGAAGGAGGAGAATGAAAGAAGAAAGAAAGAAAAGAAGTAAAGAAGGATGGAGGAGAATGAAAGAAAGAAAGGAGGGAGGGAGGAGAATGAAAAAAAGAGAACGGAGGGAATAAAAGAAGAAAGAAGGAAGGAGAGAGGAAGGGAAGGGGAGAATGAAAGAAGAAAGGAAGGAAGAAAAAAGCAAAGAAAGAAAGAAGGAATGAAGGAATAAAGGAACAGCAGATTGCCTAAGGCAGCCCTTTACTGAGCAAGGCTAAGGGTTCTAAGGCTTATGTCAGTGTTGGAGGGTGCAGTGAAAGGTACAAACTCTCTTAACCTTGAAATCACCTTGCAGACAGCGTCCTGCAGTTGTCCTTCCCATCTTGGGGCTCAGGAGTGAAATAGGAAAGGCAGCAGCCGCCATCTCCAGCCTCCTCCTCCAAGTCCTTTCACTCTCTCCTCAAGCACCTGACAAACAAAAGCTTCTGGGATGAATTCACCTAGCTAGGCAGGTGGAGATGGGAAAGAATCGAAAATGGTAGCAAGAAACAGGTAGATGGGAAGAGCAAAGGGAGTCACCACCACAGCTGGGAGCTTCCCCCATCTTTCTCTGCTTCTTCTACCTCCTCTGCCTTCTTGTGCTGAATGATCACGTTCTAAATATAAGTAGAACCATCCCAGGACTCAGAATGATAGGGTGTGGCAATGACCTATAAAGGCTCCTGGTTGGGTTTTTAGTTTTTTAATTTGTTTGTTTTATGGACCAGACCTGTGTTTTCATTGATATAAGAAACTCCTTCTATAGATGTAGATCAGCACTTACGGAGTCTCAGAGAGTTGCGTGGGCACTGAGAGATCAAGTGATCTGCCTGGGGTTGCACAGCACTGTCAGAAGCAGTGTTTGAACCCCGGTCTTTGTGACTGTGAAAGAGACCAGCTCTCTCTCCACTATACCACACCTAACTGGATAATAACAATATTTTACAGACAGCAGGACTCTTCACACTTCCTTGAGTGGGCAGTTAAGACCGCGGTAGATAGCATTTCAAAGGGCTCTCCTCATAGCCAAATTGGAAGGCAGGCAGTGCAAACAGAAACTGAAGAAACTAGACTGAGAGGTTAAGTGACTTGTGTATAGTCATGCTTCTAAGAGGGGTTAGGAGCGGAATTCATACCTAAATCTTCTAACTCCAAGATCAGGGGACATGAAAGTGGCAGAGCCAGGATTTGAACTGAGGTTTTCTGACTCCAAGTCCAGCACTTTTTGCAATACACCACAGATGCAAGGGATGAAAGGAGGCACTTTGTTGTTGTTCAGTCATTTTTCAGTCATGTCTGATTCTTCCTAACTCCATTTGGGGTTTTCTTGGCAAAGATACTGGAATGGTTTGCCATTTCTTTCTCCAGCTCTTTTTACAGATGAGGAAACTGAGGCTGACAGTGTTAAGTGACTTGCCCAGGGTCACACAACTAGTTAAGTATCTGAGGCAGGATTTGAACTCAGGGAGATGAGTCTTCCTGACTCCAGGCCTGGGGTTCTGTGCACTATGGTACCACTTAGCTGCCCAAAGGAAACGCTGAGAGGAACCAAAAATATGACTTATGGACACTTTCTTCCAGAATCTGTGGTCATTCTAACCAATTACAATTCTCTAATGTTGACAGTTCTGTAAAACCAAGGCATTGGAATAAATGATAACAAAAGGATGCTATAGGTCAGCTCTAGACCCCATGATCCTTCAGAGTTGCCCTCATGTACCAGAAACACAGATATCTCCTCTCCATCTACTATGTGCGTGCCATTCTTTAAATGGAAACTCAGGACCATCTCTCTCAGCAAACTTCCCCCACCCCCAACCTGACCCACCGGGGCCAGTCTCTAGTCAAACGATGTGATGGGAAAGGTTTATCTTTGAGGGACACCCACCCCCCCCCCACACACACACACACTCTCATTTGAAGAGTTTCCTGACCATCTTAATAGCTAGTGTTTACATAGAAAGCAAAGCATTTTACAAATATCTCATCTGATCCCCACACAACACTGTAAAGTTGATGCTATTATTATCCCCATTTTACAGATGAGGGAACAGAGACTGAGAGAGGTTCAAGCAACTTGCCCAGGGTCACATAGCTAAGTTAAGTGTCTAAGGCAGGATTTGAACTTGTATCTTCATGACCCCAGGTTCAATGCTGTATCCACTGCACCCCCTATCTGCCCATCTTCCTCTCTCCACCTCTTTCTCTCCCATGATTCTGGCTTATATCTCCCTTCATATCAGGCCATTGGACCCAGATGGTTCTGGAAGAGAAAGTGAGGCTGGTGACCTTGCACAGCCCTCCCTCACTCAAATCAAAGTCGATTTCAAGTCATGTCATCATCTCCCTGATGTCATGGTCCTCTTCGAGAGCAAAGGACAAACCACACACGACCTCCTGTTACTTTCTCCCTTTGCCGACCTTGCTTCCCTATACCCCATGCCCTGAATCCCTCCCCAGCCCTCAGTGCTCTGCTGTGGAATCTGTACTCCCCATTGCAGGCTGCCAGCTTCTCTAGGCAGAAGAGAACCCTGATAATTCATCCTAATTGGGCAAGGGAAGGTCAGTCTGAATTAAGGAAAAGTCAGAGTAATCAAACTTTTTTTTTTTATTTAAGAAATGAGGTTTAGTCACCACAAAATACTGAGAGTAATACTGCTAGCTAGGGAAAGGGATGCAGGACTATATATCTTAGAGAACCTCAGTGCTTAAACAAACACATATGAATCATTTATAATTAGCACATTCGTCGTCTGAAGGTAAATGCTGCTACCGAAGGCCTTTGCTTTTAAGTAGGCTGATATCTCCCTTGTTTACTGATCGGCTTACATAGAAGCCCTGGTTTTATAGCTGCTTTGGGTTTTTGCCCAATGCAAGGGCAGATCCCATTGAGTCCAAATTGAATACGTGCCTACTATGTGCAAAGGAAAGACAAGGCTATTTCCCTAACTCAGAGCTGGTCCAAAGTAACAGGGGTTTGTTGGTTTCGTTTTGGTAAACTCTGTAAGGTGAATACTCTTGTATAAATTTCGGCTTGAGCTCTGGTGTACCTATTGGTCATTCTCTACAAGGAAAATAGCTTTTTTGTTTTGCTTTGTGAGTGGAGAAGAGAAAAGAGTTACTGTTGGTACATTGACAGCTCTTTGTTCCTTTATCCTGCCAGTAAGGAGCAATAGCTCACAGCTACCCTCACTTCTCCATACCAGAGACATTTTAATTTTGTCCTCCAGAAAAAAATTTGATTAATTTATTTAATATATTAATTATTATTAATTTTATTAATTATTTAATAATATTAATAATAATTTATTAATTTATACACACACCAGTTTAGTGCAACTAAGTGTTGGAGAAACTAGGTGGTACAGTGGATAGAGTTTCATCAGGAAGACCTGACTTCAAACCCACCCTCGGACACTTACTAATTGTGTGATCATGGCAAGTTACTAAAACCTCTGTTTGCCAGTTTCCTCATCTGTAAAATGGGAGTAATAATAGTACCTGCCTCTCAGAATTGTTGTGAGGAACAAATGGGATAATAATTACTATGTGCTTGGCACATAGTAAGTGCTCTATAAATGTTAGCTATTATTAGCTATCATAATCATCATCATCATTATTACTATTATTTTATTATTATGTGCTGGGGAAAAGGAATCATTTGTTGATGCCTGTCCCTTCATGTGCTGGGTTCAGAGCCTCTGTATGCCTTTGTTAATATGCTCTGGAGAGGGGAGTCCAGGGCAGTTATTTATGCCACCCCCAATTCCCCCACCCCACTCCATCCCAGCCCCACTCAGTGCTGTCAAGCTTCTTCAGACTTCCTGCTTTTCCTGGGCCCCCTCATATCTGAGCCTTTCCCTGCCCGATACCACAAAGCTATCTACTTCTCCCACCATCCCCCCAGCTAGAATATCAGGAGAGCAACATCCCAGTAGGCACAGTATTCCATCCCACCTGCCATTTGCATGTGGGCAACCACCTGTGATCACAAACTTGGCCTTCCCCTGAAAGTCAGCAATGGTACCCCCATCTAACAAAAAAAAAAAGTATAACCTCATCCTATCACTGATCTTGACTTGCCATCATGATGCCTACCTGTACATAGCTATTTGGCATGTTAGTTTATCTGTCTTGCTCTCTTATGGCACTGGAAATCCTTAGGGGCAGGGCCCATGAATTTATGGGGCCACCTCCCCATGAGGTGTTTCCAAGGCAGTCCAATATGGTGCAAAGAGCTCAGATTTAGAGATGGAGGATCTAGGTTCGAGCCCTGCTTTTGTCATCTGCTAATTGTGTGATCTAGGGAAAGTCTCTTGACCAGCCTGAGCCTCAGTTCTCCTCATCTGAAAAATGGGGGCAATAATGGCCCACCCTAGCTAATTCACAACATAGTGGCAAGGGCAGCGGGATTTGGAATTTGAGGGCCGAGGTTCCAATTTTTACTTTTCTGCTCACCAGCTGTGTGACCTTGGATGTGCATTATTCAACAAGCATTTATTAGGCTCTTGTTATGTGCCAGGCTTTGGGACGTGGATACAAAAATGAAACCATCCTTACCCTCAAGAAGCTTATATTCTGCTGGGAGGAAATAATGTGGACACAGTAAATACAGAAGAGATACCAAGTAACTTGGGGGGGCAAGATATGCTTTCTATAGAAGGTGGCCCTTGAGGTACCTTAGAAAGGAACCTAGGGATTCTAAGAGGCAGAGATGAGGAGGGTGGACACTTCAGGTATGAGAGACAGACAGCTTGTGCAAAGGCATGGGCAGGAGAAGGGATGTCATGGGTAGGGAATGGCAAACAGGATGATTGGTCTAGAACACCCCTGTTCTAGAATTTAGGTTTCTTAAAGGTCAGTAATGTATAGTAAGCTGGAAAGGAAGGGTGGAGTAAGGGCTTTGAATGTCAAAGCAGTTTGTATTTTATCCTAGGGGAAATAGGGAGTTATGGGAGCTTCTTGAGCAAAGGAGTGGCATAATCAGATCTGTGCTTTAGGAATACTAGTTTATGGTCCAGTGAGTTCAGCATGGACCCTTTGCTTCAGACGAGCTGTAGAAGCCTGGGAATCAGACCCAGAAAGGCAGGAACAATTTAGATTTGAAATAGTAACTTTTTGGTCATCATTGTAAGGTTCTCTAGCTTCTGATCTCTCTTCTGCCTGCCATCAACTTTTGGTTCTTCTTTCTTGAGGCTTTGCTCTTATGAATGTTTTCATTGTCTTTAAACAAGACAGCTGGAGCAAAAGCTTTCAGATCAATAAGGTTCTCATAAAAATTTCAAGCACCTTCGTCCTCCCATATACCACCTTCTAAGTCTCATTTTCCGGCCTTACCAGGTGTAAAGAAATCAGTTCAAGGTCTGTGCTCCCCTGGCCTGAGTATGTCCTGCAGAAGATTGGGCATGGCCTCATCCAGAATGTCTGTGAGAGGCTGAGAATGGGCCAGGAATTTCTGATAACAAGTAATCAATTTCTAACACTGGTTTATAACAGTCTCTACTCAGCTGCCCCTTTAGATTTTATCAATCAGCCACTCAACCCACACTCATTTATTAAGCATGTCCTATGTGCTAAGTCCTGGGGTTATAAAGCAAAAGGAAAAATAGTAGCTTCCATTCTAATGGGGAGAGGAGGAGTAGATAGATACAAGATAGAGACAGAGTATGTACCAGGCATCCTTAGAGGGCAAGCTGAGTCTGGAAAAAAGCTGGTGATTCTAAAGAGGGAAGCAGGGAGAGAGTTCCAAGCATGGAGGATAGCCGGGGCAAAGTCACTAAGATGAGAGATGGAGCTTTGAGTGTGGAAAGTAAGATTAATATAGCTGGATTATAGAGGGTGGGGAGGAGAATGGTACCAAAGAAAGTTAGAAAGATAAAAAAGGTCTTGGTTGTGAGAAACTTTAATTGTCAGAGGAATTTACATTTAAATACTAAAGACAACAGGGAATCATTTGTGCTTGTTGAATGGAGGGGTCAGTGGGGAAGCCTCTTCTTAGGGAACGGCAGCTAGGTGGCACAGTGGATAGAGCACTGGGCCTAGAGTCAGGAAGACCTGAATCCCAATACAGCTTCAGATACTAACTATGTGGGTCTGGGTAAGTCACTCAAGCCTGTTTGTCTCAGTTTCCTCATCTGTAAAATGAGCTGGAGAAGGAAATGACAAACCACTCCAGTATCTCTGCCAAGAAAACCCCAAATGAAGTCATGAAGAATCAAATACAACTGAAAAATGACTGAACATTGTTTTTAGGAAAATCACTTTGGCAGCTGTGTGGAAGATGGGTTAGAGTGGGGAGAAACTTGAGAAAGGGAGACCCAATGAGGATGCTATTTCAGTAATCCAGGTGAGGTGGTAAAACCTTGAACGAGGCTGGTGGCTGTTTGAGTGGAGAGAAGGGGATGTACACTAGAGATGAAGCAAAGATTGAAAAGACAAGCTTTGGAAATTGATTGGGTATGTGAGATGAGTGAGAGAGAAAAGTAGTGTGACACTAGAGGTATGAAGGTGGTTGATCTGAAGGATGGTGGTGTCTTCCACAGAAATAGGGAAATTTGGAAGGGGTGAAAGATAATGAGTTCTGTTATGGACATGTTGGGCAGCTAGGTGGTGCAGTGGATAGAGCGCCAGACCTGGGGTCAAGAAGACCTGAATTCCAATCCGGCCTCAGACACTTACTAGCTGTGTGACCCTACGTAATTCACTTCACCCTGTTTGCCTCAGTTTCCTCACCTGTAAAATGAACTAGAGAAGGAAATGTCAAACCACTCCGGTATCTTTCCCAAGAAAACCTAAAAAAGGGGTCACAAAGAGTCAGACATGACTAAAAATGACTAAAACAAATGAACGTGTTGGGTTTAGGATTATTCTGGACATCCAATTTGAAATGTTTAGTACACAATTGGTGATAAGGGACTGTTACTTAGAGGAGAGACTTTTTAGTGTCTTGGGATTTTGTAGCTTTGTGTGGTCCCTTTTCAAGTGTTTGGTAAAAGATGTAAAGGGGTATTCTTTTAGCTGGTTCTGGAAAGGCTGTTGCTTCTCCAGGCTGATCATTTCTCTAGAAAAAAAACCAAGTTAAACCACTCTTCAGCACCTTTTGCTTTCTCATTCAACAACAGCATCCCCCACCATATGCACAAAACTAATCATCACCAGCAAATGTAAGTATGGGACTCACGGTCATTCACAGTCAGCATTAACGATGACTTTCAGCTGTTCATAGCTTACAGACAGACCTTGGTTGGCAGCGAAAAGCCCAAGGATGGTGAGTTCTGCAATGAAGCACAAATTGATTCTTTGTTTGGTAAAATTAAGAGTTTTCTGCTCTTTTCTTCAAAAGGTTTTTTCTCCCTTCTCCCAGACCTAAAGCACAGCCACATGGGACAAATCATTTAGCCTTTCCAGGCCTCAGTTTCCTCATCTGTAAGATAAAGGGGTTGGATTAGGGAGCTTCTACGGTTCCTTCCAGCTCTAAATCCATGATACTATTACTAGGTGCTGTCTTCTAGCTCCAAATCCTGTGATCTCATGAAATGAGGTAATGGACAGAAAATACTGTGTAAGCAGCAAAGCCTGCAAGGTGTTACTCCTTACCTACAGGTCTCTATCCAGTATTGTACCAATGCTGAGTTCTCAGTAACAACTTGTCTCTAGTGAAAAGGAAAAAAGAGAGCAGAGACAAGGAAGAATGACCAGAAGTCCGTATTAGGCATCTCACCTCTGATCCATACTTTAAAGGGAAGTGTTTCAGCTCCCAGATCTAGGATCGTCAAATGGGTCCTTGGGTAATTCATTTTACTCCATCTCTAGCTATTTCCTCCCATCTGGGGAGAGTTAGTCAACTACACTACACATCCCCGCCTCAAACATATACACCCAGTACCATTGTGGCACATTACAGTGTAGCTGAATGAGTGCTGAACTTGTAATAAAGAAGATCTGGATTTTTATTCCGCCCCCAGCACATACTGGCATTAGGACTGTGGACAAGTCATTTAACTTTTCTCACCCTCAGTTTCCCCATCTGTAAAATGGGGAATAAAAATAGCACCTCCCTTACCAGTTGCTTGTGAAAGTAATGAGATCATGTATTTAAAGTGCATCTTAAGCCTTAAAGCATTAAATAAATGCTATTACTGTTATTAATACCGTGGACAAATCACTTCACCTGTTTGAGCCTCAGTCTCTTTACCTATGAAATGGGGATGATTATACTTCCCAGGTCTATTCTAAAGCTCAAATGAGATAATGTGTGTAAAGCAGAGGTGCAGCCTTGCAGCCTTTGATGCTCCTGAGTTTGGCCTGAACCAGATTCAAATGTTAAGTGGGAAATATTTAACAAAATAAATAAAAATACAATAAAACATAGATCATATATTTTAAAACTAAGTCAATATGTACCTCACAGGGATCTTTAGGTATAGTTTAATGGCCCTCATTTCTATTTGAGTTTGACAGCACTGAGGTGAAACATTTTGGAAACCATAAAGGACAATATAGGTGTTGACTATTATTATTATCACCACCCATTGTGGCCTGATACAGAGACAAACTCAAAGGCAGGAAGGTCTGAGTTCCAGTCCAGCCTCTGACACACATTGGCTCAATGACCTTGGGTCCACCACGGAAATTCTCAGTGTTCTAGGCAATTCTACATGTCACAGAGAAGGTCCCCACCTCCATTGTAGAAGGCGTTTCCTTGGCCCTGAGTCCCCTAGACTGATGAAATCTTAGGTCCACTCTCCGTCCTTCTCCCTTATTTTTATTGCCACATCTGGTTTGCTAAGCAAGGAATGTATTTGTGGAGTGGAAGTTTGAAATCAATCCCCTCATGCATCTGGGGAGGTAGAACATTTCTATTTATCGGACTCATAATGGTCATTTGTTCCTTCTGAACATTATCTTCTGGGACCATGTGTTTCTCTAAGTCATGAATTAAAAACTTGCTTTCCTGGTACCAGCAATTGGTCACTGATTACCCAATGAGGTTCATTACAAAGTTGTTTTTTTTCCTGTGCTGAACCAAATGGCATTTCTTTGCTAATTACCAGTCCTTCAATCAAAGAGGATGGTGGTTGTTATGTTCTCTTGTTGTTATGAACTATTTCAGTGAAAGGTAAAGCAGATCTGCACTCATACAAGGGACTTAGGAATCATAACCTAGAGAAGCTCCATTCTCCAGGACCCAGCTTCCCTTTTTTTTTTTTTCAAATACATCCCTGGACAGATTAGCATGAGAATGTATTTTGCTTGGGAGTTGATCATAGGTGTTTTAACTTCAGCCTTGCTGAAGCTTGGGCCAGAAGAAGTGGAAGATGGGAGAGATGTATAGTAGGTAAGAGCTTGAAAGCAGTTCTACTTGTGGCTGGTTGTCGTGGCAACAGCCACCATATTGATTCTCTTTCTCTTCAGTTCACCACCCTGAGTTTGCCATCATTCACACCTAGAACCAAGTGATGATGGAGAGCTGGGCAAGCTATTCCTGCAACTCATGTGGGACTAAATAAAGTCAAATCCCCTGCCCTGTACCCCTTTATTAAAGTACTTTCAGTCCAATTCCTCCCCAGCTCCTCTGCCCCAAGAACCCAGCCTATTAATTGCTATGAGCCAGAGAAATTGTTAGATGGGAGCTTGGATCTGTTTGTTGACTTGGAACAGAGAGGTCTCTCTTCCTGGTGAACATGATCATTTATTGGTCACATCTGCCTAGAGAGAGGCCATGTTACAACTGTTGAGTATAGGGGGAAGAGAAGCAGAATCCTAACTTTAGTTACTTAACAGTCAATCCACTTTGTGAAGAAAGCACCCACTGAAGAATGCGGAAGGGGGAACAGATAGAAACTAACATTCTTACGCTGAAGAAACAACCAATCAAATGTAGCAGACATGTCTTCCTCCTTTGGTCAAACCCCAATCTTATAACATCTCTTCAGTCTCCATCCTTGGGGCTAGGATAAGGACAAAAACCGTGATCCCCTTGATTTAGGAAATTCCCTCTAGCAAAGCAGGTCAGCACTGTCTCTGCAACTTACAATCTTAGAGTTGCGTTGAGCCACTGAGGGGATTAAGTGACCGGTCAGGGTCTAACAATAGCAAGAAGAATGTAAGTGCAAAATATGCGAGACTTGGTATAGGGAAAGCAATTATAATGATGATGATAACCAAGACATTATCAAGCCCAAACCATTGCTCGCAATTGTCCAGATGTAACACTGGTCCATAAAAACTTCACTTTTTTTAATAGATGTTGCTGTCCCAATTACCCCTAATCTTCAAGCTGTGTGGAGTGAAAAAGTAAAACAGCTTTCAAAATACAGTGGTCTAGAAGAAAGAATGGGAACCATGTGGAAATAGGATGACGTACATATTATCCCCATGATGTGGAGGGGTACCAAAAATGAGCCTAGAGAGGATATGCTTCTATTCCCTTACTCATATTCAATTCAGTTCAATCCATCCATCCATCAACAAACATTCATAAAGTGCCTCCTACATCCCAGGCACTGTGCAAAGCACTGAGGATACAGAGACAAAACTGAAGATAGCCCTTGCCCTCAAGAAACTTACAGTCTAGCTGAGGGAGATAACATGTACGTAAATTGGTCTGTTCAATATACACACATATAGATATATAAAAAAATGCAAAATAGTTGAGCAATTGTTTTGTCTATCTGCATAATCACCTAAATAGAAAAGAATAATAGCAAGACAGTGACTTGTCCTTGGACTTTCTATCTGAATTCTCAAACTCAAGTTGAAAACATCAATTTTATTATAACATATTTATGTCTTATTATATTTATATATTGTATTATCATTATATCTATGTTAACTAATATGTCTATACATATTATATTGTATACTTATATCATAATATGTTATTTATTATAATATATTATTGATGATGGTGATGATGATGATGAAACTTTCAAAATGCAGAGACCTAGAGGAAGAAATCACAACCCTGAGGGAGCAGGTTGAGGTCCATGTAATTCCCTTGATCTTATCTTCTGTGGGGTTGTCCTGAGGATTCTTGGGTAGAGCCTACAGAGCTTGAGCTCACTTTCTCCACCTGCACAATAGATAGTCTGACAAATGTTAAATATAAACAAACAGCTGATGAGAGGAGATGAATGAGGACAGCAGTAACAAGATAATAACAATATAGCTCTATGGGGCACCCTAAGGTTTTGCTAGATGCCGTTCACACGTTGACAACCCAAGAAGGTTCTGAGAATACACGTTTCCCATTTCACAGATGAAGAAACTCAAGCTCTAAAAAGTTTAAGTCATTTGCCCAGGTTCTCACCCATGGACCAAAAGTGACTTATCAGAAAAGGCTCATGAGAGAATAAAATAAATGGGGGGTGGGATAGGATGAAGGGAAAGATAGTTAGTTTTCCACAGCATGACTACCGTGGAAGTGTTTTGCATGACTACACATACATAACCTGTATCGAGTTGCTTGCCTTCTCAATGAGGGTGGGTGGGGAGGGAGGAAGGGAGAAAATTTGGAACCGAAGTTTTAAAAACAAATGTTAAAAATTGTTTTCACATGCAACTGGGAAATAAGATATAAGGAAATGGGGTATAGAAATCTATCCTGCCCTACAGGAAAATAGAAAAGGAAGGGAATAAGGGGGGGGGGCAGATTAAGGGAAAGGGTATTCAGAATCCTCGCTGTCTTGGGGTTGGGGGAGGGATGAGATGGGGAGAAAATTTGGAACTCAAAATCTTGTGGAAGTGAATGTTAAAAACTAAAAATAAATAAATTAATGAATCTTTAAAAATATATAATATTATATATATTTTTATATTTATATATGTATATAAAGAAAGGGCTCATGAGCCTTCTGAATCCAAGTCCTGTGTGTTCTTTCCATCATACTTGTGAGGAATTTGAGATTATATGTTTAAAGATGGAAAGGACTTTAGGTCATATTATTCAGCCTCCCTCATTTTATAATTGTGTAGACTGAGACTGAGAAAGATTATGTGACTTGCATAATGTCATGCAGGTAATAAGAAGGTTAAATCCAGAATTTCAGCCTAGGTCCTCCTAAGGTGGGGGTAGCTAGGTAGTATAATGGATAGAGTGCTGGGCCTGGATTCAAGAAGATTCATCTTCCTGAGTTCAAATCCAGCCTTAGGCACAAGCTGTGTGGCCCTGGGTAAGTCACTTCACCCTGTTTGCCCCAGTTTCCTCATCTGTCAAATGAACTGGAGAAGGAAATGCCAAACCACTCTAGTATCTTTGCCAAGAAAACTCCAAATGGGATCACAGAGAGTCAGACATGACTGAAAAAGTGAATCAACAACACCACCTGCTAATGTAGCATTCCACACTATACCATTCTATTGGTAAAAAGGATTTGTATTGGTTGGAACCAAGAGAGCTGAGTAGGAAAGGCTTCCTGATTATAAGAAAATCCAAATTATAAGAAAGAAAATCTTCTTTCATCACTTTCGTTGTCTTTTGTTCTTTTAGTCTGTATTTCTTTGATTATATCTTTCTTTTCTAGAGGATAGGTTTTCTGTGTTTTGACTTTATTTTTTCTATATTTCATTTTGACACAATAGACACTTCCCAACCAACACCCAAAAAATATCTCCCCACCCCACCCCCAGCCATAAAGCGTCATTCCTTGTAAAGTTCATCAAAACTCCTTAATAGCATAATTGCAACTATTGGTACATATCACTTCCACTTCCATAGTTTGCTCCCTGGTAACAGAAAGGAAGGATCTATGCCTTAATGCTGATGGTATGGCACCCAGCTTATGGTTGTATTTGACTTGAATGTTGTTGCCTTTTGTTGTTCAGCCATTTTTCAATCATGTCTGACTCTCCGTGACCCTCTTTGGGGTTTTCTTGGCAAAGATACTGGAGTGGTTTGCCATTTCTTTCTCCAGCCCATTTTATAGGTCGCAAAACTGTGGCAAACAGGGTTCAGTGACTTTCTCAGAGTCACACAGCTGGTAAGTGTCTGAGGCCAGATTTGAACTCAAGAAGCTGTGTCACCTTTTTAGCATTGTCTTTATTTACGTTGTTGAAACCATTGTCCTTCTGTCTTTTCTTCCTTCACTCTCTCACCTCATACGTATTTTCCTGCCCCTGAGTTCTTCACATTCATCATTCTTTACAATATAGTAATATTCTATTATATTTACATATCATAATTTACTCAACCATTCTTCAATCATCAGGCATGTATTTTGTTTCCAACTCTTTGTGATAATACTTTTGTACGTAAGTTTTTTTTTCTTCAAGCCTCTGAGAAAAGGCAGGGTGACATGTGGCTCGAGTACCAGAGCCGTTCTTGGCACCACGTTGACGGCAAGGCTGCTGGCCATGCTCAGGAGAGTGAGTGAGTTTTTGGCAGAATGCACACAGCTGAGTGCTGCTGAGAAAGATGGAGACAAGTAAAGGAGCTTCCCCTAGAGTTCAGTGCATTTAGCCGAGGAGCAGGAAGAGTAGGTGGTTTTGTTTAAAATATTCCCATTACAGTCGGTTAACCTTCATGTTACCTAAATGAAAATTGTATAAACCTGAAATTTTCGTTGATCAGGTTGCTTAGGAACAAGCGTAGGGTTTTCATAAGACAATGCAATAGACTGTCACTGATAGGGCTATTAGGAAAGGAGCTGGTTTGCTATATTATTCTCCATTTCAGGGTCTGAGTTGAGTAATTATCTGTTTGCATGTACAGAGCACGCCCACCTTTCCTAGCTTGTTAAGAGTGGCAGGGTTCATGTAAATGATGTTCCCTGTGGAAAATAAACAGTGGGGCCTCTACCCCAGGACCCAGGAGAAGAGATGTGTTTCATTTTCTTTAGGAACTGTGGGTCCACAAGCAAGCCACAATGAGAGAGGAATAATGAGGGAGCTATCTTGAGTATACCAAAACGTACAACTCCTCTCTCTTCTAGGCTCGTAGCCTTTAGGGAGACAGCAGCCAGAAATACCCAACATAATGGCTCATTTAACTAGCTTCATTGGGGAATTGAAATCTACCCTTCCCAACCCCACCGCCACTGAATGCCAAGGCTTTTCAACTCTAACCATTTGGAATGAAAATCTTTCTAAATGTTTTAACACAGTTTTGAAAAACATAGATCTCCGATCAATGACCAATTAATCTCTGATCAGTGACCAATCATGACTTCAGGGGATTGATAGGGAAACTTGCTTCACTTGCTTCTGCCTCTGGGCAGAGAGATGGTAATCTATAAGTACAGAGGGAGGCGCAGATATGTTACGTAGTCAGAAAAGCTGATGATTAGATAGGTAGCACAGTGGATAGAGTGCCAGGCCTGCAGTCAGGGAGACCTGAATTCAAATCCAGTGTCAGACATTTTGTAGCTGTCCAACCCTAGGCAAGTCACTTATCCCTATTTGCCTCAGTTTCCTCAACTGGAAAATGAGCCAGAGAAGGAAATGGCAAACCATTATATTATCTTTGCTAAGACAACCCCAAATGGGGTCATGAAGAGTTGGACACGACTGAAATGAATGAACAAAAACAAATGATTTCTTTGTTATAAGGTAGAGATTTATTTGGAGGTGAAGGGGAGTGTTGGGAGGAGATGGCAATAAAAAATAACACTTAAAAAAATAAGCTGCAAAAGTGGGATGAACGTCCTAGGTCTTGGTGGGATGTACCTGATAAGAAGTTATTTTTAAATATCTATTAGGTGTGTCATAGAGCTTCAGTTAGGAGTTAAACTAAATGGCCTCTGAACATGGTGTAGTGGTTAGGTGCTGGGCGTGGAGTCAAGAAGACGTGTTCAAATCCTATTTCTGATGCCAGTGGTGGTATGACTCTGAGTAAGTGAAATCAACAAGTATTTATTAAGCCCTTGCTTTGTGTCTGGCTCTATGCTAAGTGCTGAGACTAAAAATATCAGCAGAAAGAGAGTTCTTGCCTTCAAAGAGCTTACGTTCTAACAGAGGAATACTATTATGTTGTTGTCCAGTCATTTCAGTTATGTCCTACTCTTTGTGACCCCCTTTGGGATTTTCTTAGCAGAGATACTAGAGTGATTTGCTTTTTCCTTCTTCACCACGTTTTATGGATGAGGGTACAGGCAAACAGGGTTAAGTGACTTGCCCAGGGTCACACAGCTAGTAAGTGTCTGAACTGGATTCGAACTCAGGTCTTCTTGACTCCAGGTCTGGTGCTCTATCCACTGTGCCACCTAGCTGCCCCAGGAATACTATACGTAAAAGGGATCTTTAAAACGGGAAGGAGTAATCTGGGAACAGGGAGGTTGGGGGCAGGGTGTAGAATGAATTTACAGGGCAAAAAAAAAAATCTCTGTGACATACATGAGAAAGTCCTGTGGGTCAAGAGTACTGTCGAAGAGAAAAGTCACTTAACCTCTGAGATTTTTGCTTCCTATCTGTAAAACGAGGGGATTGGACTGGAAGATTGTCTCTACAGCCCCTCCCAGCACTAAATCTATGATCCTGTGAACATACATTACATATATTCCTGTCTTCATGTCTATTAAATATAATTTAACCTTTTATTGATGATTCAGGGTCATCATCCTGACCATAAATTGTGCTGCCCTGCTTTCCTGGACTATTAGATGTCCCTCTAAGCTAAATGTTCCCAGACTATTACAAACAGTTTTTGCTTTATGTAAATTTGTGCTACACAAATTTGACTTTGCAGAAAGAATTCTGAAAGAAATCCACATTTCAAAATACACCGATGTTAACTTTACTGCGTAGTGCTGTGTTCTCTCTCCACTCCTGCTCCTTGACTCTATGCTCTGTGGCCTCTCACACCCACCAAAAAAATCCCTCCAATACCCAACTTTTTTAAAAGCCCTAAAACAAAAACCCTCCAAGTGAAAGCGGAACAGACGGGCAGAGAAACCTCTGTAGCTGTTGGTTTGAGACCTGTAGCAGCGACAGAGGAGACCTTTGACCCTCCCCCCAACCACCACTGCGTTTTGCCTATCATCTCCTGAGTGTCTGTGTCTGGCCGCCACCTATCTACTCTTCTGCATGGTCTTCCTCTCAGTTCTAGCCAGGCCCCCAGGGCCTGGACCTCCAACTTGTTCCTCCTCCTGTTCTTGCTTATCTGCCCCTGACCCCCACATGCCCTTAAATCACATGCCAGCCCCCTCCCCTTACAGGTCAGTAGCCCCCTTCCTGTCTCTCTCCCTCCCTCCTTCCCTTTCCCCTGTCACGGGCAAATTCACATTATGTAAAAATTGCTTTATATAGAGGTCTGCAGAACAGGTCCACTTAAATAAAGCAGGAACTGTCTCTATACTCAATAGTCCTTTCCCCACCCCTTTCTTTAATTTTTCTGTTTCTTTCCCTGTACCTAGCCCTTTCAGCCCCATCCTTTTGATTGACTGCTACCTAGCTGCTCTGGGCTAGGAAACCAGAATAATGAATTTTGTTAGCATTGTGTGGCAAGTAAGACTTAGGTGGGCTCTGAGCTGGTTACTGGGGCCCTCTCCTGTGAGCCAAGTGCTGACCCTTGTAACATTCCTTTGGGATGCTCATAGGGCTTTTTTTGGGGGGGGGTGTTTTTTTCTCCTCTGTTCCAGTTAGGTAAGATTTTCATATAAATAATTTCTGAATAAATAGATTGATAGGATTTTCAGGAACTTCCAAAGGTAGAAAAAATGAGCAGAAAGAAGTTGGGGGTCACTTTGGCGTAACCCAATATATAACAATGAAAAAGAGTCAGCAAGGGGGGAGAGGGATTCGAAGTAAATGGAGAAGATGCAGTGAAAAAGAACACAGTTGATGCTTTAACTTTATAAAGAATGTTTGGAAGTAGGTTTCAAGGACAGCATTTCTTCATTAGAACTTCAAACAGCCATCTTCGATGTGCTCTTCCTATGATTCTTCCCAAACCAGGGATTCTTTTAGTCAGTTTTCAGCCGAGGCAACATTCCTGAGCGTGCATATGTCTTGCTAGCTTTCTCTGCCCCCTGATTTCATCTTCGTAGGGTCTTCCAAAGTAAGATTTACACAAGGGGTATGTTTTCTTAAATATTTATTCTGCAGGCCATTTACTCTCCTTAACTCTTTTTACTTGGAGTATAACGAGCTCAGCTAAAAATAACCTTTCTCTTACCCATGTGGGTCTGCATTTGACATTTCCCTGGAATTAATTAGCATCTCATTTGTATATATTTTTTCCCCTCAATAGGTAGAATGTAAGAAAGCACAGCCTAAGGAAGTGATGTTCCCACCCGGGACAAGAGGACGGGCCAGGGGCCTCCCTTACACAATGGATGCTTTCATGCTAGGCATGGGAATGCTAGGTAAGTCCCAGGGATGATACTAGAGCCCATTAGGAATGGGATGGGGTCACCTTGCTTGTTTGTGTCACCCATGCTGGAAGTTGTCCCCCATGTCTCTGGCTTAACTTTTCTGGGTTACAACTCCACTCTCTAAAAGCAGGAAGGGAAGGTGTGGGGGAGTGGGGAGGGACAGTGGGAAGGATCCTGTCTATTTAAATGATTAACATTTTTCTTGGGATATCAGAATTTGCATTTAAATGGATGTTTTAAATAGCCTGTTTTTACTCTTTATTCACACCACAAAAAAAAAAAATAGAATGATGAAAGACAAAGTATGTTTGTTCTGACTAAAAGCGATCTCTCCTGGCTTTTAGAGAAATTGAGACACGTATAATGCCCCTTCTCTTAAAGGTATCTCTGACAGGTCCACATAGATAATTGAAAATCTTGCTGTTTAAATGGCAGGCAAGACGGAGAAAGCAGTGAAGATGCATAATTGTGTAGGTCGCAACAATAATTAGAAATTTCAAGGCAAGAGAACAGTATTTTAGCTCCGGTTATTGTGTGTCCAGAAAATACTAATTAAAATGGGATAAATGGTACTTAATGGTAAAATTCCATTCAGGCACAAGATCTGTCTAGTTTTAATGGGTTTTCATTTGGTTTGGCTAAGAGTCCCTTCTCCTACAGTCTGATAAGCTCTTTATGTATTGGAAATGGATTGCTGTTTAAAGTACTGCTTTTAAGTTTTAAAAACTTTTTGACATTAACCAACTAGTTTCTAGAGGATCCTCCTTGAAAGAGACTGTATGATTTATAATGGAAGGAAGTCTGGGCTTAGGTTCAGAAAACCAAAGGTTCAAGTCCTGACCCTGATACTTACTCGATTTGTGACCTTAGGCAAAGTCACTTAAGCTCCCTCTCTTAGCCTCGGTTTCCTCATGAGTAAAATGGGATAAAAATCTTTGCACTGCCTCTTTGGAATCATAGGTCAGAGCTGGAAGGGTGGACCCTAGAGGTCCTTTAGTGCAGCCCCCACATTTTAGGCATAAGTGCCTTACCCAAGGTCACAAAGGTAGCTAGTGGCACAAACTAGGATTCGAACCCAGATCCTCGGACTCAAACTCTATGAGTTTTCCATTACATCATGTTTTTTCTCATGATTGTTTTTTAGAAAAATGCTTTGTAATCTTTAAAGTGCTGTAGGAATATGAGTTGTTATTAGTATTATTATACCCTTAGAACCAACTACTTCTCTGGAGGAAAAGAAAGGGCTCTTAAGAAGAGTGAATAACTCTGCTATGTTCACCTTAATGCATATGGCTTGTCAGCTAAAGATGGTGGCTAAGGGCCCCAGGACGTAGAATAGTGGGAAGACTTTCACATCCAGGGCCCAAGATTGTTTACCAACTCTACCATGTGAGCTTTGATAGACACCTCTCTGGGTCCCAGCTTTTTACCTTCTGTGGAATAAATAAACAAATGCTTAATAGAGAAGCAAAATGATGCAAGAGACTTTTGGTCAGTATGTTTCCCAGTGCAGAGGAGCACACCCATATTCTGTATTCAGCCTGTAGAAACCAGGAACCAGAAATGCTTTCCTTCATAGCCATTAATCCTTATAGTTCTGTTTCCCTGGCTCCTCTTCTATTTGACCACCCTCTAAACCTCCTGGGTACTCTCTCCTGTCTGGGTTTTCTCCTACCTGTCTGATTATTCCCTACCATTCTCATTTGCTAATTCATTATCTATGTTCTGTCCCTAACTTGTGAGCACACCCCAAAGCTCTGTTCTGGGCCCTCTTTTCTTTTCTCTCCACCACAACCCCCTCCCTCCCTCTCTCTCTTTCTCCCTCTTCCTCTACCCCCCTCCTCCCTCCATCACTTTTTCCTCCCTTCTTTTTTCCCTCTCTCCAGAGACCTTATCAGCTCCTATGGGTTTAATTATCATCTTTATGCAAATGACTCAAGATCTTTATATATGAGTATAGTATCTCTCCTGAGTTCCAATCTCACATCAACAACTGCTTATTAGATAACATTTGATTTAGATGTAAAGAGAATAAGCATTTATGTAGCACCTCCTATGTGCTAGGCATTGTGCTAAGTGCTTTACAAATATTACGGCATTTGATCCTCACAAACACTCTGTGAAATAAGTGCTATTCTTACCCCCATTTCGCAGATGAAGAAACTGAGGTAAACAAAGGTAAAGTGATTTGCCCAGAGTCACACAGCTAGTTAAGTGTCTGGAGCCAGATTTGAACTCAGGTCTTCCTGACTCTGGGCCCAGCACTCTATTCAGTGCTCCACCTAACTACCCCAGACATATATTAAGCACCTACTGTATGCCAAGCACTGGGGGTGCAAAAAGAGGCAAAAGACAGTCCCTGCCCTCAAGGAGTTTATGATCTAATGCATGTCAAAAACATACCTTATTGTGTTTCCTTAAGAAACCCATCCCTTTTCCTAATTTCCTATTTCTGCCTAAGGCACAACTATTCTTCCACATGGCTTCACCACCTTGGGAGTCAGCCTTGTTTTTTTTCTCTCTCTCTCTCACTCCCCATATCCAGTTACAGATTCTATCTGGACAATATTTCTCCCCACCCACTCAGCTGCCACCATAGTTTCAGCTTCTCACCACCTCTCCGCTGGACTCCTGGAGTAGCCTCCTAACTGGTCTCCCTGTATTTACTCTCGCCCCTCTCTGATTCTTCCTCTACACAGTTACCAAGGTGACATTCCTACAGCAAAGGTCCAGCTGCGCCACTCCCCTGCTCAGAGAGCTCCTGCAGCTGCCCCTTACCTTAACCGTCAAATACAGGCTCCTCTCTTAAGCCCTTCACAACCTAGACTCAACCTACCTCTCCCATCTCTTTATACATTACTTCCACATTCTGTGGGCCAGCTAAACTGGCTGCTTTCCTGTTCTTTATCCATGACACACCCTCTCCTATCTCCTTGCCTTTGAACAGACTGTCCTCTGTGCCTGGCCTTCCCTCCTTCCTCACCTCCACCACCTGGAATCAGTATCTCCTTCAAAGCTCAGCTCAAATGCTACTTCCTAATGTAGCCTTTCCCAATCCTCACAGCTGTTGGTTTCTTCCCCTCCTGAAATTACCTTGTATTGTAAAAATTACTTCATATGTATTTTGTATTTGTGTGTGTGTGTATGTGTGTGTGTGTGTGTGTGTGTGTGTGTGTGTGTGTGTGTGTGTGTGTGTGGTTTCCCATGACAGAATGAATATATGCCTTTAGAAGAGAGTGATTATTTGTTTGGTTTTCATTTTGATGTCTCTGTACCCTAGTACAGTGCCTGGCACATAGTAGATGCTAAATAGATGCTTGTTGATTGACTGATTAAGAGTAAGAAACAGTCACAATGTCCAGGGAGTCAAAAGAAGGGGAATGAGACACAAATTGGGAAAGAAAAATGACCTCTGGGTACGTGGGAATGTGGCTTGAAGCCTGGAAACAGAACCCTAAGAGCAGGTAAGGGTGGACAAAAGCTGAGGGTGTTTCTGGGAGAGAAACAGAGCATTACAAATGGTGCTGAACAGGACAGGTAGACAGAACACCTGGGAAGAACTGCTCCTGAGAGCAACCCTCCCCACAGCCACGGTTTCACTGGGTCTGCAGGAAACACTGCTAGGTACTCTAGAATGATTAGAGCTTATCCATTTGGTCCACCCTTGCTCCCCTCCCCATCCTTCCCCCTCCCCCCTTCAGCTCTCTGAGCATGATCCCGTTGGCTTGCCTTGAGTGAGGGATGGAGCTATGATGAATACCAGATGCTTAATTATCTGCTCTAGCTATTTTCCCATTCTTTCAAGTCTCGAGTTACTACTTCCTAGAGTCACATTAAAGAATTAACTGTTGGTAAAAAAAAATATTGTAGCAGTTAAAAGTCTATTACCCCTTGAGTTATGGCCAGCCCTTGGCCTGCTCCTCTGCTTTTTAAAGTTTGTACCTATTGACTACTCAAGCTCTGGCTGAGGCTGAGACCTGGCATACCTCTCAGCCCTCTACCTGGAGCCCAGGCCCTGGCTTGGCCTGGTACAGTGAGACAGTTCAGATATTCATCTACCAAGAGTTCTCTCCCTGCCTGCCCTCACAAAAAATCAGCACAGGGATTCTGTGGAAACCTTTATCTGGGCCCTCGGGAAAATCTGTTTCCCTCCAGAGGTATGTATGGAAGGGGAAGTCTGCATCAATAATAGTTAGCATTTGTATGGTACGGTACTTTACATATGTTATCTCATTCACCCTTCTAGGTAAGTCTTGTTATTGTCCCCATTTTATAGATGAGGAAACTGAGACAGAGAGAGGTTAAGTGGCTTGGACTGAGACACACACATAGCTTGGAAGTGTTCGAGAATTAAACCACTATAGAGAAGAAAAATCAGAATCCACTTCAGGTTGTTCTTTGGTCACTCTCTACCTTCACCATCCTGTCTTTGGCCATTGGACCTTTTGGAAGACGAGGGGGATACTTGTTTATAAGTAAAATCTATCGTTTATTCCAATCCCTTTTTTTCCTGGAACACTGGGGAGGATTTTCCTTCTCCCTTTGAAGTGATGGCATTGCAGCTTCTTCCAAATGAAGCAGAAATAGGAAAGATTCATCAGACTGGGCCTGTTCCCTTGGGAATGTCTACTGTCTCTAATTCCCATCAGTCATAGCACACCTCGGATGTCACACTGTAATTCTGTTACAGTCCAAGCAAGGCTGTTGGCCAAAATGTAAGGCGGCAGCAGCAGCAGCAGCAGCATTTGCAATTTGACAAAAATCTTACTTCAGGGCTTGGAAAAACAATGAAATTAATCTTTGAAAAAACAGCTTCCATTAAGTAACTGTGAGCGTGTTAGAGAAAGGTGAATTGAACATTTTGTATGGGGAGATGAGATTATTTTATTAGCTTTGTTTAAAAAAAAAATTTAAAGCAGTGATGATCCTATCACAAATTGGCCAGCCAGTGCAGAGTAACCTAATTCTTGATGGCAAAGAGAAAGGGTCCCTAGCAATCACTGCACTTGATGCTTCTACAGTCTTCTAGGAGAGTTTGGAGAAATATGGGGCTGGAAGGCACCTTCTAAAGAAGGAAAGCTTGAGGGGAGGATAGCATTTAGTTCATTTCTCTAAGGCTGTCTAAGACTTAGATTTTTCTATAAGGAAGATTGACTTCACCACTAGTCATCTGAGTGTTTGCATCTACTAGGAAGTGCTTACAGGCGTCTAACCTCTGTCCCACCTACTACTCTTTGAGCCCTTTTATTTCTTTAATAAAGGTCAGGGCAGCTAGGTGTCTCAGTGCGTAGATCACTGGTCCTGGAGTCAGGAGGACCTGAGTTCAAACCCTACCTCAGACATTTACTAGCTATGTGACCCTAGGCAAGTCATTTTCAACTCCAGTTGCCTCCAGAAAAATAAAATAAAGATGAACAACTTCTGATCTTCATAAAAGCCATGTGCTGATTCTTTCTCTAAGAGGCAGATTTAGGTTTGACCCCTGCCTGGGACACGTGCTAGCTTTGTGACTATAGTTAAATAATTTTTCTTTTTCTTGCCCCAGGAATAACTCCAAGACTATAAATTATGGAAGTGTTGTCTATCCTTGTTGATGGTGAGAGTTTACACAATGAGTTATATACTGATAAAATCATAGGCCTAGTAAAAGGAAAAAGAAAATACCTCTTCCTCTATCCAAAGATCAGTATTAAGATTCTCCTTAGCTTTTTCTGCTCTCAGGAAAGTTATCATAATTTTTTTTTTAACTCAGTTCACCTTCCTAGCACCCTTCCATTTAAAAAACATATTAGAAAAGAACTGGGTCCCCCTTCTGTAGAGCAGGGCTGGGGAGATGAAGAAAGCCTTCACTTTCTTTTTCTTTCTTTTTTTTTTCAAATTTAATTTATTTATTTTTGTTACATTTTAGGTTCCAAACTGCCTCTGTCCCTCCTTCCCCATCCCACACTACAGAAGACCATCATTTGACACAGACTTATAAGTATATGTAAAACCATACTAGGAATACTTTTGTTTTTCAGTTCTTTCTCTGGAGGTGGATAGCATCTTCCTTCATTAGGTCCTTTATAGTTGATTTGAGTATTTATAGTACTCAGAATAACTAGGTTGTGGACAATTACTCTTCGAACAATATTGCTGTCATTGTATACAATGTTCTCTTAGTTCTTCTGCTCACTTCGCTTTTCATTATTTAATGGAAAGCTTTCACTTTCAAGAAAGGGAGAAAGGGAGGGAAGGAAGGAAAGAAGGAAGGATGGAGGGAGGAAAGAATGGGAAGGAAGGAAAGAAGGAAGGAGGGAGTGAGGAAAGGAAGGGAAGAAGGAAGGGAGGCTGGCTACACCCCCATATTGTTCCCAAGGCAGTGAACTCATGGATTTGTTTCCAAATGGGTTTCAGGAACTTCAAATGAGGATCCTACTCTTCCTTGAGCTAAAGTGGGTTTCAGGGGGATCTTTCTGAGGGCTCTGACGTAATTATAGACAGAAACTCCTAGGTCCCATAATGGAAACATCACTTGGTTCCTTATGTGAACACCCTCCAATTGGCCACCTTCCAGGGCCATACAGGATGTTCTTTACGTGTTGTGAAACAGACACTTCACACTTAAATGATTCCATGGTTAAATAGCCTGCCTCCATTTCTCAACAGACCTGGTCGGGGCAGTTTTCTATCTTTCTGGGTAGCTGAGTAACAGAGCACAGGAGAGGATGAATAATGTTCCTCGATATCATGAGAACATACGAATTTTCTAGACTAAGCAAAGGATTGAGAATTGGAGCCTTCGGAACCCTGCCGCCTTGGGAGATGGGAACAAAAGATTTAGCTCAATTGTCCAAAACGGAGGAGCAAGTTAATTTTAATTGTTGATATTAAGGTTTTTGTTTTTTGTGTGTGTTCTATTTTTCTCCCAATATGGCAAGGTAGATCCGCTTAGAAAGGTGGAGATGGAGGAAAAAGCCTTGGGTTTTTTTAGTTCAGTGACAAGAGATAATTACCACAGAATTGATCAGTCACTCTGAGTACTGAAGCAAATAAATCGAGCATTGGCCAATGCAGGAGGAGAATGGCAGCTAATGGAAGTGGTAGATAGGTCATCCTGGCCATAATTTGGCTTGATGAAGCATCCACATGGGCCTGGTGTTAATGTGCTATTGATATTCAGCCAGCCAATTTCCCCTGTGTGGCTCGGGCTGTGACTCGTTAGAGCAGAGCTGGGCATCACAGTGGTAAATGAAGAGGAAAATTGAAGTAATGTTGTATTATAAATTTATGATTTCATCTGCCTGACCTAGAGGGTGTTCAGTGAGGGGAGCAGAGGATGGGAGCCCCTCTCTGGCACATGCCATGTTCTTCTCATATTTGTTGTTGGAAGGCATACTGGTGGCCATTGGAGAGTGGGGAGGATGGAGGTGATACTGGGAGGACAACAGTAAACCATGTTTTTCCCTCCTAGTCCCCTACCCCCACTTCCTTCCTGTCTGCCGTTCTTGGAGAGAGGCTTTGGGGCATGTCGAGAAGTTGGGGACGTGTTTATCCCAGTGATCAGGAGGCTGGAAGGAACTTGATGTTCCATCCGCAGCCCCCATCCTCCTCCTCCACAGGAGTCTTGAAGGTGACACATGGGCTAATGCTTTCACTGTCAGATTAATGCTAAAATATTTAAGATCCCCAGTGCCGAAGCTGGATACAGCACCGTCATTTTTCATCAGGAAAGCCCCACAGGCAGCAGTGATTTGGCTGTTTGCATATAATCCGTTTATCAATATTGTTGAAATAATGGTATGAGAAATCTAACCCTGAAAGATCTGATTTAATAGCAGAGGTGATTAATTTAAAAGAGGATTGAGCTACTCAGCCATGAAATAAGTATCAAGGAAAGAACCAGTGTGTACATGTCTATTTAAAGCTTCAGTGTCCTCTTTTCCCCTCTCCTTTTTCCTTCTTTCTCTTCCTTTCCTTCTACCAACACCCACCTACCCACCCACCCACCCTGGTACTGTCCTCCACCCTCTCATCCTCAAAACTCAACCATCTATGTTCCACTTCCAAAAGGAAAGTTGATGCCAAGCTCTTGGATCATTTGGTCTTGCTTGCCTAGAGGAACCGTGAAGGAATCCACCAATTCATGACTCAGTGCTATGCTAGAAAACAAATAGTGAAGGCCCTGGCACTGAGGCCCCTCCAAGGTGGAAATATTTCAACTGGCCAATGAGTTGTGACAAAAAGCAAATTCAGGAGTGTTTCTCCCTGGATCGAGAAAGCAGCACAAATGGTCTCAGCCCTCAAGTCACAGATTTGAATGGGGCCTCCACAGGCCCATAGATCATTTGGGGCCTCAGATCATAGAGACCATCTGCCCAGGGTTCTTAACCTGGGGTCTATGGGCTTTAAAAAATATTTTAAAATGCTTGATTTTTAATAATAATATTTAATATGTCTGCGAACCTTTAAAATATTCCTGTATTTCTATATAATTGGTTTCCTTTGTAATCCTGTGTATTTTATTTTATGAATTTTACAACATTATTCTGAGAAGGGGTCCATAGTCTTCACTAGTCTGCCAGAGCGGGCCATGACACAGAAAAGCTTGGGAACCCTTGATCTAGTCCAGTTGAGGAGGTGAGATGAAGGGGAAGTGATCTGGTGGCACAGTAGATAGAACACTGGGTCTGAGACACTTCTTATCTGTGTGACCCTGGGCAAGTTGCTTGACCTCTCTCAGCCTCAGTTTCCTCAACTGTAAAAAGGGAATCATAATAGCACCTCCCCCCAGAGTTGTTGTGAGGATCAAATGAGATAATATTTGTAAAAGCACTAAGCCTAGTGCCTAGCACATAGTAGTTGTTATATAAATGTTTATTCCCTTCCCTGAAGAAGACAAGGTCAAACAGTATAATCTTCATTTTAGCACTACCCATAAATTTGGAAGTGGAATTGTGCATGGTTGAATTTTGATGACCGGGATATGACTGAGACTAGGACCCAGATCTCCTGGTTCCCAGGCCATGTTGTCTCTAGCTTGATAGAACTATCCACTAGGGAAAAAGAAGAGATCATGTCACTAACCACTGATTCAAAGAAGAAAAGATTATAGACCTGTTTGGGGCCATGTACATAATCAGTCAATCAACAAACGTTTGTTCATTGCGTGCTTTATGCCAGGCCCTATGCTATTGGGTGTGGAAATCTGTCTTACCCTACAGGAAAATGTGGGCGGGGGGAAGGGGACAAGAGAGTAGGGGGATGATAGAGAGGAGGGCAGATTGGGAAAAAGGGTAATCAGAAGCAAATACTTCGAGGAGGGACAGGATCAAAAGAAAGAATAGAATAAATGGGGGGGGCGGGATAGCATTAAGGGAAATAGAGTTAGTTTTTCATAGCATGTCTACTGTGGAAGTGTTTTGCATACATGCACATGTATAATCTATATTGAATTGCTTGCCTTTTCAATGAAGGTGGATGGGGAGGGAGGAAGGGAGAAAATTTGGAACCCAAAGTTTTAAAAACACATGTTTTAAAAAAATGTTTTCACATGCAACTGGGAAATAAGAAATACAGGAAATGGGGTACAGAAATCTATCCTGCCCTACAGGAAAATAGAAGGGGAAGGGGATAAGAGAAGGGAGGGAGAGATAGAAGGGAAGGCAGACTAGAGGAAGGGGTATTCAAAATGCATGCCATCTTGGGCATTAATAAAAATAAATAAATAAAAGGAAAAAAAGGAAAAACAAAAAAAAAAAGAAAAAGAAGAGATCATGTCACTAACCACTGATTCAAAGAAGAAAAGATTATAGACCTGTTTGGGGCCATGTCAGTCAATCAACAAACATTTGTTCATTGCATGCTTTATGCCAGCCCCTATGCTAGGTGATGGAGATGCAAAGTTAGAAGGGAAATAATCCCTGTTCCTAAAGAACCTATATTCTATAGGGTAAGAGAATTTATACATTCTGGGTATCCCAAAAGTCTCAATGCAGTGTTAAGCTTATTAAATTTCAGCCTGTTATTAGATTGTTATTAATATTAACTTATTAAAGCTACCCAAATTCATGCTGATTAAAGATATTAAAATTCATGATTGTTAAAGATAAAGTGGTTGGCCATTTCATCTCCAGCTCATTTTACAGATGAGGAAACTGAGGCAAACAAGGTTAAGTGACTTGCCCAGAGTCACACAGCTCGTAAGTGTGTGAGGCCAGATTTAAACTCAGAAAGATGAGTCTTCCTGATTCCAGGCCTGGCATTCTGTCTACTCTATCTAAGCATGCCACCCAGCTGCCCCTTTTTTGAAAAAATGCACATTAGCTTATTAAAGCTAACCATAAATTTGTGTTTATTAAAACTTAGCACTGCATGTGATTTTTGGGACACCCAGTATATAGGTATCACAAATATATACAAAGCAGGTAAAAGGTGGTTGGGGGAGACTGGTATGGTACTTGTAGCTGAGGATTCTGGGAAGAATCCTTTCCAGCTCGCCTTCTAGAATCCTATGATGAGGCAAGAAGGAGAAAAGATGCCCACTATGATTTGCTAAGAGATAGAGAAGAAAGTCGACCAGGAATGCAGCAGGACCTAGCTTTGCTGGCAGTGGTTTATCTGTTTCCCACCTGAATCTTTTCAGCAAAGTGCACCTCTGCCCCCTTTTCCTCAAAGGAGAAAACAGACATCCTGAGAAGAAACGTTCCATGCCCCTTGAGCAAAATATCCTATGAAAACACCATCTTACTCTCTGAAAAGGGCAAAATAGAGAGCATTCCCCATGCTGGAAAATAATCATAGCTAATACTTCTGTATAGCACTTTAAGGTTTGCAAGGCACTTTACATATTTTATTGTCTCTTTTGATCATCACTTCAACTCTTTGAGGTGGGTGCTATTACTGTCCCCATTTTACAGATGAGGAAACTGATTCATCTAGTGATTTGTCTAGAGTCACTTAGCTAGTAAGCATCTGAGACAGATTTGAGCTCAGATTTTCCTGACTCCAAGCCTAGCAGCTTGTATACATCATACCACCTAACTGCTCCAATGGGTTATGTATCCAGAGTGCTTTCTTGGGAAAACACCACCAGGGCCGTAGAAGTTATGGTGCAAACACAGACTTGTCCTGCTTCACTCTGGGTGGGGTCTAATGGATTATGTGCTTCCCAAAGGCAACCTCAAGCTTGAATTTTCTCCCCCAATGAACTGTTTCCCCTTAACTAACCTGCTTGGTGCAGGTGCTTTGTTTCCCTTCATGGCTGTCCCCCTCTCCCTTGGGAGTAAGCATTACTAATACCTAGGCCTCCCATTGTCAATAACTCTAAAGTAAAGTACATTCATTGTAAGCTCCCAAAATGTCAGAGCCAAGCAGGGGCTCTGGGGTTTCCAGTTAGTACCTGGCATTTACTCTGCCGATTCAGAAAGAGTGCCTGGTCTTTGGGGCCTTAGCTGGCCGCACTCAGGTTAATTGTGTGTAAACTGACAGCCCCGTTCTCCACAGCCACTAGAGAAAGATGACCCATACCACAGGTCCAGGGCCTTATTGAAGAGGAGATCTGGGGCTTGTTCCAAAAAAGAAAAAAGAAAGAAAAAAGCCAGAATGATCACCCTGCTATCCCCATCCACCTGCTTCCTGTATCTAATTTGAAAAGAGTAAAGAGCCAAGCTTCATTAACATGACTTTCTCCTGTTTATATATGTGTTCAAGGCTACCCAAACTTTGTGGCGACTTATGGCCGAGGCTATCCCGGATTTGCTCCAAGCTACAGCTATCAGTTTCCAGGTGAGTACCTTTGTGTCACCCACAACCCTGAAAACCCGACAGATTTGGGGGTAGATGGGAGAATCCAGAATAGGATTTGACTCATGCAAAAAAAAAAAATCCAGATAAAAAAAGACATACTCATCCTCAGTATCAGGACACAGATAAGAAATTTGGATTAATTTTTCTGATGAATTAATTTGGTTAACTAATGTATGTTAATTGGTGCTGGTTATTTGAAAATGGAAGTTTTTAAGAAAAAAGGGAAAGATTAAACAGTAGAAATCCTGGAAGACAGAGGTCTCCCTCTGATCACTCTTATTTTTTCTGAAATGTGTTGTAAGTTATGTCTCATTAGGGATTTAACTCTGGGGGCTCTGGGATTTATTCCACCCACCATCACCGCTCTCCTCCTCCCCACCATGTGTCTGAAATTTCATGTGTTGGCGTCTTCCTCCCATCCTCCTCCCCCTTCCCGGACTGATTCATTTCTAACAGCTCTCAATTGGATGCTCTTTTCCTGTGTGTTGGTGGGTTTCTTTTTTTATTATTGTTGGTGTTTGCTTTCCATCGTTGGGTGTTTTCCTACCTCTCTCCCTCTGTGTGGGTGTCAGTCTTGCTGCAGCCCTGGTTTCCATTCAGTCAGAGTCTACAAGGACTGCTCTCCAGTCCCAGACTCTTGCTGTGATTTGGCAGGCTCACCTGGGATTGGAAGCTCCCCCAGGGCAGTGGGAAGGCAGCCTGGAACTGGGAGGCAGTGTGGTGGGGTCGGAGAGAGAGTCTCTCCCCACAACGGGAAATTATTGGCCTGAAACGGAGGTATTTCCTGAAGAGTCATAAGGAAGGTCTTCAAAGCAGAGCTCAGACCTCTGTGTGTCTATATTCGTTGGTCAGAGGCAGGACGTTACTGTGAAAAGCTGGGCCCTGGGATAGATTTCACACCTGACCGATTAGGAGGCAACCAGCCTTATTGGGAGCTTTATCTACCTTCAGTTACCTAGAACCAGGTGGATACAAGCACTGGCTCCTGGGCTTAATTACGAAGCAAAGAAAATGAAGATGTGGCAGGTTCTTGGCCATGGAGATATAGGTAGGAGAACTAGTATGATATAGTGGAAATAACACTGGCTCTGCAGTCATAAGTTCTGGATTGAAATCCCACCTTTATGACTTCTGTGACCTTGGTCAAGTCACCCACCTTCCCTGGACCTCAGTCCCTCATCTTTACAATGTGGGGTTTAGACTGGATGACCTCTAAGGTTCTTTGAGATTCTCAATCTCTGATACCATGGACCAAACATGCATCTTTGTTTCAAGCTTGGGAGGGGGACATTCATATGAATGGAGAGGAGCTCAGGGTCGATTTAAAAAGTGGTCTGCCTTGCTACCACAAGCAGGCTAGACCTTTTCCCTTAAGACTTGGGGGGTGGAGCAAGGTCAAAGGAGTTGGAGTCCAGAGTGGAGGCTTCCCCTGGTGCCAAGACATTTCTCTACCAGGGGATCATCAATTACTCTAGATTACACTGAGGACTCCTTGCTCACAGCTTCTCTCAGATAGATGAGCAGAGGGGAGTGGAGAAGCCCAGCATACCTGCTTGGGGGCAGCTGCCCCCTGGCTCAAGGGAAGGATGGGCAGGAAAAATACTGTAATCCCAGAGTGTAGAAAAAGAAGCGTAGCAAGGCTTAAAAAGGTGAGGGGAAGCACAGGAAACCCATCATCATCATCATCATCACCACACACACACACACACACACACATCCCAAACTTCATCTGTACCTGTTAATGTTACAATTTGCATCCTTCTCAACCTATGAGCTGATAGTTGGATCAAGGGGAGATATCATTTCCTCTTTGCCTCCCTCGCCAGTGTGCCCCCCCTAAGGCTTTTTTTGAGAGGGGTGAAGGATGAGCAGGAGGTTTCAAGGTCCAGTTGTCCTCATCCTGATGTTTTGTGGATTTGGGCACCCTCCCCATTGCCCTTTGATAACAGCATCACTCATTCCTTCCACTGGTGGGGCACTGTTCCCAAAGGAATATGTGTTTTTTTTTAATTGAACTATTTGAGGAATGTGGGGAGGTAGGGTCTTTTCTGTTTCCCTTCTCTTCCTCTTTCCCCACCTCCATCAGCCTTCATAAGCCCTCCGAAATCAACATATCACCATCCCCACCATGAGTCACGTTAGAGAACCTTCACTGACAGGCCAAGTGTGAATCCCAAATAACTGTACCAAGGTCTCTCCAAGAAAGATACTGGTCCCTTGGAAGAAAGAGCCAATGAGAAGGAGCATGGGAAGAAAAGGCAGCACCATATATGCCCTCCACTCCCCGTAATGAAAGAGGGATCCCATGGCCTCAAGGGGTAGGTGTTGGGGTGATCATGTACCATGCCTGGGATGCTTGCCACCGTCAGGACTGCTCCATTCCCTAATGTAGTCCAGAGGGTTTAGATGGCATTGACGGCTTAGGTGTTTGGCCTCAGCAAGCTGTTGTCCATCTGGTCAACTTCATGTCACTTGCTCGTTGGCAGTAAACAGTTTTTATCCCATCTCTCCTCCCCTCTCAGGCCTCCCCACCCTACAAAATCAGTAAGCAAATAACAGTTGCATCTCTGAAAGCCCATCTGTCTTCACCTAAGCACTGAAGGCCCATGGCTACTGGCTGGGACTGGCCCAGATTGGGCCCAGCAAGGTTGTCCAAGAAGGACTGTTCAGAAACCGTATGGCAGGGAAAGACTAACCCATGGGAGAAGGCCATTCCCATTCCCATTGCCATTCCCTGACCATCCGTACTTCGAATAAGAGACACCCATTTCACACCTGCACCCTCAATCCCACTCTCTCCCTTGCTTATCTCCTCCCAACCCTCAATTCTTTGGGACCCAGATGTGGCTGAGTCAGTCCCCAAATGGGGAACACAGGTGCAGCCAGTTTAATACAGATGACTTTCCTCAGAAAGCCAGATTGATTTTTGTTTTTAGCATTTGAGAACATGGCATCAATTTTTTTCTTTTTCTGGTGGTGTGGAAGGAAAAAAAATGGGAGCACAGACCTGTTTTGATTTGGGCCAATGAAATTTTAAAAGGGCATTTGAAAACCCTATTCTCCTGGGGGGAAACTCTATCTCTGTCCTTCCCTTTTTTTTTTTTTTTAAATTTTTTTCTAGGACTTAATTCTTAGCTATGGGGAGGGTTGTGACCACAGAACCATGAGACTTTGTAACATCTGTGTCCTACCTTGGAGTCAGTAAAGATTCTACCAAGTGTTTTTGGAATTGGAGGTGGGGGGAGTTGGTATGGAGCCAAGATAGAGAGAAGACATAGGGGTGATATGGCCCCAGTGTCCCTCACTCACTCTTACTCATCTGGCAGCTGAATCTCTTCTCCCATCTCTAGCTCCATATCTTTCCTCTCTCTCTCTATAGTCATCCAGGACAGTTCTCAGAATTCTGACAATTAGTGTGTCTCCGTCACCCTGGTTGTTTTAACTTGTTCCTCGGTCATTCCTGGCCAGCATCACAGGCAGTTTGCTAAAACCCACTTTTCTTTTGGACTACTCACAGAATATGTACTTTGGATGCCAAATCCCATTCTAAAGCAGAATGTGACCTGAGTCTGTTTAAAACACCAGAATGTATTCTTGTCTACAGTTAGGCAACCTAGAATCATTCATTTCCATTGGAAACTGAAAACCAGAGGGGACCTGGATTTTACTCTCACCTCACCCCCTCAATTCTGCTGTATAATCTTAGGAATGTCACTAACCTTTCTGGGCTACCATTCATCCTGTCAAAATCAGAGCTTAATAATACTTATCCCAGTTCATCTCCTGTGAGGACAGATGTGACAGTCTATGTGAACACACCCAGAGCTCTTTGACAAAAAGGTGCCACATGTCATTTGCACAATCTGTGGCAGTAGATTGAAGCTCTTTCCTGGGAATGAAGGATGTAATTTGACCATTTGGATACCTGTTCTGCCATCCCTTGAAGTAAGATTTGCACCCCCACCCCCAGACCATTATAACTCAGTGTTTGTCTGGTTTTATTATTATTATCATTAATCTTTCCTTATTCTTTTGTTTTCCGTCTCCCTCCCCCCTCCCCCCTCAGCACTTATCTTTTCCGTTTAATCTATTAATTTCTGTTCTTATTTCATTTTGCAGACTATTCGCCGATATCACAAGACATAATTTTTATCAGCTAGTTCTTAAGGAGGCATAACAAATTGAAGTTTACTACCATTGCTAATGGGGGGGGGGAGAGAGAGAGAGAGAGAGAGAGAGAGAGAGAGAGAGA
>NW_020954575.1:6631561-6742583 GCF_900497805.2 Vombatus ursinus | reverse complement strand
GGGTCACACAGCTAGTAAGTGTCGAGTGTTTGGTCTGAGGCCGGATTTGAATTCAGGTCCTCCTGACTTCAGGGCCAGTGCTCTACCTGGCTGTGTTCTAAATGAACTTTTTTTTTTTATTTCCTACTTCAAAAATGGCTCTATGGCTTCATTAATTCACTCTACATGTTCCATTCTTTGTTTTTTTCTTTTTTTTTTTTTAATTTTGTTATCCTCTTCTCATTATGTTTGCTTCTTGTATGCTCGGTAAGTGTCTGCTTGCATTGTAACCTATGACAGGCCCCAGAGGAAGCTTCTCACAACTTTTTCAAGCCCACCAGAGTTGAACTGATTTCACAGCTAGCCCAGCTAAAGTGCTGGGCTTCTCATGGCTGCATAGCACATTAGCAGTGGATATGGGGGAGAACTGATGTCTTCTTTTTGAGACTGTTGGGCAATACAGAGAGGGAATATAATTATCCTATCCAAGATGCACAATTCCATTCCACGAAAATTGATCTAGGGAGCTGACAAGTGTGTGATTATCTGATCAATCTCCCTTTGGGTCTGATCCTTTGATGGCTGATGCCATCACATCTCTCCCCAAAATGGGAAGCCTGGATCAAACAGTAGCACCTGGGTGCTCTCAGAGTGAGGGTCACGTAGGGAATGAGCAGAGCCGAGATGTTCCTAACCCACCTTACCCTCATCCAATTTGGGGCCATGGTTCCTTCTCTGGTTCCATTGGGTCCAAGACAGTTATCCTCTTGGTTTCCCTGGGCATGATGGGATGAGGATGCCCCATCAGCAGCCTACCCAGGCCAAAGACTCCTCACCACTTGCCCCAGAACTCCCTTTAATAGGACAAGACTAGGAAGTAATAGACTTGGGTTATCACTATGTAAAGGAGGAATGATACAATACAAAAGAAATGCTCACTGGTTCTGAAGTCAAGGCTTGACTCCAGATACTACCTCTGGCATATACTACCTTCTCAACCTTGGGCAAATCACATAAACTCCGCGGGCCTGCTTTCTCATCTGTAACATGAGCGGGTTGGGGTAGCTGACCTCTGAGATCCCTTCCAGCTCTCGATATGTGATAATAACCACTCACTATAAACTTTGGCCTGCCACTTCCATACGACTTGGAATTACTTCTTTCAAGGCCTCAGTTTCCTCCTCTGTAAAATGAGGGAATTGGGACTAGGTAGCCTATAGAGTTCTCTCCAGAGAGTTATAGAATTTAAAGCTAGGTGGAAGGGATGTAAGAAATCAGCTGGCCTAACCCTCTCATTTTATATAAAAGAGCTGAGGATCAGAGATTTGCTTAAAGTCACAGAGGAGAAGTGCAGGGATTAAAATCTAGGCCCATGACTCAGAGCCATGCTATTTTGCTGTTGTTGAATCGTGTCCAACTCTTCGTGACCCCATTTGGGGTTTCCTTGGCAGAGATGCTGGAGTGGTTTACCTTTTCCTTCTCCAGCTCATTTTACAGATGAGGAAACTGAGGCAAACAGGGTTAAGTGACTTGCCCAAGGTCACACAGCTTATAAGTGTCTGAGGCCAGATTTGAACTCGGAAAGTTGAGTCTTCCTGATTCCCAGCCCAGTGCTCTATCCTTTGCCACCTAGCTGTCCTCAGAGCCATGCTAACTGCAACTGAAACAATCAATATAATCTGGTGAAAGCTACTCTCTTCCCAGTCCCTGATGTGTATCCCCTTTTTATCAATCGCTTAGCTCACTTGGGAGATAGAAGCATTTCCAATTCATACCCGGACCTCCTTTTCAAAGTACTTAAGTTTGTGAGAAGTGAACTACATGCTTGCATTATGTTGGGTGTTTGTTAATCAACATGGTATTTGGGTATGGGTGTCCCAGATGCTCGGCACAGACAGCCCTGCTAATCATTTCATTAAAGATGCTTTATGTCCTAGCTGGTTGGCTTCTTTTTGTTTTCCTTCAGGCAGTGGGCTTCCTTATTATTACTTTTATCATTCTTTTTTCATCTCTATGGCTGCTTCCCACCCCCTTCCTCCATTTTGTTTTGCTATGAATAGCTTTTCTTTAGTGAACTTATCCTAGGATGCATGACTTTGCAAACGTTTTTAGCCATTGTGAATTTTCTCATTTTTGTAAATAGCTCATCTATGCTACTCCCTAATGACATTTTTTTTTTCCTATAAGCAACTGAGGTAGAAAAATAAATTGTTTACCACGGACATGCTGTGTGCTGCTCTCTCTTAGCTTTGCAGTTTCCTAGTCTTGCTTTGGGGAAGGTGAAAGCACCAAATAACCAGTACCAATGACAGCTGGATTTTAAAAATTGTAAAAGCGTTCCAATTCCTCCTGTGTGCACACTCCACCTCGCATGTTCTCTTGGTTTGAGGGGCACAGGATTGCTAGGAATGCATCCTGTCCTTGTGTGCCTAGACTGCAAAGCATCTGCATCTAATGACTCGGCTGCAGTCCTTAGTTGTTCCTTTCCTCTGCAGGCACTCTCTCCCTCAGGCAACACCCACCATCAGAGAACCCAGAGCCATCTGGTCCTCTCCAAGGTTATGTGCCAGGGTCCTGTAGTTGGTTCCTAAAGAGTTGGTTTAGTGCTGGGAATGATCTGGTTTCTGCGCATTCAACCCCAGAGTTGTGGTGACTTTCCAAAACTGTGGAGAGAAGTGGGGCTAGATGAAGAAGCAAAGCATTCTGAGGTCACCCAGCATGGTGGGAGAAATCCAACAATGGGCGGCCTTTCTTAGAGCACTAGATTTGGAGTCAGGAGACCTGGGTGCCAATTCTGCCTCTTTTTCTTACCAGCTGCAGAAACTTAAGAAACTTATTTAGCTTAACTCAACCTTGTTTTCCTCTGTAAAATAAGTAGATTGAATTAGATGATGCCTGAGGGCCCTTCTAACTCAAAGTACTGTGATCCTAAAACACTCTCTGCTCTTTCTTCTTCCTTTCTTTGCCTCCTGACTCCATTTTCTACCAAGATGCCCTTTTTCTTCCCCCTCCCCCCATGCTTCCCAAACCTTCTTCCTCCCCTTGCTTTTGCTCCTTCTCTTCACCCTAAGCTTCAGGCCCTCCCTTGTCCTCCTCCAGGCTTATTCATCCCCCTTCTCTCACAAAAACTCAGGGCTAAGGAAGGAGTGGGAGCAGGTCCTCATCCTCAGGTCCTAGGACTCTGGTCAGTTGTAGAGAATGAGTCTGAGTCACTCTAAGGAGTTTAGCCCAGAACCCCTTGAGCTCGTTATTCTCACATTGCCTCTTTGGGGGCAAGCGGTGGGGCCAAACACAAAGCCTAGAGCCATTTTTTCCAGGATGGTTTGACTTGAGATGTGATCCTGGGTTTTGCAGTTGGTGTTCCTACACAAAACTACTCTCTAGCCTAATGAACATTCTTTGATGCTGGGTGCACTCGCCATCTTCATATCTGTCCATTTGTCCATGTGTTCCAAGTACAAGTGAGACCCTGAGGAATGACTGAATACACCCTCTCCCCACTAGTGGGAACGCAGCTCAACCCTGTGCCTCATTGATGGTGGGTGAATAGCCTCTCCTGGAGGTTCAAATGAACTCTAATGGATCTATTTCATCATGGGGTATCTCTCTTGGATATGAAGTATATACAGACCTCCTTCCAGTGTGATAGAATAGAAAGAACCCTAGATTTAGAGTCCAGAGTACCTGGTTTCAAATCCTAACTCTGCTACTTACTACCTGGGTGATGCTGGGGAAAGTCAGTCCTAAGAGAGGCAACATGGTGAAGCACCTGGCCTTGAGTCCTGCCCCTTGACCTTGGGAAAGTCACTTCACTGACCTTGTGACCTTGGGAAAGTCATTTAACTGAGAGGTCATCTTTTGTTCTCAGTTTTCTCAAATGAATGGATCAGGCTAGATGAAGTATTAAGGTGCCTTCTAGCTCTAAATCTTCTGGTCCCTATCCTTTATTCTATGGGATAATAATAATAATAAAATAATGATAATATTTCTAAGCCTTAATGCTTCCTGTTGCTTCAACTTAACCTCCATTTCTTTAGCCCCAATTCTCAATGGGAATGCTAAACAGCTCCAAGTGCTGGACTCATAATTAGGAAGACCTGGCTTAGATCCTGACTTAGTTACTAGCTGTGATGACCATGGGCAAATAATTTAGCCACTCAGTCTTGTTTTCCTTATTTGCCAAATGGGAATTACAGTAGCCCTTCCCTCAAAGGGCAGTTGTGGAGCTCAAATTGTGTGTTAAGTTATTTATAAGCATAAAATGTGTGTGGTGTTATTCTTTAGTTATTTTCAGTTGTGTCCAACTCTCCGTGACCCCATTTGGGGTTTTCTTGGCAAAGATACTGGAGTGGTTTATCATGTCCTTCTCCATATCATTTTACAGATAAGGAAACTGAGGCAAAAAGGGTGAAGTGACTTTCCCACACACACACACACACACACACACACACACACACACACACACACTCCAATTATTGCAAAATTAGGCAAAGATTTTTGTACTTAAGCACTTACTGTGTGCCAGGAACTAGGCTAAGTGCTGAGGATGCAGAGAAAAGTCCAAAAGAGGCACAGTTCATTCCAGCTCTTTTTAACTTTGGAATCATGTAATGTCAGAGCCAGAAGGACCTTAAAAATAATCTACACCCCCCCCACCCCCACCTATCATTTTGGTGAACATTTAACTTCTAGGTTTCCTGCTTCCTTAGGGGTTGGCAAACTATGTCACAAGGGCTAAATTCTGCTGGCAGCCTATTTCTGTATAGCCCTCTAAATAAGAATGGCTTTTACATTTTTAAATAAAATTCTATTCAAAAATATATAAGCCATTCTTAGCTCATGGGTCTGTACATGAAAATGTATGGCTCCTGTGCCTGAAATCTTCTATCAGTCAATCAGCCAGCATTTAGCATTCACAGACTGTGTCCCAGGCTCTGGTGATGACTTGATTCTCTTCTGGATCCTCTTCTGGGTCAGTTAGGCCCAGGAGTGCCACGAGCTTTTGAATTGTGGCCTAATCCTCCCTTGCATAGGGACACTGGCTTTCTCTTAAATCTAAAGATTTCCCAGTTGGGGTCCCAGAATGTATGTACATGCACATGCACACACACGCACGCACACACACATCCGTACATACATGAATATGTTATAACTCTGCATGGTATAATGGAAAAGGCAGGAAATTTGAATTCAGAAAACAACCCGAGCTTTCTAATTTCTACCTGTGGCCTTTTGGACAGGTCACTTAATTTCTCTTATACTCAGTTTCTTCATCTTTAAAGCAAAAGGGTTGGACTCAATGACCTCTAAGGTCATATGTCTATGAACATATGATTCTATCAACTACATATATTGCCATGTAAAAAGATACAAGGGATAGCAGCCCTCTAAAAATTAATAAACAACAGACTTGTCATATCTGCCTAATAAGACTATAGCAGTCTCCTTAAGGACATTTTTTTGTCCTGAACACAATTTTTTTTACCCTAACAAAATGGCTTGCATTTAGTAGATGTTTAATAAATGCTTGTAAAATTAGCAGCAGCCCCCGATAATGCATCAATGTATGCAAAACTCCAGCCATCTATGCATTTTCTATTTTATAATTCTACCTGGCCAGATTATTATTTTTTAATCATCAACTGCTTCTCCCTTTAATCTAACAGTATGTAGTCAGTGATTCCACATTCATTTGAATATTCGTTTATCACAGGAGTTGTTGATTTCTTTTGTATCATGGACCCCTTGGGCAGTCTGATGAAGTCTGGATTCCTCAGAAAAAAATGTTTTTAAATGCATAAAATCAAATACACAGGATTACAAAGGAAATAAATTATATTGAAATACAGCCATCAAAAATATTTTTAAAAACAAATTTACAGACCCAGGTGAAGAACTCCTGGTTTGTCAGGAGGATGGCAAACCTGTTCTTGCAAAGGAAAAGAACTATTTATTGCCTTCTAAAGCCCAGTGGAAATAATTTAAGGATTATCTACTGTTGGGATTTTCTTTGCCCCTACTTTTCTCCCTTAGAGAGTTGAGTCTCCCAAGTGGAAAGGAATTTTATGGGCTTAACTTTTTGGGTCAACATACTTTCCCTCAGGAAAGTTTACCAGGAAGGTAAAGGAAGATATGAACAGTAGATGTAGTAATAGAGGGAGTTAGTAGTAGAAGATGGGAAGAGAGCATGAGGTGATAGGTTAGAGATCAGCTTCTTACCCCAGCTCTGCCACCAACTCACTGTGTGACTGAAGCACTCTGGAGGCCTCAGTTTCTTCACCTGGCCAGTAGGGATGACACTATACATCTCACAAATAATGCCTCATAGGGTTCTCTTGAGGGCAGCTAGGTGGCACAGTGGATAGAGTACTGGGCTTGGAATCAGAAAGACTCATCTCTGAGTTCAAATCTGGCCTCAAACACTTGCTAACGGTGTGACCCTGGGCAAGTCACTTAACCCTGTTTGCCTCAAGTTTCCTCATCTGTAAAATGAGCTTGAGAAGGAAATGGCAAATCACTCTAGTATGTCTACCAAGAAAACCCCAAATGGGCGTCACGAAGAGTCAGACACAACTGAAATGACTCAACCACAACAAAGCACTTCTCATGATGGTTAAGTGAGATGAGATTGAGGCAGTCAGTAAACATTCATAAACTTAACTCCAAGTGCCTCCTTTAAAATATTAATAATAATTAAATAATTTAAATAAATAATTAAAGATAAATTAAATAATTAAAATAAATTAGAATGATTAATAATAAATGAGTGAATAAATAAATAGGGGCAGCTAGGTGGATAGAGCACTGGCCCTGGAGTCATCAGGACTTGAGTTCAAATTCAGCCTCAGACACTTACTAGCTTGTGACTCTGAGCAAGTCACTTAATCTTGATTGCCTCCTAATAAAAAATAAAAACAATTCGTCAAGTAGCTACTATGTGGCAGCCAAAACTGTCCCATGATTATGAAAGGGATATGATGAAGAGACAGAGCGGTGTAGCTGAAAGAGTGCTGGAGAGTCAAAGAACCTGTATTCACATCCCAGCACTGCTGCTTGAATGCATTGTGACTGTGGACAGACCATCTGGAAGGAATCTGAGTAGTCATGTGGGCTGCCCCCCTCACTTGAAAGATAGGGAGATTAAGGCTCAGGGAGCACCCTGGGCTTGGAGTCCTCCTCTGCTGCTTTCTCCGAGCTTCATTTCATCATGGGGCAGTAGATGGAAAGAGATGACTTTGGAGTCAAAGGACCTGGGTTTAAATCCTTCCTCCGCCACGCATTACCTGGGTGACCTTGCACAAATCACTTAACCTCAGCTTTTTTTTTTTAAACAATAATAAAATAAAACTAAATAAATAAAATTAAAAATAAGCAGGTTGGACTTAATGGTTTCTCTGGATGATTCTTATCTGCAGAATGGGAATATTAATAGACTATCTTAGAGAGCTGTGAGGAAAGCACTCTGTAAACTGTAAAATATATGTGTGCATATATACACACATGTAATCACATGCATACATTTATATGTATATACTTACTGTTGTCATTAGGAATGCATTCTATGAACTATAAACTATTGTGTATGTGTATGTATGTGTTATGCATATACTCACATATGTACATACATACATACATTTATATACTTACTGTTGTCATTATTAGGAAAGCATTCTATAAACTATATATGTGTGTATGTATAGGTGTGTTATGCATATATACACATATGTACATACACGCACACATTTTTATTTATATTCTTAATGTTGTCATTATTAGGAAAGCATTCTATAAATTGTAAACTGTGTGTGTATATACATATATGTGTGTATTATGCATATACACACACATACATGCATGCATACATTTAAATACTTACTGTTGTCATTATTATAAGAAACAGCAGATCTAAAGTAATGTACAAAGAGCCAGCCTTAGAGTCAGGAAGACCTAGGTTTAAGTCCCAACTTTTACATGTACTAGCTGTGTGACCCTGGGAAAATCACCTACCCTCTCAGTGCCTCATGTAGCTGTCTAAGATTATAAGTTTAGATGAGACACCTGTTATGCGTTGGTGGAGGGAATTTCCACCCTGGAGGTTATCTCCACTGATCTCTTGCCCCTCCCAAAAAAGGATGATTGCTGACCACCATGTGACAATATCTAATGAGAGAGACCTTGTTGTGGCTTTTTCTTTTTCTCTCACCATTTGCTAAGGGATTTAGTTCTGATTTAATGCCCTGCCCTCCACAACATTGACCATCACCCTACTCTATTTAAAATGGCAGCAGGGGCTTCCTGGCTCACACAGATTTACAAAATCCATGATAAGTCTGCCAGCATGAACTTAATTACCCTTCTTCAAGGCCTTCACTTTTAATTTCCATCAGCAAAAGCAAATGACACATCTAGACCTTTTAAAAATAAATAAATAAGTCTCAAGAGTGCACGTCTGTTGACTGAAGGTGAGAAGTGGTACGAGGCCTGTGAGAACGTCAGGGTCCCTTTAAGACAAGGGATGGCTGGAAGCTTTTCAAGCCAAGAGACAAACAGTATTTGCTGCTGTCTCTTCCTTCTCCTGGAACTAAAGAGGGGGACCTCGGTGACCGTAGAACTTCTCCCACTCCTCGGCCAGGTTCATTTGCTGGTGATGTGAGCCAGGAGGCAAGAAGTTCATGCTCAGGAGGATCTCCTTGACAACTGGTCCTTGGTACCTTCTCTCCCTTTCTTGTCTATCCTGGGGCTGTACCCAGAAGACCCTAAACCTGCCCTCTCCTTCATAGCCATTGGGTGAGTGAGACTTCTCCAAGTAAACCTTCCCTCCCTTCTCAAGTCCCTTCTGGCTCTAAATCTTCTGAGTCTCCTATTCTCACCTTCACTGCCCTGCTCCCCCCAAAAAGGATAAATGGGGCAGTATCCTATCTTTTTCCCCAACTTCAGATATATGCACTACCCATTCATTTCATTTCAACAAACATTTATTATGGACCTCTCATGCTCTGAGGGTCAGCGTGCCATGATGGATAAAGGCCTGGCCTCAGAGCCAGAAAGATCTGGGTTGAAGACCCGCCTCTGACACGTACTGCCTCTGTGTCTGTGGGCAGGTAGCTTAACTGCTCAGTATTCCAGGCAACTGTCTGTGACAATAAGTTGAAGAGAAGATGATGACCTGCCTTGGTAGAGGGAATTTCCTCACCTGGGAGTCCCCTAAATCAATGAAATCAGAGATCCAGTTCCTATCTTTATCAAACCCTGCTATGTTTCAGACACCATACTAGAATAGCTCCCCTCAAAGAGCTTATACTCGAATAAGAAGGAAACAATATGTATGCATGTGTATGTGTGTATACATACACATGCATACATATACATTAGATGCACAAAGACATCAAATGAGATAACATATAAAGTGCTTCACACACCTGAAAGCACTATATAAATGCCAGCTGTTGTCATTTATATTAAATATAAAGTAATTTAAGAGAAGGAAGGAGCCTGCTGACCGTTGGGATCCAGAAAGGCCTCTCCTAATAAGCGTCCATTGAAATGTATCTCAGCAAGAGCTGGGATTCCCAGAAGCAAAGGTGAGGAGAGAATAATTCCAGGCAGGGGGAGACAGCATGTAAAAGGCATGGGATGGGATGGACAGAGAACAGGAGATGCAAGGCCGGGGCTTTTGGACACTCCATCCCCCTTGGCAGTCAGAGGACTTCTGGAGACATTTCCCTTCCCTTCCAGCTGGTTCCTCCCTGCTCTTTGCTGAGCAGAGAAGCAGCTGTTAGAAGCTTACCCCTCCAACCCCTTCCACTCTGAGTAGGCCACAGTTGGAACAGCTGGGAAATTCGACAAGAATAATTGTTTGGGGAAGCAGAAGAGGCCAAAACAAAAACGAGCTTATGAAGGAGAAAACAGGATTACCTTCAGACTGCAGGAGACAATTCAGGTCCTTATAAATTTACTTTGGGCCTGAGCTGGCCCTGAGCCCTCCTGGAGGATCTGTAAAGAACCATGTTAGTGGATAGTATGTGGTTCATGGAAACAAATAAGCAGAGTTTATCAATTCCACTGGATGACATTGAGCTCAGGTTTTCCAGGGGCTAAAAGAGAGCTGAGAGAGATGCTATATCCTTGAATCCAAAGCTTTGTGGGAAGTTACAATAGTCAAGCTTTCCTGAGCAAGTGTAAGTCAGCGGAACAATAGCTTGCTTCTGGTGGTCTCACGGCTTTGATGGAGCCAATCTGTTATCTTGGAGAGGAGCCGTGGACTAGGAGACCAGCACTGGATTCAGAGTCAGGGCACAGGAGCTGTGTGACTTTCAACGAGTCTCCTCAATAAATTGAGAAGGGTCTATCCACTGGAGCAATCATTTATTAATGCAAAAGCCCTGTGCAAGGTTCTGAGGATACAAAAAAAATTAAATACTGCCCCTACCCTCAAGAAACTTATATTCTGATGGGGAGATTAATCATTAATACTTCAAATAATACAAATGCTAAATTAATTTAATTAATGCTACAAATAATAATAATAATAAACTGACATTTAGATAGATTATCTCTAAGCTCACTCCCAACTTAACAGTTATGGTAGAGTGAAAAGAACATTGACTTGCCAGAGGACCTGGGTTCAAATCCTGCCTCTCATGCTTACTCCCTGCGTGACCATTGTCAAATCCTTCAGACTCTTTGGACCTTATCTTCCTCATCTGTAAAATGAGGGAGTTGGACTAAAATGGTGTCTGAGGTTCTTTCCAGATCTATGATCTTGTGAACTTCTGTGAATAATATCTTTCTTAGCACTGATGATGGTAATTAGAATAAAAATAAATACTTTATACATGGCACTTCTCCAGCTATTTTATCATTTCTCTTTATGATATCCCATTGAGATGGCCGTGTGTGATCTGGATTTTACGGACTAGGAAGTCTGAGGCCCACGGATCATACAGTCTTATTTCATGGGATTGTAGCTTCGAGAACTGGCAGGGACCTCAGAAGCCATTTAGTTTAACATCCCCCACCCCCACTTGTTGTTCAGTTGTTTTCAGTCTTGGCTGACTCTTTGTGACCCCATTTGGGGTTTTCTTGGCAAAGATACTGGAGTGGTTTACCATTTTCTTCTCCAGTTCATTTTACAAATGGGGAAACTGAGGCAAACAGGGTGGAGTGACTTGTCCAGGGTCACACAGCTAATAAGGGTCTGAGACTGGATTTGAACTCACAACCATGAATCCTCCTGACTCCAGGCCTGGTGCTCTATCCACTGCACCATCTAACTGCCCCTAAATGTCTAGTCAAGTCATCAACCATTTATCCATCACTTACTATACAGTAGGCACTGTGCTAAGCTCTGGGGATATGAAGGCAAATAAAAACAATCCCTGCCCTCAAACAGCTTCCAACCATTAATGGAGGAGACAAGATGCAAATAGCATTGTACAAACAACATGAGATAATCTCAGAGGGAAGGTACTAGCATTAAGGAGAGTAGGAAGACTTCTTGAAGAGGGTTAAAGTTTCAAGGACGCATTAGGTTTTGCCAGAGAGCAGGACTAAGTCAGTATTTAAGCTGTCCCCATCCCACCATCTTCCCTAGCGGAGTCTGGGTCAGGAATGGTAAGATGAGCACAAAGCTAGCTGAAGGCACCGTTCTTCTGTGGAGGAAGGAAAGGGTGAAGAGAGAAGGAAGGCCAGATTAAAGAGGTGCTGAGGACATACCTGTTCCCAGTAGCCCTGAGAAGTATCACAGGAGCCATCCCATGGCATGGAGGGCTGTTTCAAGAGTTAATGCTAGACATCCTCAAGGAACCTGGCCCTCTTGGCATGGTGGGGCTGTTGCTTGGGAACTTCTGCCTCATTGAACTTCTACCCTCTTGGGCCAGGCAGAACGATGATAGAGAACCCTCCTTCCCTTAACAGTCCTTCATCGGCTTCAGCATACCTATCACACCCCACTCTGCCTCCCTCCAGATGTTTCTCTCTTTCACATCAACATCCCCAATTCCTTCGCTTGGTCTTCACACAATGATGGAAAATGCAATCTAATATCCAAGAAGACTCACTGGCCATTTTCCTAAATTACTGTTTCCCTTGTTCTCAGTAGCCTTCCCCGACCTCCAGTGGGCCTTCTGGGTTAGAGGGAGGGGCACATCTGTTCCATGTTCTCCTTGGTTCCCATCAGCTCCTGTGTCCTGCTTTCTCCAGGTCCCATGAAGGGAGAGCCAGGGCTGTTGGCAGAATCATAATATTTGTTGGCATCTATATACAATACCTTAAGGTTTGCAGAGTACTTTTCATTTTGTTGTATCCCATTTGGTCTTCCCAGTAACCCTGTGAAATCCATCCACAAGGCCCCCGGGGTCCCCAGCTAAGAAGCCTTGTTCTAAGACCTGTCTTCTTCTATTCAGTATCTCCTGGGGTGGGGTAGTCTTGCCCTCCATTTTGGACCACTATTTTCTCCATTTTACAGATGAAACTAAGGCTGAGAGAAGTTAAAGTAGCACGCCCACATAGCTAGGAAACGTCTAAGGCAGGATTTGAATTCAGGTCTTCCTGACTCCAAATCCAGCACTCTGTCCACTAGTTGCCCCTAAAGTAACCTGCCACCTATGAAATAACATGCAAGTGGCGCGTTGGATAGAATGCTAGTCCTGGAGTCAGGAGGACCTGAATTCAAATCTGACCTTAGACACTTACTAGCTGTGTGACCCTGGGCAAGTCACTTAACCTTGTTTGCTTCTGTTTCCTCATCTGCAAAATGAGCTGGAGATGGAAATGGCAAACCACCCCAGTATCTTTACCAAGAAAACCCCAAATGGGATCGTGGAGGTTGGGGCACAACTGAAAAACAGCTAAACAATGAAACTGTCTTAATAGAGGCTTTGACCTTTGTGAGACCTACAGGTGTTGGCTGGATCAATGGGCATGAGTGACATCGCAGTTAGTAACTAATACGGGAAGCATTTCCCAAAGTGGAATAAGCTCTGGGTCGGCCTTTATCATTGCTTCAGTCATTCCAAGAGAAAAATGGTGTTCTTCATAGCCATGAAGGACAGGAGTTATCCAGGGGCTCTCTCCTCCTACTCCAGCCACTCTCCGCACAGAATTAGTTTTCATTTTCCAGTCACACTTTCTGTGTTTTCCATTGGGCTTGAAGTCCAAAGAAATATCCTCTTGCAAGACTGACCTTAGAACTCCAGATCTGGAGCAAAGAGGTAACTTACAAGCCTTGAGTCCAACCCACCACCTTATTTTGCAGAGAAAGAAATTAGTTTACTTTGAGTCAAGTAACTTTTCCAAGGTGACACAAGGAAGAAGTGGCAGTGTTGGGATTTGATCTCAGGTTCTCTGACTCCACAGCCAGTCCTTTTTCCAAGGCACCACAGTGCCTCCCTCCTTACCATGACGAGGGAGAATCATGGATAATAGATATAGAGCTGGAATGAACTTTGAAGGCCAGCTAGTCAAACCCTTCATTCTGTAGATGAGGAAACCAAAGCCTAGAGGGGTTAAGTGTTTTGTCCAAGGTCACACAGCTAGTAGGTGTTCTCTAACATCTAGAGCCAGTACTCTTTCCACCAGAGGCAACTGGGTGGCGCAATAGGTAGAGTGCTGGGCCTGGGGTCAAGAAGATCTGAGTTCAGATCCCACCTCAGACACTAGCTAGGTGACCCTGGACAAGTCACTTCACCTTTGCTTGCCTCAGTTTCATCAACTGTAAAATGGGGATAAGAACAGCGCCTACTTCCCGGGGTTGTTGTGAGGATCAAATGAGATAATTGTAAAGCATTTAGCACAGTGCTCGGTATGTAGTAGATGCTTAATAAATGCTTATTTCCTCCCCCACTCCCTTTCCTAGAACTGACAGAAAGAGAAATCCAGGAAGAGCTTTTTTTGGGTTGTATCAGAGCTCCTGGAGATGGAGATGTTCCCAGAAACTTGCTCTCAGAGAGGGGTTCTTAACCTTATTTATGTCATAAACCCCTTTGCCGAGAAAGTAGAGGACAGAAAAACCCTGGTGTGAAAACACCCTGGGTTCAGGCAACTTCTTATTTCAGCAAGGCCACCTCCGTCACTGGGGGTGTTCTCCTTAAAGAGGGCTGGGGGCCCAGAACCCAGCACATTGAGCAGTCTGGTAAAACTCAGGAACCCCTTCTCAAAATGATGGTTTGTTTGTTTTTTTAGTGCATAAAATAAAGTGTACAGAATCACAAAGGAAACCATTTATATTGAAATAAAAGATGCCCCCATTTTCTTCCTCCGTTCAAGTTCACAGACCCCTTGAAATCTACCCACAGTCCCCCTGGAGCCCCTAGCTAAGAAGCCCTGCCTTAGGACCTCAGTGTCTCCTAGGACGGTAACCTTGTCCTCCATTTTGGATTGTCAGGACTTTGCTGACAGCTCAAAGGTTGGCTCTTCTGTTGGGCATCTTGATTGACCATTTGGTTCTGAGTGTGCAGTGGCCCCCTACCCTGCCCAGGGACCCTGGAGCTGAACCGTGGAAACCTGGCTTGGAGCTTGTAGGACTGCTGCTCCCTGAGCAACATCTCTTTAACAAAGGAGTCCATGGGTCCAGCTTCTTTAAATGGATTTCTACCTCCAGAAGGGTTGAGCAACCCCATTCTTTTATTTTTTTTTTGTTTATTTTTTGTTTGGTGAGGTAATCGGGGTTAAGTGACTTGCCTACGGTCACTCAGCTAGTGAGTATCATGTGCCTGAGGTCGGATTTGAACTCAGATCCTCCTTACTCCAGGGCCGGTGCTCTATCCACTGTGCCACCTAGCTGCCCTCAGCAGCCCCATTCCTTTAAAAAATTATTGATCCATTGATTTTTACATGCAATAATTATCTTCCCCCCCCCACTAAACAATAAACAAAAACAGTTCTCACAATAAACGTATATAGTCCAACAGAACAAATTTCCACATTGGCTGTGTATGCATGACTCATTCTAGATTTTAATAATATTAGAACATTTACAGGTTTACAAAGTGCTTTACATGTGCTATTTCATTTGGTCCTTACAACACCTCTTACTGTGAGGTAGGTGCTGTTATTACCACCATTTTACAGATAAGGAAACTAAGGCTGGAAAAAGCTAGTAAGTGTCTGGGGCAGAATTTGAATTCAGGTCTTCCTAACTTAACTCCAAGTCCAGCGCTGTACCCACTGCCCTACCCAGCTGCTTTAAAATATTAAGGTAGGAGGTGGGTGACATGATTTATCATCAATCCTCTGAACTCAAGATTTATCATGAGCGGCCCCTGTAGACACACACCCTCCCACTCCTCTCCCCTCCACGACACGCACTCACACATCCAGACCTTCCCAGCTAGCCGCTTTTGATGGTTAATCTAACCATAAAAACTTTGGATCCAGTTTTCTCATCTGTAAGATGGGAGGATAGATTAGATATCTTCAAAGCTCTTTCTAGCTTTTGCTTTAAGATGTCTGATCCTAAGCATTTAGGGACTGGGCACAGCTCTTGAGTTTTTGAGGGTCTGGTGCTTTTGAGCGCCTCCTTTCTGGATCACAACGTGCTGGGTTCCGGGCCCCCAGCACTTTTCAAGGAGGTGAACACCCCCAGTGACAGGCAACCTCTCTAAAATAAGAAGTTGCCTGAAACCAGAGTGTTTACACACAGAGCTTTTCTGCCTTCTCCTTTCCCAGCAAAGCCCAGTGTTGCTACTAAAAGGATAATAACCACTTAATGAAAGAAATAATGCAAGAGGAAATCTGTGAGAAATGGCAGCTCTGAGCCTCTGAAAGCCAGCGGGGCCTGATCAAAGCGGGGCTAACATTATTTGAAAAGAGACAGAGGGGCAGGCTAGTTTTCATTCCCCACCACCACCACCACCCCATCCCCCTGCGTTGTCATTGTCTCTGTTCACTTGGCAGGATTTAGTGTGCTGAGGATGGAGAGATAAGGGAGCTGACTTCAGGCTTTACCCGACGGCCTCTGAAAAGAGAGCCAATAGCGGCCTGGGAGAACCGTTCGCTGGGGGGACAAAAAGTCACATCGTGTTTGGGGGAAGTGAGGCAGAGGAGGCATCTTCATGCAGCTTGCTCCTCAGCTCCCTCCAAGAGGGCTTCCCACTTCCTTCCTAACACTTCTCAGAACTGGAAAGTAATTCACACGAATACACACACCTTCTGCACATCCAGCGCTGAACTCCATTCTCCCTCCCACTCGTCTGTCTCTCCTACTCCCTCTTGGCGTCTGGGGTTTAACTTTGCCTTTTCTGGGTGTTGTCTTAAACTCTTTTCAATAACAAACTGCACCATTTATCCAGAGGCAGCTAATGGACAGAGTGCTGGGCCTGGACTCTTCTTCCTGAGTTCAAATCTGACCTTATTAGCTGTGTGACCTTGGGTAAGTCAGTTAACCCCATTTGCCTCAGTTTCCTCATCTGTGAAATGAGCTGGAGAAGGTAATGGCAAAACACTCTAGTGTCTTTGCTAAGAAAACCCCAACTGGGGTCACAAAGAGTTGTGGGTGCACACACTATCTCTCCCATTCCGTCTCCTAAAGGTGATATATGTCCACATCAAACACTCTTGTGATTTTGTTGGTGTCAAAACATCCTCCACTGATAAAGTTCACAACCTTTATTTAAGTCAACAAGCCTTTATTAAGGGTTTACTATATGGTAAGAGCTGGGAATATAAAGAATTAGGGATTAAGGACTGGATCTGTGGTTTCACCTGGAATAGAAAATTCCCAATGAGGAACTTTCTCTACCAATACAAATCTGCAATTTTTAGTCTTGGAGTACCCTAGAGCATTGAGAAATCAAATGATATGAAGAAAGGCAAAAACAGTCCCTACCCTCAAAGAGCTTACATTCTAATGCAGGAGTTTTGTTGTTGTTTCAGTCATGTCTGACTCTTCTTCGACCCCCTTTGGGGTTTTCTTGGCAGAGATGCTGAAGAAGTTTGCCATTTACTTCTCCAGCTCATTTTACAGATGAGGAAACTGAGGCAAACAGGGTTAAGTGACTTGCCCAGGGTCACACAGCTAGTAAGTGTCTGAGTCCAGGTTTGAACTCAGGCAGATGACCTGATACTCTGTCCACTGTGCCACCTAGCTGCCTCAGTGATTTATAATTTTGTGGAAAAGTCCTGAGTTCTTGGTCGAGGTTAAATGACTCTCTACAAGTTCCCTGAATGACCTGTGTCCTTGCGGTAGAGATGGGGTCAAGACTGTACTGAGTGAATGACACAGGTTTATTTAAGCTAGGATCAGAGTCCAGATCAATAAATGAATCAGTCAATCAACAAGTGATTATTAGGTGCCTGCTGGGTGCTGGACATGCAAATAAAAAGAAGATATTCCTCCCTCAATCAGTAAACATTTATTAAACACCTACTATGTGCTTGGCATTGTGCTAAGCCCTAAACTTTAGCCTCCATTTTTTTCTTCATTTCACAAACACAGAGTTTGTCCTGAAACCTGAGCATAATGGGCATTCTAAGCAAAGGGGCTTAGATCTCCCTGAGCAGTAAAGTGGCTTCCCTCTGCTCCCCTGTGCCTTGCCCTCCCTTCCCCTCTCTCACAATACCCAGCATGCAAGGTTATCCTGGAAACTGAATGACACTGAGATCATGATGCCCTATGTGTATCCATGAGCTACTGTAGTCCTGAGCCATGTATGAAGGGCTTTGCTATGCCAAGATAGGGTGAGCCAGGCTTCCTTCCTCCCCTACTTCTGAAGCTTGGAGACAAGTATGGACCATCTGGCAGCCCACTTCTTCTCTTGCTCTGCATGTGCCATTAACCCACCATAGCAAGAGCTGTCCCTGGTCCTCCTCCTGTGCCTTCCACCTGAGTCAAAATAGGCATTAAGAAAAGGGAGGCTTTCTTGTTATTGGGTTATTTGGATAACTGAGGCATCAAGTCTGTCTCTTCAGATGAGAACACATTGACTTTCCCCTTCCTCCCTCAGACCTCTCTTTCCACCTATCTGTGGTCTGTAGAGACCTCCTGTTAGAATCTCTCTTGGCTGGAGAGTTCTTTAAATCTGAATCTGATTGGTTGTCTTTCTCTCCAGGCTTCTCCTTCTCTCCTTTCCCATCTCCTCCCCCCTAACCTTTCACACTGGCCTGGGTTATCTATGCTCTGTTCTGATGGATCAGATTAAATTCCAATCCCCAGCAATTGTTCAGAGCTCGGTCACCTGCTGGTACTTTTATCTGAGATTAGGGATAATGGATTTCTTTCCTCCTGTTATCTGAGAGTTGTGGGGTTTTTTTTCCCTTTACTCCTCTTCTCTGACCTTTGTCCAACCGAACTCAATGCCAGAAAATAGCTCCTTCGTTCCAGCAGCTTTCTGTTGGCCCCCACTCCAACTACCAAATCCAGTTTCATGCCTCCTTTCACTGAGGAATCATCCCATGTTTTGTTGAAAGTAAACAATGAGACAGTGAAAGAGAGAACCAATACTCTTCTCCCCCATGGAAGAGAAATGGGCTATTCGGAGTCTGTTCCTGACCTGAAGAACTTGGGGTTGGGGTGGGGATGAAAGGGAGGTTTGCTGAAGGAGCCCCTTCCATAGGCCTATCCTTTGGTTCACTGCCTGACATAAATACCTGGGTTAGCTTTACAGAGTTGTGAATCTCAAAACAAGATTATATATACCACTTTGTAAACTGTGGATTTGCCATATAAATGTCCAAGATTTTTATTGTCCTTTTCATCATTATCATAGATAAGATGAGATCAGACAGTTGAGGGGGTACCCATTGACACTAATTCACCTGGATTTTTTTTCCCCCAACAGCCCTATTACCATATTTAAATGCAAGTATGTCTATTTTAATTAACATTTTAAGTAGCTTAGAGTGCCCTCCTAGACTAGCCTGTTCCATGTGGAGTTTCTTTCCTCCCTTCTAGTTTCATGTAGCTAAGATGGTAGTTTTAGACTTTAGCAAGCTTTTAGTTTGCCATGTGTTTGGATCTATCCTTTTCTCTCCTCCCTCCCAGCTCTCTCCCCTTACTGGCTTGACAGACTCTCTCCTTTCCCTCTTGTCTTACCCCTGTCCCAAAGAAGTCCCTCCTTCAAAGACCCAGCTAAGGCCAGACTGACTGATGCCTTTGGGCCTGCCCAGGAAACCTTTCATTATCTGCTTAAATGCCATCCAAAATAACATCACCTATTGGAAAGGCAGCTGGGGACAGGTCTCGTAGTGTCTGTCGGTCTGTGCAAAAGAGGGATTTGTGTGCTTGTGTGCTCAAATTGATGTTGGTGGCAGCTTAAGGGGGGATGGGGCAGTGGAATGGCCAGGAGGGTAGAGGCAAGGTCTTTCTGGGCCTCTTCCTGTACCCCTTTCCTTTGCTTCAGCCAAATAATAGCCAAATCTGGGGGCTCTGGTCCTTGATCTCATCTAGAATGCCCTTGTGCTCTCCAAGGAGCATAGGTACCTTGGGACACCCTCACTGATTATCCCTTTAGAAACTTATGGCTTGATCGTGAAGGACTCAAGGATTCTTTCCAAGGCTCCCTATGGTGTCCATGGCCTCATCTCCTCTGGGTTGAAGTGCCCAACCTGGAGGTGCTAAATCGAGACACTTTGTCTCCTGAGGGTGAAAGCCTATAAGCAAATGCATTAAACCAGAAGGCTTGATGCTCATCAAATCCTCTAGCTGGCCTCCCCTGCCTTCCTGGGTTGGTACTCCCTGTTGAGTATTTTGCAATCCAATTGGACAGGACTGCAGTGACACTGTCTTTGGGATGTCTTCTCACTGGAAAAGGGCCCATCATTCCCATCCATTCCAGGGCAACAAAGTCAGCAGCCTATTGTAACAGAGAACAGTTGGTTTTAAAACAGTTCCTTTACCAGTGGTTCTCAGAGAGTCAAGTTGCACATAGCCTTATGATGGAATATGGTACAAAGAGACCCAGCCTCTGCCCTCTGTGGACTCAGGGTCCATGTTAGCCATTCCCAACCTTGCTTTGAAGACACCTCAAGTTGTCATCATTTATCCCCATCAAAGTTGTGAAATTCTCCCCAGCACTCAAGTTAGGGATAGGAATTAGACCTATGATTTCACTGGTATAGGGAACTCCCAGGTGACAAAATTCCTTCTACTAATGAAGGCTGACACCTTCTCTGTGTCTTGTGGTAGAGAGCTGCCTAGGGCACTGAATGTTTAAGGGACTTGCCCAGGATCCCATATTTAGTATGTGTTAGATGAGGGTCTCAAACCCAGATCTCCCTAGTTCCACGACTGGTATCTAGCATACCACTTATCTCTAAATAATAATAAAGTTCATCCTAATTCACTTTTGTGAAAAATAGAACCAAAAATGGGTTCCTTGAAAAGACTAAAAAAATTGATAAGCCTTTAGTCAACCTGATTAAAAAGAAAAGGGAAGAAAATGAAATCAACAAAATAGCCAACAAACACAGTAAAATCACAACAAAACCAGAAGCAATAAAAAAGAGTTGCATAGAACCTACTGTCCATAGTTACGCTAACAAAACCGAGAACACAACAGAAATGGATTATCTTCACAAATATAAAATATGCAAACTAACAGAAAATGAAATAGAGATTGTAAATAATCTAACTCAGAAAAAGAAATAGAATTAGCAGTTAAAAAAAAAAAAGTTGGAGGAGGGAAGAACTCCTGATCCCAATAGATTCACAGGAGAATTCTATCAAATTTTTAAAGAATAATTAATACCAATACTAGACAAATTATTCTTAAAAATTGAGAAATAAAATATTCTGCCGAACTTCTTTTATAAGACAAATATAATCTTAGTACATAAACCAGGGAAGGATAAAGCAAAGAAAGGAAACTATAGACCAATGTCATTGGTGAATATCAATTCAAATTTTTAAAATAAAATCCTAATTCATTTAAGGGTGGCACAGATTGCCAACCTTGGTTAGGAAGAGGTGGGTTTAATTCCCATCTCTGATAACTACTGGCTGTGTTACCTTGGGCAAGTCATTTAACCTCTCAATTCCCTAGGCAGCTCTCTAAGACTCTTAAGTTGCAAGTTCTTCGACAGAAGTTCCCTGTATTAATGAAATCACAGGTCTGGTCTCTCCCCTTTCCCATCCCCTCTCCCCCAAAAAAGAATATTCACTTTAATTTTTAAAATGAACAGATCATATGCACTATACCATGTTCAAGTGGGATGGAGGGGAGGGTTGCAAAATCCAGCAAATCAGAGGGTGTCACACTTCCCAAAAGGTTGAGAATCACTAATATGTTCCTCTAATAAGTTCATTTCTTGAAAAGTTCTTGTGTGTTCAGTCCTAACCCATGTCCACCTCCTCTTCTACAATATCTTTTTTTTTTTTTCTGGGGTGGGGGAGAGACGAGCAGAACCTGCCCTTCCCGGCATCTCCACTGACTCTCCCCTTCTTCTTGTGCCCAGGTTTTCCGGCGGCAGCGTATGGACCAGTGGCAGCGGCGGCAGTGGCAGCAGCAAGAGGATCAGGTAGGGAGGTGTATGGAAGAGGCGGCTACACGGCATACCCCCAGTGTGCAGGGGAAGGTAAAAGCTCTGTTGGTATTCTGTGTGGCTGCATCTGTCCAGCACTCCTCTGACCACTGGGTCCCACTTCTGGCCAGGGAGCCCAGGGAGGGTTAGGGAAGAGAAGAGCTAAGTTTACAGAGTTGGGGCCACGAAGCCTGGGGAATCTCTTAGGGCATGTGGAACCAAAACTGCAAACCAGAGAGTCATTTTTTTTCCTCTCTCTCTATCTCTTTCATTTATCTTTAAGGGGAAAAGAAAAAAAAGGAATGAAATTGTTTTTGAACTCAGGTCCCTCCTTTACTTGATAGCTGTGGTCATTTTGCCCCCTGACTTTGTATCAGGTTAACAACACTCACCCTAGCCCCACTTCTCTGACCTTACTAGAGGCTCTGTGACCAAGGTGTGAGAGAGGAAATCCAAAGACCACACCCCCCTCCCCCACCCCAAAAAACAGTACAATTCAAACCTGTATTTATCCATTCCTGATATCCAAAGCGGTGATCTTGGTCTTTCTGGCACCGAGTGGTGTGCTTACCTGGCCAGTGGGTTCGGGTACAGCTGGAGTCTCAGGATGGTGTCCTTGGCTGAAGTGAAGCTGTTTTCCCTCAAGCTCACCAGCCCTTCTTCCCATGCCCACTGACCTGAGGCTGAGGCCAGGCCAAACATCTCTTTGGGTTTGCAAGTCCCCCAACCCTTTTAATACCTGGGCTTCTCCATTTCCCCTCACTGCCTCGCCTAGCCCTGTGGCCAGCATAGTAAGCTCTGTCTGGCCTTAAGGAAAGACACCCCAAGCTATCATTAGCTGTTTACCCAAGGTCCTAAGCTTTCCAAAGCCATACTAGGAGGTTCAGGGCCAGCTCAAGTTAAGTGCAAAAATTTTACTAGTAAAAGTTCAGTCTGACTGGCTGGGGCTGGAGGGAGCCTGGGATGCCAACTGGAGAGGTTCCCTCTTGGCTCCTTGAAATTTCCTATCTTGTCCTAAGCATGGGCTCAGCTCCCCTCTGGACATCCAAAGAGAGGCTACATTTTAGTGTCCTCACTGGTGCCTAGAGGGCCTGGGCCCTCTCTTGAAACCACTTCAGTGGACGTGGCGTTTTCTCTCTCTCTCTCTCTCTCTATCTCTATCTCTCTTTCTCTCCCTCTCTTCTCTGGTTCTCCCCAGCCCTGGTCAGGGAGACGTCCTCTACCACCTCCAGCTAATGTGGGGGCAAGACTTTGCAGTGTCTCCTGGTGCCCTGTGGACAGGAGCTTTGACGCATCTGGCTGGGAGCTTGCTCTGATAAAATATGGCTCTTAAGGGATGGACTAGGGAGAAGTGAAGAAAAACTCGAAAGGAAAATAAATGCCCCAAACCCCAAACCCCTCAGTGATGAGAAGATGGCACAGTGGGGGCCCTATGTAACATATCAATAAAAGACATTTTTTTAAACTCCGTTCCATGCAAACTGGCACTTCCTGTAGAGCTACAAAGGACCCTCTTCCCCCACATCATCGACCCCCGGTTTTCTTTTTGTGGCCTATGGAATGTAGGGGTTGCTGAGGGGCAATTTGCCAGAGATCTGGGAAATAGGGCAGAGGGGGTGGCTTTCCTTAAACCCCAATATAACTAACCCAGGCAAGGAGCTGCTCCGAAGCTGGATGTTGGGTCTGGGATCATCCACCCTGGTAACAGGCCAGAGGGTGGGGGAGGAACCTTCTTCAGCTTTGGCCTGGGGGATCCTTCCAGGGGCTCACCCTCAGCTCTGGCCAGTTGCCCCTAAGTGTCCAGAGGCTCCGGGGAGATGATTGTTGCCTTGATTCTGTGTTATATTGTTTTTTATTTTCTTTTTTTGTTTTGTTTTGTTTTTGTTTTAACCCTGAGTGCTTTTTTTGATACCTTGACAAATGAGCTTTGGTCAAACCTGTGCCTGAAAAAAAAAAAAAAACCCTCAAGATTTTGAGTGTTGTCAGTTGTTTGTTTATTCTGTTCCATTCAGTTCTTTCTTTGTTTGTTTTGTTTTTTAACTTGCAATATGAAGCTAAACCTTAACCCCAAATAAACCTCTTCCCTCCCTCCCCACCCTCACCCCTTTGACTTTGTGGCAAGTTTAAAGGGCAGCACGGAGTTCTTTGCAAGTTGGAGAATGATGAATTCCCATTGCCTTCACCCCAACCTTGATCCCCAGCCCCACCCCACCCCCAAAGACCCCAGAGGGAGTCACCCTATCCAGTCCCTGACCCCAGAGGACAGACCCATTTTCTGTGAAACATGTTTCGTTTTTTTTCCCCTTCTTCTTCCCAAACAGTGGTGTTTTCTTTGCAGCCATTTTCATCTAGAGAGAAGTCTCCAACAGGGTCATCTTGGGTCAGTCATTCTCATTTTTGCACTGTTAGTGAGTTGTATTCAGGAGTATTGACCTCAGACTCCCTTAGGGATTTGGGGACGGCAGCCCTAAGTTCTGAGGTAGCCCCTCCACAATGCCCCCTGCTGGTGTTTGTTTTGGCTCTGTGTCCAAAGTATCACCTGGATGCTTTGGCTTGAGGGACCTCCCACCCTTTCACGGTGAAAACCTCTCCATTTTCCCTGTGCTTGCTAAAATGTGCCTGGTTTGGGGTAACCAGCCCTGGTAGAAGTCAAAGTCAGCATAGCTATGAGGTCAGGAAACGTGGTCCGGGGATGAAGAACTGTGCCTTTCTTTCCTTTAGCTGAGAGTTCGTTGCATGGTCCCCTTCCTCCTACCCCCAACCCCCACACTGTAGTGAGGACAGTCCCCTGTCCTCCCATTCCTTCTGATTTCACAGCTGTCTTCAAACCAAAATAGAAAACCCATTCACAAGGGCAGGCGGATCTCCCTTGCCCCGATGAGGTACGTATCAGCAGTGGATACCCTAGTTTCAAACTTCGATTCAATTCAGCAGATACCTAGTGTGCACCTTCTATGTGCTTAATACTGTCCTGGATGCAAAAGAACTAGAAAACGTGGTCCCTGCCCTCGGGGAGCTCATAGAGCTGGACTGGTGACCAACCAACGTTTTGGACCCCTCTATTTCCTTCCTTGATTTCTTCCCCTCTTCCACCTCCCCTAGCCCCCTGTTTGTGGCGTTTTTCTTCAAAAAATACTGATGGGATCTTCCCAAGAGCCGGTGACCTCTGGCCACAGGGGTAGGCAAGGTGGAGAGGAGCTGCCTTCTGACTTGGACTGGCTGCCCAGCGAGTGACTTGCATCTTCCAAGGCCCTAGTCCTGGGGTGGGGAATCTAGAGGGTCATTTGGCTCTGCCCCAGACCCCAGCTGACCTCTCTAAAAGACAGTGCAGTCACCTGGATGGTTCATGAACCAGCTGGGGACCTGAGCTGGGCAGAGCTCTGGTCCTCACCAGCCTCCCCCTCTAACTCCTAGACAACTTCACTCTCAGTATCACCTTTGTTTTGACTTCACTGGCCGTTCGAAACAACGTCATCTTTTCTTGTGATCAGCGTAGAGTTTATTTGTTTATTTTCAGCTTATTCATTCAGTCTCAACAGTACCAACCCTGACCCCACTCCTATCCCCCAATCCAATTTGGTTCCCCTTTACCCACCCACAAAGAGACCATCTACTCATAGGATTTCAGGGGAGAGGGAAGCATTTTTTTTAGAAGTTCCCCACCCCCCTAAAGCTGACATCACGGGTAGGCTGATAATGCCAACCTTCAAACTTCCAAAGCCTATGCCGCCCCCCGTTCCCCATTCCCACATACCCCTGCAGCACCCACCCTATCCCCCTCTGTCCCAGAGCAGGACACCTTACTGTACTTTATACTTGCCAGCCATAACCCAATCTCGTAACATGAGTTACTGACAGTGGTGGTGAGTGTGAGCAGTTATGTCTTGTTGTCTTTTCTCTTGCTTGGTTGGGGCTGCTGTGAGAGAGTGTCTCTGAGGCACCCTTTCCCGGCCTCTGTTACACTAGGATCTGCACACCTCCTCTCAAACACTCTTCTGAGCACGCTCAGCGGGAAGGTTTGTCCTCACCTATTAATCCTCTCTCAGTGTCCAGCTTCCTGTTAGTAGCAGCTGGTTTGCATGTTTTTGCTTGTTCAGATGAAACAGTTCAAGAAACAAACTCATATCCAACTCTTGAGAAATGTCTTTTTTTGTACACTTTATTTTTATTTTTTTTAAATTATTACTTAAAACTCCAAAACACCTGTCGTCCAGTACAACATTTCACACCTCCCCTGCCTGTTCTTAGATTGATTGTATGTATCTGTGGGACTGAACTAAATGCATGCACTGTAGTCCATGTACCGGTAGCTGTAGCTGTAGTTATAGAACATGCATTGTTGAGTTGATATTACAGGTCTCCATCAGCTCGGCCTAGTACAGCCATCTAAAGCATAGCCATGGGTTGACAGAAAGAGAAAGGTTCTCCATGTTTTCAATGTTGCCAAGGCTTGGATCCATGTTCTCTCCATCAGCCACCACCACCTCCCTTCACACTCCCTGCTCCCCAGTTTAAAACTGGGCCACCACCCTCAGCTCTCTAGGCCTTCCCATCATGACCTCTGTTAAAACCCGTCTGGCTTAAAAAAAAAAAGTGGGGGGAACAGAAGTAGATTTGGAAATGAATCTTAAACTTTACTCTATGTTCTTTTTCTTCTTTGTATTATTAATTAACCAAATGGATTTTCTTTTCTTTTAAAAAAAAAATTGATCTGTGGATATGGTTTCTTGAAGCCCCTTTCCTCCTTCCCCCTTCCCTTTCAGTAGTCTGTGTCCTGTGGTAACAAAGCAAGGTGAGCCCCCATTGATGCTTCAGCAACTGAGTGTAAGGAACCACCTTTCAACTATCCCCCAGCAGGAAAGGGTTTTAGATCTCTGATGTTCACAGTATTTATGTATCAGGCCCTGGGAGATAATCAGCCTCTACTCCTATGAATGTAGCCGGAGGAAATAAAAGAGTTAAGATGTTGATATCAAGAAGGACAAGCTGAGGAAAGTTCCTCATGCCATAAGTGGTTATATGGTTTCCTAGAGGATGTGGGTCTTAGGCTGTTCCTACAGTCAGATATGTGCCCTGCCAATCCATACATATCTGCTGTTGGCATTCCAGAGCTTAAGGAGCATTAGGTATAGGCTGAGTGGGAGAGGAACTGTCCTGCACACCCAGATCGTCGGCCTAGGGGGCCACGCTTGAGTTGTGGCCATCCATCAAGGTGTTTGGTGTTGGAGCTGTGTCCCAGGGAGATAGCCACATTCTCACCCAAGTCTCCTTGTGGTTGGCTACCCACCTTTGTCAGACCTCTGGCTGAGGTGAAGGATGTAGGCTGAAACCTAGTCAAGCCAACTAACCTGATCCCATCAGCATGGCCTTTGATTGACTGAACTAATCTGTAATTTATGTGCTTGTCTTAGGGTATCTATGGCACCCGGGGTGGGGGAAGCTCACCCAGCCGATGAAGAGATTCCAGCTTTGTATCCTCTAAGAAGTTGGGCCCTCTGTTTAATGTCACCAGTGCCCAAGTAAATGAAGACCATAGTTAAAAGATAATAGGGCAACAAATTCCCTTTTCTCACTGAAGCTCGACACCTTCTGGCTCATGGTTAGAGTGCCTCTTAGGTTCTTAAACGCTGGCCCTATGATTGTCTTAAGTCCAGGATGGCAGATGGTACAAATCACTCCAGGGGTGAGGAACCTATGGCCTCAAGGCCACATGTGGCCTTCTAGGTCCTTGGGTGTGGCCTTTTGACTGAGTCCAAGTTTTACAGAACAAATCCTTTTAATAAGGGAATTTGTTCTGTGAAGTTTGGATTCAGTCAAAGGGCCGTACTTGAGGACCTAGAGGACCACATGTGGCCTCAAGGCCACAGGTTTGCCACTCCTGCACTGGACTACATCATAGTAAGAGATCCAGGGTAGGCCAGAGTAATTAGCTTAAAGGGAATTTATGCTATGAGTCATTCTTTCACCTTGACTAGCAGATAGTCCAGGCTGAAAATCTAATTACCTTTAAAAAGGGTTTAGATAAACATGTAGATAAAAGAGCCTGCGCTTGACTCTTCATACTGAGTCACCTTGGGTAAGTCACCTAACCTCTTTTGGCCATAGTCTCTGTAAGATGAGGAGATGGCCTCAGAGTCTCCTTCCAGCTCCCATAATGGATCGTTAGGGGGAATTCAGATGCCATGTTGACCAGGTTGAGCAAGTGTGATGTGGTGAGCGCCCTGCTAGACAGAGGTGGCGTTTAAAAAGTGGAGACACCATAGGACTAAATTTTATGGATTAGGAAGTAGTCATAGGGGGGAAATAGTCAGGATAAAGGAGAATGGCTGGAATGGAGAATGTTAAAAACTGAGAGCCCTCAGGAATCCACACTGGGCTTGATTTGCTTTAAGATTTTTTTAAGCAAGAAGGATGTGACATTTTCAGGCTTGCAGGTGACACTCATCTTTTCAGGGTGGCACAAAGCTAAGTTATTAGGGATAAGTTGCAGGAAGAGCTCAATGTATAAGTGAGCAGAAAAGTGGCCAGTGAGTTTCATCGTGGTTAACTATAAAATAATACATTTAACTGGAGAAAATGAGGCAAAATGAGACTTACAGGGCACTGGGCTCTAAGTAAATAGTTTTGCCATCAGGAAAATAACCTGGGAGTCATTGTGAACTGTGGTCACCTAAAGGCTCAGCCTATTCCTTCAGCCAACCTAATTCTGGGCATCAGCACAGAAGGTTTTAGAATCAAACCAGAAAATGTTATGCTGTCCTTATAGCATTAAGCAGCTAGGTGGCGCCGTAGTGCACAGAATGCCAGGCCTGGAGTCAGGAAGACATTCTCCTGTGTTCAAATCTTGCCTCAAGACTCTTCCTCGCTGTATGACCCTGGGCAAGTCACTGAATCCTGTTTGCCTCAGTTTCCCCATCTGTAAAATGAGGTGAAGTAAGAAATAGCAAACCATTCCAATGCCTTTGCCAAGAAAACCCCAAACGGGGAAACGGAGAGTCAGACACAACTAATGGACCAAACAACAGCAATCCTTGACTAAAACCAGGATGTGGCCGCTGAAAGAAAACTGATTATAAATCTGGTTGCCCTACCTCAACGAGAATGGAACCAGGTATAGCTAACATAAGGGCGGATAGTGTGATCAAAGTGATGGATGAGGCCAGTAAGTCCCATCTATTTTATGTACAAGGCCCCGAGAGGTAGGTGACTTACCCAGGGACACACCTCCAGTCAATGTTTGAGGCAGGATTTGAACCCAGATCTTCCTGACTCCAGCTCTTTTTCAGTCCTTTCAGAGAGAGAAAGAATACCATTGCCGAGTGACTGATAGCTCACACCCAAAGTGTCAGTTTTTATAGCTAAAATACAACACGATAAATATTTATTAAGTGTCTACTTAATAGTGGTAAATGATGGGGATATAAATAAGATAAAGAAATAGGTGAAAGATGCTTGAAAGAAAGACTTGAGGAGTCTTCAGGTTAATGGGAGTGGAGGAATAGGACCTCAAGAAAAAGCCCCCAAAGTACATGTAAGTGAATATTTGCAAGCTTTGCAAACTGATATAGTTGTAAGGAGCTAAATATAGGATTACTTTGCAGTAATGAAGGGAGAAAATAGAGTGACCAAGAAGGGAAATGTTTGCAAGGCTGAATCCAAGCCAGATCAACTCTGCCACAAGATAGAAGAGAGTCTTCCATAGCAAGAGGCCAGCGTAGGGGACCAGGCGGACCCAGCAGTCAGGGCTTCTCAGAGGGGACAGGCTACCACTGTGTGGAACCTCATCTCTGAAACCCAAAATGGTGACTAGAACAAGGGAAGAAGGGAAGACAGGCTAAACTGTCACCCCCAGGCAGAAGGCAGTAGTGACAGCAAGTGTGTCCTGACTGAGCCCAGAGGTGTTTTGCCAGCCCTGTCTCTTGGATGCCTGACATAGAACCAGTCTAGACCCAATAGATGAAATGAACAAATGAAATTATCAAATCAAAGTGATGAGACAAACAACAGACAGGTACTTTTCTGTGTGGAGCAGACGGGACCACCCAAACCTTCCAAGTTGACAACCTCTGAGTCTTGGGCGGGGCTGGCGATCCAGGAATGCAGGGATCTAGTACTGCGATCCATTGGTCTTGCCATGAACTCATCAAATCCCGTCCCCTCTGTGATCTCCAGTTTCACCTACACAATGAAGGAAATGATAGAGATTCTTCCTGAAGTCCTTCTAACCCTTAGTTTCTGTGACTGGGACGCAGAAGGGAATAGCCTTCATCTAAAAACACTTTGCAAGCCACAAAGTGTGATAGAAATGTGAGCTATTATTAATCAAGCTATATATTGTACTCTGGGATTACCTACATCAGCTGCAGTCCCGGGCCTTGAGATACTGGTAAGTGAGTTTCTCAAGTTATCTCTTTTCCAAAAGCCTCCAGTTTCTCACAAAGCATCATTTCAGAGGCCTGTTGCATTTCTTAGTTTAAATGATATTGGGCTGCCCTTCACAAATAAAGTCTGGCAAGCAGTGCAGCCTCACTAAATACTTGATCTTAGAGAGATTCGAAGTGGAAGGTATCTTACATAGTCATAGAAGCACAGATTTAGAGCCAGAGGAAACTTTAGAGGTCACTGAATCTGACTTTCTCAATTTACAGATGAGGGAACTGAGGCCCAGAGAAATGAGGTGACTTTATCAGGGTCACACAGCTAGTAATCACCTGAAGCAGGATTTGAACTCAGATCTTCTTGATTCAAGACACTGTTCCACCTATCCAGCTGCCCTACCCACCCTCATCATTTGACAATTGAACAAACTAAAGTCAAGAAAGTTGAAGTGATTTGTCCAAGGCCATACAGATCATATGTAGCAGGGACGGATTAAAACTCTTTTTCCTCTGACTCCAAATCCCATGCTCTTTCCACTCTAGTATGTAGCTGGGAGCACAGTGGCTAGAGAGCTGGGTTCAGATATGACTTCAGACACTTGCTAGCTATGTGACTCTGGGCAAGTCACTTCACCTCTGTTTGCCTCAGTTTCCTCATCTGCAAAATGGGGGTAATAATAAAAGAACTTACATTCCAAGGTTGTTATGAAGACCAAATGAGATAATAGTTGTAAAACACTTAGCACAGTGCCTGGCACAAAGTAAGTGATATATAAATGATAGTTAGCTATTATTATTGTACTAGGTACTACTGAACCCCACTCTCCAAAGAGTTCTGTTTCTAAGAGAGAACATTTTGTTGTTGTTCATTTGACCACAGCACACCCTTCTATCCTCTACTATCTCTTAAAGTCTGTCCAAGTTCATTTTCATCGTTTCCATCTATCTCATCGTCTGCTTTCCTCCTTTCCTTTTGCCTTCAATCTTTCCCAACATCAGGATCTTTTCCAAGGAGTCTTGTCTTCTCATTATGTGGCCGAAAAGAGTAAACATGGTTGCTTTAAACTCTCTGACACCTCCCCTGGTCCCTCTTGCTCCAATAGCTTTGCCAGCAGCTGTTTGCAATGGGGTGTAGTGCTGTAGCCCATGGCCAAGGTTGGGGCCACAAGCATGGAACAAGACTAGAAGAACCAATATATGGTTTTTGGATATAGCATGGTACAAATGGAAGGAGAACTGACTCTGGACACAAAAGGACCTGGGTTCAAATCTCACCTTTGAGGCTTACTATTTGTGTGATCCTGGGTGAGTCCCTCTACCTCCCTGGCCCTCCGTTTATTAATTTGTAAGGTCCCTTTGATCTCTTGATGCATGATCCTAAAATTAGGAGTGCCTGTCAACCACCCCATGCAGCAACCAAGCCCTGACTCTATTAGTACCTATTGCTCCAGTTGGCCAACAGATTTATCCTAATGGTTTTCCCTGTACAGACTTCATTCTCTATCTGCTGGCCAGGTAGTCTAGGGTTGATGCCCCCATTACCCATTTTTATATCTGGATTGCTGCCTTCCTTTCCTCCAGAGCCCTCCACAGATCTGAGTAACCTCAGTGAATTTATAATAATCTGCTTGGCTGCCAGCCGCTGACCTCGGCTTCATTCATTTTCCAGGGCTCTCAGATCAACTCTATTGTGGATAAAATACATCAGCTTTAATCAATAATTTTGTAATAGAAATACTGTGCACTTGATAAATCAACTCCAGTGCAATTAGTGACCAGCCCCAAAGCCTAGGCTTAAGTATAAGTTAATCCCAAAATGAATGGAGTAGGAGAATGTTAATGGTCTTTTCAATCAGTGGAATTATTTTCAATGGGCAACTCATCCATGGCCTCCCAAGCTGGTTTGACTTGCAGAGTGTTCTTTCTTGCCTGGGGCAAATAGAGTCTCCCCAGAAGCCTGAACACTTCAAGTGGTCATTGAAGCTGGCTGATTGTAGAGGCCAGTCACCAAGACTATTCTGTGGTTAAGTCTTCTTTTAATGTGCCAAGGAGTTGCTGCCTCTCCTCCTGGAGCCCCAAAATAGGCAGAATCCCTCTCCCCCATGCCCTGGGCTAGCCTGGCATCCCCTACTAATTGCTAGCATTTATATAGTGCTTTAAGGTTTGCAAAACATTCATTTGATACTTGCAACAAACCTATGAGTCAGGTGCTCTTATTCTCCACATTTTACAGATGAGGAAACTAAGGCACAGGGATATGAAGCAATTTGCCCAGGGTCATATAGCTAGTAAGTATCTGGAACAGGATTTGAGCTCAGGACTTCCTAACTCTTAAGTCCAGAGCTCTCAAGATCCACTGTACCACCGGGCTGCTATTGAATAATCTTCCAGACCTTGAGCATCTCTGAGTTTAGAGAATGTTATATTGTCATGGTTGCAACCAGAAATATACACACGACCCTGTTGAGGGTTTTTTAATTTTATTTACAAAATACTCTCTTCCCATTTCCAAGCACCACTCAGGTGTGACTAAGAGTACCAGAAGGTCCAGCGTGGGCTCGTTTCTCAACCCTGTCTCAGTCCAAGAATCAGCTTCCAGCTCACAAATCCAAACTTCCAGGCCTAGATCGTATTTATGGAACATTTTAAATTTGACAGTGCTTTCTTCATGAAGTTCCTATAGAAATAGCTCTGGAACTGGCAGGGGGCCTTAGAGACCAGGTAGTCCAACCTCTTCATTTTACAGATGAGGAAAATGAGGCACAGCATGAATACAGCAAGTTTGTGACTTGCCCAAACACTCAGCTCAGTTCAGTTCAACAAGTATTTATTTTACAGGTGAGGAAACTGAGGCCCAGAGTTGTAAAGCAACTCATCTATGGTTACACAGATAGTTGCAGGCCAGAGATCATTAATCCAAACCTTGACTACAACTCTAGTACTCTTTCTACCACACCACACTCTCTTAAAAAGGGGGAAAAAACAGAAATTTACATGATAACTTCATTATATATTTAAAAGGAAAAGCAAGTTATATATAATAGATTTGCAGTTTCATGTGCAATCATATTTTTTTATTTTACCATGTGTTATGGAAATGCTTGTCTTATTCCATAAATTAAAATTTTTTTTAATTTTTAAAAAGAGAAAATGGAATGAAATTCCTGTCCTGGGAATCCTCTGCTAAGATTCTAATGCCTCCATAGGCTACTCATTGAGGCCTTGAAAACCAGTGATAGGAAACAGGGTCCAGACAGTTCTCTTGCTCACAGATGAGGAAACTGAGGCCCTCAGAGGCTCAGCAACTTACCAAAGGTCCCCCAGGTAGGAGGTTCAGTCTATGGCTGGGGCTCGAAATTTCCTGGAGTCGGGGTTCCTGGTGTCATGATAATCCAAGCATAGTTTTAAGAGCTTGGACAAAGGTGGGAGTCATGAAGATGGGAAGGAGGAGACAAAAGAGAAAGACGTTTCCTGTGCAGGGAAGTCCTCTCTTCCCCTTCTCCCTGAACCTCACTCCCCTACCTCCAAATCTCACCAATCTCATTTCCCTTAATTCCTCCCTCCATCACTTAATTAAATCTGTTTGTAGTCCCTGCATGTAACTTATTTGTTCTCACTCCACTGCCTCTGTGTGAGTTATTTCCTTCCTTCCTCTGCCAGGAGACATTCTTAACCCTTTCCAGAACCATGCCAGGAGATCACCTGTGCCAGGAAGGTGGCCAACCCCACCTGGCTCCACTTATTCCTTTGTTTAATGCCATCCCAAGACATTGTGCTTAATGTCACCTGTATCCCTTCTAATCATAGAATGAGAGAGGCAGGTTCAAATCTAGCAAGGTGTGGGTTCAAGGCCCACCACTAACACATACTGGCTGTGTGACCCTGACAATTGATTGACTGAACCCACTCAATGATCTGAATAACTTTCTTTTTTTTTTTTTTTTCAGGCAATTGGGGTTAAGTGACTTGTCCAGGGTCACACAGCTAGTAAATGTCTGAGGCCAGATTTGAACTCAGGTCCTCCTGACTCTAGGGCTGGTGCTCTATCTACTGCGCCACCTAGCTGTCCCTCTGAATAACTTTCTGAGGCTCCCAAATTGAAGAAAAGGTGCCAGTATATACTGGTACAGTGAGTTTCCTCAACTGGTAGATCTCTAGGTGATGAAATCGTAGGTCCCATCCTTATCCCAACTTCTAAATCATAAATACAGAGTAGGAAGAGATCTTAGAGTTTATCTAAGTCCAACCTTCTCATCTTACACATGAAGAAACTGAGGCACAGAGCAAGTGAATGACTTGCCCCAGGTCATGCCAGATTTTAAGTGTCAAAGGTGGGATTTGAACTCCAAACCCAGCACCTGGGTGATTTTCACACACGTTCTAAAGTTCGTCATTCAGTCTTTATTGAATACTTACTGTGTACTAGGGGCAGAGATATAATCCATCGTGGATCAACAAGCATTAATTAAGTACTTGCTGTATGCCAAGCACTGTGCTAGGCATTAGGGATGCAAAAACAGAGGTGAACAGTGTCTGCCTTCTAGAAACTCCTAGTCTGTGAAGGGAAATAGTGCATATATACATCTATGCAAAATACATACGATGTAGATGCAAGGCAGTTTGGGAGAGAAGGGCACCAGTAGCTGGGGGGGATGAGCTGAACTCTGAAGGAAACCAGGAATTCTCAGAAGCAGAGGGGAGGAAGGAGTTCCTTCCAGGCACAGGGAATGGCCAGTGCAAAGAGATCATATTGGGAAATAGAGTGTTGTATGAGAAGTAGCAAAAAGGCCTATTTGGCTAGACTATCAAGTTTGTGAAGGGTTGTTACTGTAGCTCAGCCGTTTCGGTCATGTGCGACTCTTCCTGACCCCATTTGGAGTTTTCTTGGCATAGATACTGGAGTGGTTTGCCATTTCCTTCTCCAGCTCATTTTAGACACGAGGAAACTGAAGCAAACAGGGTTAAGTGACTTGCCCAGGGTTACACAGCTAGGAAGTGTCAGAGGCCAGGTTTGAACTCAGGAAGGTGAGTCTTCCTGACTCCAGGCCTGGCATTCTGTGCACTGTGGCGCCACCTAGCTGCCCTGTGTGAAGAGTAGTAATAAATAATAAGCCTGGAAAGGTAGGTTGGAGCCAGGTTGTGAAGGGCATGTATTTGACCCTCTGGGCAATAGGGAGTCATAAGAGTTTATTAAATCATAGGATGATGTGTTTATTCCTGTGCTTTTGGAAAATAACTATGCAGAGTCTCTGCCTTTTAGAAACTTAGTTTAGTAAAGGAGATAAGAATACAAATAACTATAAAATGGAGTGGTATGGGAAAGTATGGCAAATATGATATGAAACGGAATCAAACACCACAGCCATCTAGAAGGAGGAAAGGGGAGAAAAAGGAGTCATTCCTTTGTTCATCTATTTATGTAGCCCCTATCCTCAATTACATTATTTTTCAAGGGCAAAGACTGGCTTCTTCTAGCCTAAGATACTTCCTAGCCATGTAAGTTGTCTGCCTCAGTTTCCTCAACTGTAAAAAAGGGTTGTCATGAGGATTAAATGCAGTTATATTTGTAAAGAAATCAGCATAGTACCTGGCACATAGTAGGCACTTAATAAATGTTTGTCCCCTGTTAACGCCCACCCCCCTGAATTCTGCATCTTTTCTACCTTTTCTTCCTCCCCGGTGTGAGGGTCTACCTAGAGTGGACACTCAGCCAGTTGTCTGGATTAATAGATCTATTTGGCTGCACAGGTTGGATCAATATTAGACTAACCTTCATGGATAGAAAGGAACAGATGAAATGTGCCCCATGGCATTTGTTTGGGCTGCATCTCCAGTGTCTGAGAGCACTGCAGAGAGGAGCTGAGTAGAGAGGGACAAGCAATCTAGCAAGAGATTGAGGGAGACTTTCCCAGCCACCTTCCCCTTTGTTCTTTTTCCACAGGTTAGATATTCCCTTACTCGCTCATTTGACAATGTCTGCACCTTAAAAAAAAAAAAAAAGCCACTTTCAAATCTCCGTTATCTGTGGCAATGGAAGCTTCAGATAATCCAAAACAGTAAATAATGCAAAATAATTTAAATCAGGTCTCAGCCTTTTTCCTTCTTTCTGCAGCAAATGTCTTTGCTTTGAATTTGATATTTCGTATTAGTTCATTCACATTCCCTAATGCAGGGGTTCTTAACATAGGATTACAAAGGAATAAGTATTTGCCAGGATTACAGAGGAATAAGTGTGTGCACCTACTATGTGTCAGGTTTGCAATGGAATAAATGTGTGCCTACTGTGTGCCAGGATTATAAAGGAATAAGTGTGTGCCTACTTTGTGCCAGGATTGCAAAGAAATAAATTGTGCCTCCTATGCAAGGGGCTGGGAATATAAAGGCAAGAAATGACCCTGAGCAAGTCTCTTAGCTTTCCTAGGTCCCAGTTTCCTAATCTCTAAAACAGTGGGGTTGGACTAGATTTCCTTTGACATTCATTCCAGCTCCAGATCTGTCATTCAGTGATTCTCATTTGTCATGGCAAGGAAGCAAACACTGTAGCCTCTTATGGTCCGTTCTAGCATTAGACCTGTCAAACAAGTTCCTGCCTTCAAGGAGCTTACATTCTATCGTGGGAGGGAAAACCACAGCTAAGTAAGTACAAACTATATACAGAGTTGTTTGAAGAGGGAAAAGCATTAACAATTGTGGAGATCGGGAAAGGCCTAAGAGAGAAGATGGCATTTAAGCTGAACCTTGAATGACGTTTGGACTGGGCTGTTGGTGCTCAGTCAGTTAGCAGTTACAGAGTGCTTACTATGTGCCAGGCACTGTGCTAATCAGTGGGAGGACACAGGCGGGTACCCAAAGGGTGGGGAAAAGAGGTGGATTGGCATCCTAGTAGCTGGGGCAGGGTGTGGAGAGAAGTACAAGATGAGCCTTCCATCCTTTTCCTCTGAGCTGCCCTTTGGAAATGGAAAGAGTATGGTGCTAGATGGTGGGAGGCCCTCCTCCTGTCACCATGGCAACAGGGAACAGGGGCTCATTTGTTTTGCAGATGAGTAATTACTACTCAATTAGAGGAGGCTAAAAATAAAGTAGCCCTTTGTTCCTGGTTACTCATTAATATTAATAAAAGGTCCTGTCCAGGTCTGTGGTAAACAATTAATGCAAATTTGGCTGCCTGTGGTAGGGGCCAGAGTGGGGAATCCGGCTTTGGGCTAGCGATTTTCTTTCCCAGCCATCCATCCCCAGGAAGTCATTTCTTATTTTTAAGAAGAGAATTTGGCTTTCCTAACCTTCCTGAATATGGGAGACTTTTTACACAAATGAAATCAAATGAGATAATACTTATAGAAAGTGCTTAGCCCAGTTCCTGGCACATAGTAGGCACTAAATAAATGCTTATTCCATTCCCCTTTCTTACACATCCAGTACCCACGGAAAAACTACATACATCCGCACAAGGAGGATGGAGGGTCTCACTCTAGGACTAAGGCCAGTCTAATTCCTTCATGCATCAGGAGCTACGGAGCTGTCTACACTATCTTACTTCGAGTAAGATAGTATAGACCCAAAATCCTGATGGGATTGTAGGTCAGGGATTCAGACCTGGAAGGGAATTTAGAGATCATCCAATCCAAACCACCTTATTTTATACTTGAGGAAACTGAGGCCTACAAAGGTTAAGTGACATGGCAAAGGTCACGCAGTAAGTAGTAGAGGCAAGATTTAAACTCAGATTCCCCCCCCCCCGCCCCCAACACCCTTGCCAGACAAAACCACTCTCAACCTGGCCCTTAATCTCTAAACCAATGTCAATGAATAACTGCCAGAGCTTTTAAAGTATCTTCACGGCAGCCCTGATTTAAGAAAGGCTATTACAGTTGGGGTACAGTCTTAGTTAAGACATAGAGTTACTTAGTAACTTGAGGACTCAGGAAAGGAGTTCAGGTCTTCCAACCACTGTTCCCTGGATTGGAGGACTGATATAGCTGAGACCTCTTTAGGGCACCAGTGACCAAACTCCTTGGGTTTAGGGGTATTTGTTTTATCTGTTTATTTGTTGATCTTGGTTCTGGAGCAGTTCTCCATTGGAGTCCTCCTCTGTTGCTACCTGGGCATGGAATGGGCAGGGCAGTTGAAGACCCTGGGGGCTCAAAGTTTGTGCCAATGGAACATAATCTCTGACGGGTTCTATCATTTGGGAAAATTGTTAAGTGGGGGCCCAGGGATGAACCCTTGATTGTCCATTAGATCGAGCAATTAATGAATAAATATTTCAGCATCTAGGTGGACAGAGAGCACTGGACTTGGAGTTAGGAAGACCTGAGTTTGGATATTGTCTCAGGCATATACTAACTGTGACCCTCTGTAAGTCACTGAATCCGCTTTCTTCTCACTTTGTTTTCTCATCTGTAAAACAGGGATGATGCTAAAAGTAGCATTTACCTCACAGGGTTGTTAGGAGGATCAAATGAGATATTATTTGTAAAGCACTATATAAATGTTAGCTATTATTTTTATATATTAAGTGCCTACTATGGGCCATTGTACTAGTTACTGGGAATAGAAAGTAAAAAAGGAAAGACTCTCTTCCCTTTGAGAAATTACATTCTCAGAGAGAAACCGTCTGCATGGTATGTAGAAATCTGTTGTTGTTGTGGTTGTTGTTGAATCGTTTCACTCATTTCCAACTCTTTGTGACCCTATTTGGGGTTTTCTTGGCAAAGATACTGGAGTGGTTTGCCATTTCCTTCTCCAGCTCATTTTACAGATGAGGAAAGTGAGGCAAACAGGGTTAAGTGACTTGCCCAGGGTCACACAGCTAGTAAGTGTCTAAGGCCAGATTTAAACTCAGGAAGACGAGTCTTCCTGACTCTAGACCCAGCACTATCCACTGCACCACCCAGCTGCCCATGTATACAAAATAAACACAAGTTAATTTGGGGTTTGGGGAGGCCCTAATTTTCAGAGGTTCAGGAGAGACCTCATATAGGAGGCAGCATTTGAACTGAGTTTTGAAAGAATCTAGAGATTCTCAGAGACTGAGGTAAGGAAGGGAGTACATTCCAAGCATGGGGGACACGAAGATAGAAAATGGAATATCCTATGTGAAGACCAGGATTGTCAGGTGCATGAAGGGGAGTGATGTATGACCAAAGTAGGTTAGAGTCAGTTTGTGAAGGAACTTAAATGCCTGACAGAGGAGTGTCTGGATCCTAGAGGTAATAGGGAGCTACAGAAGTTTACTGAGGAGAGGAGTGACAGTGCAAGTGTATGTCCATCCTCCAAAGAATAGCCTACTAGAAAGTTCAAAGGCTTATCATGAGTCTGGCCACAGGGTGATGAATTATATACATATTGGCCATTCTTTCAGGTATGGTAATAAAATGAGCGTTGGAAAATGGAGACCTAAGCCCCTGCATCCTTTGTTCTCCCATACAGTGTTGTGCAAGTTAACTTGGGACAAGTGACATCCAAAACCTTAGTTCGTTTCTTTGCTTTTATTTTTATCTTTGTGAATGAATATGGTGGAATGAGCATTGGGCTTAGTAAAAGGACCTGAATTCAATTCTCTCTGTATGACCATAGTCAATTTATTTAATATCTCTGGGCCTCAGTTTTCTTCTCTGTAAAAGGAGGGGGTTGGATTCTAAAAATCTCCAAGGTCCCTTCTGGCTCTAAATCTGTGACACAATGAAATCCTGGCTTGGCCAATTAGAACTTTAGTGACTTTGGGCAGATCACCTCACTGAGCCTCAGTTTCCTATGCTATAAAAAGGCGACTGCTTACAGCAGGGATTCTTAAACCTTTTTTGTGTCATGCACCCCTTTGGCACATTGACAAAACCTATGGACTGACTCTATCCAAGAATAATGTGTTTAAATGTGCAAAATACAGAATTACAAAGGAAACAATTTCTATTGAAACAGTTCTCAAAATATTAGACGGGAAAAAAGTTATGAACTGCCAGGTTAAGAATCCCTGGTCTAGATGATCTCTAAACTTCTGGCTAGAGGTTCTAGGCTCCATCTATCACCCATCCCTCCCCTCCAATATTGGGAGAACTAAGACAATGTTGGTACTATGGGAAAGGAGAAATGGAGGTGCTCTCATCTCTCCCCTCAGGTCTCTGACAGCACCGTCTCTGAAGCTAAGTCGGCTGACATGAGCCCAGATGCTAATTTTCCTGAACTTCAGGAAGATTAAGTGGTCTGGCTGTACGTGGCCATCCAGCAAATTAGCAGCAAAGACACAACTAAAGCCCAGCTGTTTTGGCTCTCAGGTGGCTACTTTGCCACAGTAATAATAATATTATAATATGCATTTTATAATGTGCCTATTTTTAAAATACTAGAACTTTTCATCTCATTTGCTCTTCCCACACTCCCTATAAGACAAGTAAGGCAGAAGTTACTTCCCCCATTTCACAGTTAGAATAACTGAGGCCCAGAGAGGGTAGATGATTTTCCCCTAACAATGTCAAGTCAATGAGTGGCAGAGGCTTGGAACTGGAAGCTTTGCCCATTGGTTCATAACAACATTGCGGTGGGGATGAGGGGCAGGTACAGCTGAGCACTTTCCATCGCAAGATACCCCCTGTATTGTTACCAGCTGAGGCCAGGGCCTCCTGTCCCAGCTAAGAGGGGAGTAGGGAAGGTGGTGAAAGGGGGAGCCAGAACACCCCCAAACAAAGGCTGTAAAGAAAGAAAGTGCAGGTCTCCTGAGTATTCTACTAATGGAAAAGAGTGTAGCTGAGCCTTTTGGTAAGGTCAGTATTTGTTTGTTGTTAAAGATCTAATTAGAAACATGAGAGGGAGCCGAATGACTCCTTGCTTGGCTAATTAGTGACACGTATGGGCCAGCTTTGAACTTCAAGGACACCAAGCTATTAGCACTTACATCAAAAATGGATTAAACGTCTCTGCTTTTATAATGATTAAAGATGAGCCGTTCAAGTAGGAATCCTTTTATACAGTCTGTGAGGGGCTGGCCTATGCCATCCTCTGGGGGAGAATGCTAGATGTCTCACTCCTCACGCCGGCCCCGGGCCAAGGGAGCCACATTAAATGTGATTCTGTAATAAATCCCCATCTTTGACAGGGAATGGAAATAGGCCGGGGTGAATTGGGGATGGTTTCCCCAGACTTGTCCCTGGCATTTCTAAGGATGGAGGATGTCCTTGTCCTGGTCATCTGACATCCAGGCAGCTCACTGAAGGTGTCAATGGAACCCACCGAATTTGGAGAGGAAGGCCCAGATGGACATTATAGAACAGGGGTTCTCCACCTTCTTTGTGTCATAGACCCCTTTGGCCTGTGGGCCCCTTCTCAGAATAATGTTTTTTACATGAATGCATAATATTTATCATGCATACATATGTATCATAAATACATAATAGTTATCAAAACATTAAAAAAAAGGTAAGTTCACATACCCCAGGGTAAGAGAAGAAGAGGTGGTTCCTATTTTCTTGTAGAACTCCCAGCTTAACAGGCCTCTGCTCTCAGCAAATTTCCAGGTTCGTGAAAGTGATATGGTGCTGGTCATGGGATCATAGATTTAAAGCTAGAAACAACCCTAGAGGTCGTCTAGGCCATTATACAGCAGGAGAAACTGCGGCTCAGAGAGACTGAGTGATTTGTCCAAGCTCACACAGCTAAGGGGGAGAACAGGGAGTCAAAACAAGTCTTCTCACTCCACAAACAGCTTTTCTGCTACATCAGACTGGTCTGATGGTGGAGACAGTGCCTGCCCTCTAGGTGGTCCCCATGTGATAAAGATCTTCGTCCTTATTTCTCTCAATAAAATGAGAGTTCCTTGAGTCATTAGGCATTCAGGTACCTATTATTATGTGCCAAGCACTGTGCTAAACATGGCGGTTGAAGGCAAGGCCAAAGACAGTTCCTGCTCTCACAGCCTAATGGGGGAGATGATATGCAAATAACTGTGTACAAACAGATTCTATACAAGATAAATTTGGATGATTGACAGAGGGAAGCCTCTAGAATTAAGGGGGATCAGAAGAGGCTTCCTGTAGGAAGTGGGATTTTGGTTGGGCCTTGCAAGAAGCCAGGAGGCAGGGCTGAGGAAGAACACTTTAGGCCTAGAGGTTAATCATTGAAAATGTCCGGAGTTTGGGGAAAAGAGCGTCTTGTTTGAGGAACAGTAAGGGAGCAGGTATCACTGAGTCACAGAGGACCTAGAGGAGGAGAGCATAAGGTGTAAGAAGACTGGAAAGTGGGGAGTGGGGGCAGGGAGGGCCAGCTTATGAAGGGCTTTGAACACCAAATAGAGGATTTTATATTTGATCCTGGATGAGATAGGGAGCCACTGGAGGGAATATAACACGGTCAGACCTGTGAAGGGTAAGCATCAGACCCAAATAAAGAATAAAACATCCTCTGAATCAAATAAAAAGAAAATTACAACAAATGAAGGGTTCAAAGAGGAAAAAAACCAACCCAAAGTCACAAGCCCTTTCTCCCTTCTCTTCTCCCCCATCTACCTGTTTGTTTTGACTCTCAGGGTAGCGAGGAATAAAGAAACAAGGGCATCTGCGCGTCAGCTACAGCCTCACACTGTGCGTCACCTCCCCAGCTGACGCTGCCCAGAGACAGGGATATTTCCAAGCAGCCTCTGCTCCTGGTAGCCGCCTATTAACGCCGGCGAGGTCGGCAGCCTACGTCAAGTGGCACTTTGGTCGTCTGCAGCGCTTGGTTTTTTCTCTGTACCTCCTCATTTGCTGCTCCTTGCCAGTTCTAACCTGTGTCTGCAGTGGCAAGATTTCAGGTGTTAACAAACCCTGCCTGCTGGCACAGTCTCACAGACAGTAAACATTCCTCTCTTTTGGTTGGTGTTTTCTTGTCTGTCAGGAGATACCCAGATGGATCAGTAGAAGCTCCCCATACTTTGTAAAAGGCTGAGTTGGTGATCAGGACCTTTTCCCTGAATGCAAACTTCGCCTGGGTCAGCCTGCTTGGGTCGGTAGTCAGGGTGGGTTTTCTAGTTCATGCTGCTTCTTGAAATAATTCCTTTGTAAAATTAAATCCTAGTTTTTCCATTATCAGCCAAAGCCTTGGAGATAGTTGGCCCTTCACTCCTCCAAAAATGTCTTGCAAAGGTGCCTGGGCATGTTCCTAGGATGCTTGGACACTGGACAGCATGTCTAGCCTGCTAGTTCCCCTCGGCTACTTAGCAAAATACAAAGCAAGGAGTTTGCTCTTTGGGCCCCAGCTTGGGGTCCATGAATAGTAAAATCCCAGACAGGACTCCAGAAATAGTTTTCATTTGCCCTTCGTCTGATTTTTTTCAGTCTCAGCCTGACTCTTTGGCCTTCGGGCTTAAACTTATTGGTATAGTAGTTCTGGTGGGAATCAGGAGACTGCAGAAATGAAGTTCCTCCATCACCGGGATTTGCCAGTTCCATTTTCTATTCTTTGCCTTCTGAGCCAAGGGATACGCTCCCATCCCAAGTGTGGCTCCCAGAGAGGGACTTAGATAATTGGCATTTATGTAGTGCTTTTTTAAGGTTTCAGACATGATCTCATTTGATACTCAGAACAACTCTGTGAGAGGCAGTGTGGCTTAGTGGATAGAGAGCTGGCCTTGGAGCCAGGAAGGCCCGGATTCAAGGCATGCCTCCGGCACATATCAGCTATATGGCCCTAAGTGAGTTGCTATAAATTTGCAGACAAGGTCCAGCCTACATTGGTAAAGGGTGGTTCCCTCCCTTGAAGTTCCCTTCACCAGTAAAGTTACAGGTCAGGTCCTTCTCCCTAACAACCCTATAAGGTAGGGACTATCATCTTCATTTTTCTGTTGAAGAAACTGAAATTCCAATTTGTTAAAAGGACTTCCCCATAGACACATATGCAGTAGGTGTTAGAATCAGGATTTGAACTCTGGTGTCTCCTAACTTCCAGTTCAATAATCTTTCCATATTGCTAGGATATGTCCTAGCCACTCACCCTTTCTTCTGCCACATTCCTAACTCTGTTTGGTATGACCTTGTTTTACTTTGTGGGGAAATGTACAGACACACAAATACAACCCCCCCCCCCCACTATATGGCACACCTGCCTACCTGGACAGCTAGCAAGGACGCCTCTTAGGTCAGTGAAGTACAGTTGAGATGGAGACACCGCTTGCTATTGAGATTATGTCACTCTCAGAGAAGTAGATGGTCTCGTATCTGCCTGGGGTTTGGTCCCAAAGTATTTCGCTGGCAGTTTTATGTGTTATTGTACCCTTCCCTATAACAATGATGCTGCAGACAGGATTAACACACAGTCTTGCCTTGCTATGTCAGGCTCTTGCTTTATGTAGTCATATCATTAGGGATGATATGATTTGATTTGTAGTATATTTAAACCTGTGAAGAAGTAAGGCAGTGATATAATGAGGTTCTTAGTCTATATGAAATACTAGCTTTGCTATCAAATCTGAATAACATCACCATTAGCTGGCAAATCCTAGCATTAGCCAAAAAGGCAGGAAGGAGAGAAGGGTTGCATGCTGTTAAGTGTTAGAAGAACAAACCCAAAATTAGCATTTTTTCCACACTTAGAATGTGGGGGGAGGGAAAAGGTATGATAGCAGAATGGGTGAATAAGTCCTCAAATAGTCCTCATTTGTTCTTGTCAAGATTTCAGATTAGCTATGTGTTCTCCAGATAAAATGGAGATCACCCAGGTGATGTTGACATTAGACAAAGTTTGCAGTTTAACCATAATACTTGTGTGTTAATAGAGCTATAGAAGGGGAGAAATAGCCATAAATTGACTTTTACCTGTTAATCCCTCCCAAATTTGGAGTGGGAAGAGGTGGAAGATTTCTCCCTCCTATAACTTCCTGTATTTAACATGAGTTTAGAAGTTTATCATGTAAATAATTAATTGTCCCTGCATCTAGGTGTCAAAACTGATTTGATTTTAATTTATTGTGTCCAGTAATTTTCCCAGGTTGGACAACAATCATCTACCCTTTTGTACTTCCCACTTTCTCCTACCCGCCCCCCCCACCCCCACTGACCCATTCTGCCTAAAGGCTGAGTTGTGTGAAGAGGGCTTAGGCCTAGGATATCCCCTGGACGAGTGAAAGTCCATGGAAATAGGGGTTCTTCTGAGCTCTATTGGAACCAGGCTGATTTGCTGAGTGTAATCCAAGCTCGCACAGTTCAAAGCAAAAGTCATAATGAGACGCGGCTGGATGTTTCTCTGCAGTTTATCAGAAGCAAGTTTATCTTGTCTTTGCTGACCTTTTGCATCCAGCCCTCTGGATTAATTTGTTAGTGGGCATCATGCTCCTGCTGAAGTTCAGAGGACAGCAGAAGAGATAAGCCCCTCTTTTTGCCTGCCCTTGCTGGGCCTTTCCCTTGTCTGGGCCCTAGAGCCTCTCCAACTTTTGTTCCTCAGATCCCCAAGAGGAGAGGGAGAAGCTGCAGCTTTCTCTGTTAATTTGGCATAATCCACAGGTGATAGGAAGCCCCATGGACTAAGCATCCACAGCATTCAGAATAGTGCTTCAAAAATAGTGAGAGGCTGGATAGAGCTCTGGCCTTGGAGTCAGGAGGACCTGAGTTCAAGTCCAGCCTCAGACACTTGACACTTACTAGCTGTGTGACCTTGGGCAAGTCACTTAACCCCAATTGCCTCACATAAAAGCAAAAAAAAAAAAAATAGTGAGAGGAAACATGATGTAATGGATAGCAAGTCGGCCTACAGTTAGGAAGACCAGGGTTCTAGTTCCACTTCTCACATACTGAAGTCATCTTAACACTCAAAGCCCCAGCAACTCTCTCAAGGAAGGAGATCTTAACCTATTTTTGTGGTATGGACACCTTTGGCAGTCTAGTGAAACAGACAAACCCTTTCTCAGAAGAATATATTTAAATGCATAAAATAAAATACATAAAGCTACAGAGGAAGCCAATTATGATGAAATACAGTGATAGATAGATAGATAGATAGATAGATAGATAGATAGATAGATAGGTAGATAGATAGGTAGATAGATAGGTAGGTAGAGATATAAACATTTTTTCAGGTTTGCAGTTGTCCAGATTAAGAACTCCCTCTATAAGCTATAAAAAAGGTACCAATCTGGCATCTTTGGCATATAAATTGGCAGAGGAGACATCTCATTGGGGGCTCTCTATACCAACAAACACATGGCTACATACATGGAAAGGAAACATAGTCCTTGCCCTGAAGGAATCCCAGGCTGATGAGGAAGCTCCCTGTTCTGCAGGAAAAACCCCAGTCCTTACCTTGCTTCCAGTCCAATAGCTCATTGGAAAGAATATTGGACCTTCAGTGAAAATAGACCTAGGTTCAAATCCTATCCCTAATACTAGCTGTGATACTATGAAATAGTTACGTAATCACTCCAAGCTTCAGATTTCTTATCTGCAGACCGGGAATAATACCTGAATTACCTACATCATGAGCTCAAATGATATAACGGACAGTATTTTGTAAACTTTGTTCAGCTGTTAATTAAAACAAGACTGCTGTGGCCCTTAGGGAGTTTCCAGTCTCGTAGGGGAGAATGTCATCAGAAATACACAAGATTCATTTTTTATATTATACACAAACTCATGACTAAGCATTAATGGTTCAACAGCTCTCACCTTTGTAGCACCCCTCCCTTTCTGCATCATCAGCCTTCCTGTCAAAGCCAGCCCTTGCCCCACACGCCTCCATAGGATTTCTTCCCAGTTCTCCTTTAGTGAGTTAGACTCAGAGTTTTTATGACATACACAGAAGATGCCCATACCTTTATTAGGATGGTAGGGGAAGGAGGTATACCTGCCAAAATTTAAAACTTGTTCTGCCCTCCTGAAGGTCATGATTTAAGGGCTATAATATAGTCAACTAAATTTTTCATACTGATGGAGGGGAACAGTGGCAGAATCCAGAAATTATTCTTTATTTGGCATGAGAATGCATTGTGTAATTAATTATGGTTTTGGCAGTAGATTTGCCTTCCTAATTATGTTTTGCATGGACTGATATTCAAATTAGTTTGCAGTTCCTGAGCACACATTGGGTAGAGAATGGGATGTAGCCCAGAAACATGCTAGAGGGTCAAAGAGAATCTGGCCTGAGATTAAACCTTGGCTACAAATAGTCTACAAAGTGGATAATTGAGAGCTGATAGTAATGTTGACCTTGCCTATTGGGGAAATGTGAAACCAGCCAAAAAGTAAAAGAATTGAGGCTCTTGTTTCATCCCTAAGACACTCAGACCCTTGGGACCAGCTCCTCTGGGAATTTAAAGGGCTCTGTAAACATTCCATCTGCTCTCTCCACTCTTAGGGCCCACCCTTAGGACCTTAGGACTGGATCAAAAAATCCAGTGCATATACCTCAGAATAGCCAATGCCCTCTGAGAGATTCCCTCCCTCCCCTTTACAGTCTCAGCCTTCAGGCTTTTGCTTATGGTACACTTGTTCTGATCCACATGCCATTGCTTAAGGAAGAGATGGAAATACTCTCACTGCCAGCTGTTTCCAGTTTTAGTGGCAGGATGCCTTCCCCAATCCAACACTACAGCAGCTCTGTCCTTCCAGGCTCCTTTCTACTGCTGCCCTGCCCCCATTCCCTAATGACTCTCTCAAAGCCCAGCACCAAGCAGAGCCAAGTACAGATAGTTGCCACATGATTTCCTCTAAAACCCTAGAGTGAGAAGAGACCTTGAGATGACCATCTGGTCCGGCCCTCCCGCATTGGACAAATAACATGAAACCTCCCAGAACAGATGTATGGCCTTCTCTCAGGTCTTCAGGGGCAAGGGCTCTGCTCTACCATCATTCTCTTTGATCATCCGCTTGAATGTTTTATCTCTTGATGAGTAAGAAGTCCGTTTTTATGTCCAACGTAAAACCTTTCTGTTTTAATTTAAGCCTATATCTGCTCAGTTTGTTCCCAGGCAAACATGGGGTATGATTGATTGTCATTGTCTCCAGTCAAACTTGTCATAGATTTCCAAACCAGTAGTACTTTCCAAAAGCCCAGTGAACCAACGGGTTTCTTCTCATTAAAGGTCTTCAGGTAAAGGCTGGATGGCCACTAGCTGGGGACATTGAGAAGGGGAAGCGTTGAATTAGGCAGCCTCTGGGGTCCCATCCAGCTCTGTGATTCTTCAACTTAAAGATACAGATTATCTATCATTCCTTTATCAAAATGAAGTCGAAGGATGGGACTGATCAATTGACTGGTATTTATAATGTGCCTACAATGTGTCAGGCTGTGGGAGTATGACTGCAAAGAAGAAAACAGTACCTACTAGCAAGGAATTTACATTCTAAGATCCCTCTTAAGGAAAGTGAGACAGAGGGGTGAACCTTGGGTTCTCACTGCTTGAGGAGAAGGCTCATCCTTTCACATGGGGTGAAAGCCGTGGCCTTCAGGGCCATATCAGACTCAGGGGCACGCAGGGAGTGAGTTGGGGAGCCAGATCAGGAGCTAACCACTGAGACAGGCTCATTGGTGAGGGCGTGAGAGAGGCAGAAGAAACAGCTGACTGACTTTGTAGTTACAGTCAGGCAGTTAATTTAGTCTTGTGTTTATACAAAAGTAATCCACTTTGTGTACTGATAAAAGACACCCCCCCCAAAAAAGAGAAAAAAGCCCCCCATGTTATAATATTTTAATAAAAATCAACCTTATTTCTTCAGCTTTTTGCTTCACAAAATTATGACGATCCCTTCCTTTTTGGTTTGTTTTTGCCTTTAAAGGAATTCCCAGTCCATTCCTAAGGGGGCACCTGTGCTCCTTCTGAAGGCCTGAATCCATTCGGAGCCCCTTTCCCCCAGGAAGTTCACAGTTAAGTTCAGTACACAGTCAGTCCTCCACAGCTGCTGGCAGTGAGCCGTAGGAGAGCTGTTCTCTGACACAGTGAGGTGACACACGGTATGTTGGACCTGAATTCAAATCCAGCCTCAGACACTTTGCACTTATGTGACCCTGGGGTACATCACAACCTCTGTCAGCCTCAGTTTCCTCATTTGTAAAATGTGGATAATAATAGCATGAGGCTCAAATGAGATAACATGGAATGCACTTTGCAAACCTTGTACACGTGATTGTTGTTGTTGATGATGAGTCATTTCAGTTGTGTTCGACTCTTCATGATCCCATTTGGGGTTTTCTTGGCAGTGATCCTTCAGTGGTTTGCCATTCCTTCTCTTGCTCATTTTACAGTTCAGGAAACTGAGGCAAACAGGGTTAAGTGACTTGCCCAAGGTCACACAGCTAGTAAGTATCTAAGGCCAGATTTGAACTCATGAGGATGAGTCTTTTTGATTCCAAGCCCAGTGTTCTATTCACTGTGTGCACACACACTCTCTCTCTCTCTCTCTCTCTCTCTCTCTCTCTCTCTCTCTCTCTCACACACACACACACACACACACACACACACTCTCATTATTATTTGGCTTTAAACACTTTTTGGGTGTACCTTATTTTACATAGAGATTATCAAATTAAATAATATCTGTAAAGCTCTTAGCACATTGCCCAGTACATAAAAGACACTTAAATGCTTTTTCTTTTCTTTCTTTTCCTTCCTTCCTGAGACTCTCAGAATGTCAGAGCTAAAAGGGACCTTAGAAATCATTTTGTCTAACCCTCTCATGTTACAGAAGTTAGTAGTCCTTTTATTTTTGAAAATACAATCCTTTCCAGAGCTGCTTTTCCATTATTCCTAATTTAGCTTTATAGGACATTGGCATAGAACATATAAGATCCTCGCTTTCTCCCACTTTTGTTCTTCCAGAGAGCTGATTAGAGGCAGCTAGGTGGAGCAGTGGGTAGAGCACTGGGCCTGGAGTTAGGAAGACCTGAGTTCAAATTTGGCCTTAGACACTAGTTTTGTGACCCTGGGCAAGTCACTTAACCCCATTTGCCTCATTTTTCTCATCTGTAAAATGAGCTGGAGAAGGAAATGGCAAACCGCTCCAGTATCTTTGCCAAGAAAACCCCAAACGGGGTTACAAAGAGTCGGACTGGATTAAACGACAAAAGAGACTGATAAACAGTTAAATATCAATAGCAATGGGGGCTTGGTAGGAACCTGGTCAGTGTGAATAATCACCCTCTAATTGATGTGACTCCAAAATGTGGGTTTTCATATAGAAGGTTTTCTCAAAACTAGGCCTGCCCATATCTTGTTTTCAGTGAGTAACAGGTCTACCAGCCTAATTATTCTTTGCTTACACTTATGATGGACAGAGCGTTCATTCCCTGGTCCCACACTGGCTGAATATCGAAGACCCAGAGGCATGGCAGAGCTTGGCCAGGAGTCAGCTAGGGTAAAAGTTACACTATGATGATGGAGAACTGTTCGTTCTGCCTACTAGGAGAAGAGTAACCCAGCTGTCTTTGAGCGCCTAGACTCAGACAGACTCACAGGGCCTCAGTGAAAACTGGAAGGGATTTCAGCATACTGTTCCCTCTCTAGACTCAGAATCCAGTTTATAAATCTCGGCACAGTAAATACAATTTGGGAAAGCCGGTGTCCCACTGCACCTGACCGTGCTCGGTCCCAGATTCTGGCCCATCTGTCTCTAGAATGCGATTTTAAAAAATAATAATAATAGCATTTTATAGCTCTTTAAGATGTATAAAGTGATTGACGTAAGTTACATCACCAGTCAACCATTTACACTTCAGGTTTCTTGCCCCCTCCACATCCCCCTCCAGCCCCACCATGGATTACTGAAGAAACTTTGGAACTTTAGACTGTAAGCTTCCTAAAGGCAAGGACCTTAGCTCTATTGACATCCTTTTAAAGGTTCCTCCCCAGCTGGCTGCTTTCTGAAAGTCTGGGCACATCATGCCCTCCCTTTCTCCGCACTTCTGTTTATACAATAATGGCAGGAGGTGCAGAGACCCCAGGGAACCAGTTTTCAGGTAGTCAGCTCTGTGTTCAGTCTGTAGTGTTAAATTGACTTTCAGTGAAAAGAAAATTACCTTGTTTTTAATACATCTCCACCATGGGAATGAACAGCGGCTGACACTGTTTTTTATGGAGAAAAGTGGCTGTGCCCAATTTTTTCACTCTCTTTTATTAAACAGGGTAAATTGTATTCATTTTAGAAGAGGGCTTTTTTCTTAAAGCAGCATGGGTAATTCCCCAACTGTGTCTCTGGGGGTCATTGTCAAGGCAAGTTAAGTCAACAGACATTTATTAAGCACCTAGTGTGTGCTGGGCACTGGTGATAAAAAGAAAGGCAAAAATAACAACTTTTTTAGAGCTGAAAGAATTATGTTTCCTACCCAAGGAGAAGTAAAAAGGGGGTAGGGTCTATCATTTGCTACTTGTGTCACACTGGGATCTAACTTCTCTAGGCCTTTTCCTTCATTGTAAATTGGGGGAGTTGAATTAAAAGACTTCTCTCCCTTCCATCTCCAGATCTATGATGACGGAGTGAAGGAATTCACTGCCAGAGATATAATGGTTCTGTAAAGGTTATGAACCCCTCTCCCAGCTGCCTGAAGAATTCAGGGTTCCATTCTCTGCCCTCTCCTGAGCCGTGATCTACTGGGAAAGCAGGGGAAAGGTTAGAACGATATGAGAGCCAGGCTGGCTGCAGTTGGACCAAATTCCTTTGAAGCAGCCTTGGTAAAAATAATAATTGTACCTCACATTTACATAGTCCTTTACTTATGGGCTTAGAAAGTTGTCTGGGCCAGTGGTGTCAAACTCAGATAGAAATGGAACCCACCAAACTAAACCATAGGCAGCTAGGTGATGCAATGGATAGAGCACTGGCCTGGAAACCAAGAAGACTCATTTTCGTGAGTTCAAATCCAGCCTCAGACACTTACATGCTGTGTGACCCAGGGCAAGTCACTTAACCCTGTTGGCCTCAGTTTCCTCATCTGTAAAAATGAGCTAGAGAAGGCAATGGCAAAGCACTCCAGTATCTTTGCCAAGAAAACCCCAAATGGGGCCACAGAGAGTTAGACATGACTGAAACAACCGAACAACGACACCATCATAACTTGTCAGGTTCTACTTGGATACCAACTTTGTCATCCCATGCTATCTATGTCCCCTGAAAATTCATACTCTAACTAAGTGATTAAAATATTGAACATAGTCAAGGGCGGGTAGATAGAGCACTGGACCTAGAGTCAGAAAAACATACTTTCAAATCCAGCATGAGACTTACTAGTTATTCCCTGGGCAAATCACTTAATTGCTCTCTGTCTCAGTTTCCTCATCTGTAAAATGGCAAAATAAACCATACATAAGGATGCCTATGAACTGTATATTTACTTAGATAACCTCATATTAACATTTTTGTGTTTCATTGTATTTTTATTTATTTTGTTAAATATTTCCCAATTACATTTTAATATGGATTAGGCAGCATTCTAGAGCACTGACAGGTTGAGGATCTTGAACCCAGGTCTTTCCAGGCTTTGAGCCTCTTCTCAATCCACTACTCCATGCTGCCTCAATAAAATGTTTTGAAGTTGGCAAATACCATTTGCATATTATCTTATCTGAGAATCATAAAAGCCCCGTGAAGTTGATACTAGAGATATAATTATCACCATTTAAACGGAGGCACAGAGAAGTCAAGTAACTCACCTGTCATCCCAAAGTCAGTCAATAAGCATTTATTAAGCACTTACTATATACCAAGGCACTGTGCTAAGCACTAGGGATGCAAAGAACAGCACCCATTTGGGGAGACAATATACCAACTACTATTTACATATGAGATATAGACAGGATATATGGAAGGCAGTCTCAGAGGGAAGGCACTAAGAAAGAGGGAGACTGAGAAAGGCCAGCCATAGAAAAGGGGATTTGAGCTGAGTCTTAGGGGAAGCCAGAAGTCAGAGATGAGATGGGAGAGTGTTCCAGCCATAAGGCAGGTGATGGAATATAGTAAATAAGACACAGCAAGAAGATGAGTGAGACTGGATTGTAGACTATATGGATAAACCCAGGTTTCGTGTTTTGGGTTTGTTTTATTTTGTTGTTGTTTTTAAACTCTCAGGTCTAACTATTAATCTGCAACATCTTATTGCAGGCTTGCTTGGAGCCTGGAGGATTGGTGGGGCAGGGGGGCAACATGGATGTAATTGGAGCATTACCATGCAGTCTTTCTCTCAACGTCTATCAAGGATGATTTTAGGGAGACTTTGTGGGACTGCTGTACCCTTTCTCTGAAGTTTCCTAAGCATTTCTCCTACCAAGGAGGAAAGCATGGAGGCTGGAGGGGGAAGAGAGAGGAGACGGTAAATAGGGTGCTTTAGGAAGTGAACTCTCTATTTTGAGTATCCCCTCCCCATGCCATCTGGTCCTACCCGAAACCTTCACGGGTTTACTGTGGTGAGAAGAGAGGAGAGCTACTTCTTCTCTCTCTATTCCCCCTCCCCTCTCCACTGGGAGCAGGACTGGCCAGTTCCATTGCACAAATCTCCCTGGATAGATTGGGAGGCAAAAAAAAATTTTCATTTTCTGAAGCCCAGAAGAAAAAAGTATGTTAGACCAAGATAATGCAGCCTTTGGAATATCTCAGCTTGATGTTTGCCCCCTTGAGTGAGGAGCCAAATGTTATCTCCAAGTTTAATCTTTTATATTCAAAAATCCCAGGCTCCTTTGTCGGCCGGTACATTTTTTTCCCAAAATAATCTATCCATTTGCTTTGGGCCTTTGTGATTTTGCTTCTTTTTCTTCTCTTTCTTTTTCTTGAGTATTTAACCTATTCTTTCCTTTGGTCAATTTATTCATTTCCCCAAAGGGGTCTTACTATAGCCCCTCTTATTTGAGGGACCTGGAGAGGCAGCTAATTTACAATTCACGTCATTCTGCCTTACTCTGTGACCTTGGACAAGTCACTTCCTGCCACTGGGCCTCTGTTTCCTCCTCTGTAAAACAAGGGAGTTGGACCAGGTAAGCCCTAAAATCCTTTCCAGCTCTCATGCCTTCTGTTATGTACCACAGCCCAGACAGGTTTCCTCCATTATTCCCATCACCTTGAGTTGTCCTGATAGCTCCTCCTGCCTCCACACCTAGTTTGGCTAGTTTGGGTCACTTTGTTTCCTCCCCATCCCCAACACAAAGATTAGGGTAGAAATATGTTTGCCTCTCAAGTCCCATCAGCAGTAGACTCCTCCAGCCCTGAGAGGCCAAAGGGAGGGAGACAGGACTTAGGGATAGCCCCAAATTATATTCTCCCAAAGGGTGGTCCATTTGGATTTGTCTTTTTCTTTTCTGATTGCTAATGCATTCCAGCAAGGTAGTGAACCAGAGAGGCGGCAAGTCAAGTCAAGAAGTATTTATTAAGTGCCACCTATGTGCCAGGAACTGTAATAAGTGCTGGGGACACAAAGAAAGGGGGAAAAACCAACCCCTGCCTTCAAGGAGCCCCCAATCCAAGATAACCATTTCTGAAAAGTTTCTTTCTTTCCTTAGAGTTGAAGGAAGTAGCAAAAAGGAGACAGGTGTGAACCAGAGATCTGTATGGAAGTTCCTGTGACCCTTTATGAGATGAGCCTTCTGTTCCTTCCTTCAGCAGGCTAGGGGTGTGACAGTGCCCTCTCTAGGCTCACCCCATTCCTTTGTCCTTCCCTCTACCCAAAAAAAAAAAGCAATGGGAGGAAATTCATAATTGAAAGTCTATTGGGAATTGGAGATATGGGGAGAGAGACAGCAGTGTTTACCTCGGTTAATGAGGATGCTGGGTGGGGGTGAGGGAGGGGCCAGACAACTGGGTGGGGTGGGGTATCTGGAGTGAAGGGGACTGGAGGCAAAGAGGAGGGTATTGCTATTGTCTTCAGTTGTCTTCCTTCTGCCCCACCAACTGACCACCGCCATCCACAGGATAGCAAGACCTCAACCCCCTGGCATCTCTGTAGCAAAGGTATATACTGAGCTCGCTCTCTCTCGGTCTCCCTCTCTCTCTCTCTCTCTCTCTCTCTCTCCCCCCCCCCCTCCCTCTCTCCCTCTCCCTCCCTCCCTCCTCCCCTTCCCCTTCCTCCCATCCTTGTTGACATGTCCTACATCCAGGGGTGATTATGAGAAACCAGTCGTTTAGATATAACATGCTTCAGCTCTGAACTGCTTCACTTAGTACCCTCTGTATTCACACTTCTCTCTCTTCTTCTTTTAAAAAAACAAAAACAAAAACAAAAGGGAAAAAAAGCAATCCCCCTTTTCCTTCTACCTAAGGAGGTGAGTGTGTGGGTGCCCTACAGAATCTTTGACTCCTCTGCTTTGTTCCCAGCCCCCAGGCCTCCTCTCCCCATCCCCTCCATCCCCTGCTCTCCACACCTGAAGGAACTCCTTTGCTGTCATCATTACTGTTATTTTAAGACTCCCAAACTTTCCATGACATACCACATCCTCTGACCACGTTTCAGTGTCCAAAAAACCGTTCATGCAGTGCTCAAAATGGTGGGGAGGCGGGAAGAGGGAGAGGAGTGGATTGGGGGTGGGGGCGGGGAAGGAGGTGGGTGAGAGATCTTTTTTTTGTGTGTGTCTTTTTTTTAATGCCGTATATCATCTAATGGATCCAAAACAAAAAAACACAACCAAAAGAATCCCCCCCAAATATCCACCCCCTCCCAAGATTTTTTTTTTTCTGGACACGATTTGCTTTCTTTGCTGTCCGTTTTAATATCAATATTAACACAATGTGTAGTCTAAAACTAGTTCCTTTGTAGTTTGCATGGGATGTGAATGCTGTCTCAACGTGCCCAGATTTAGAACAAGAGTGCATGAGCATCAACTCAGATGTGGAATAATATTTCTCTCTTTATACATATATATTTATATATTTATCTCTCCTACATATCTCTATATCTATTTCTCTCTATTGTGATAATTCGGTGGGCAGCGAGCACCTCCAGTTGGTTGCAATAGTGTGTTGAATGATTGTTTCTTATTATCTTTATATTTTTGGAGCTCTGAGCTTCTTAGTAGTAGCCTGGGCTGACTATTGAGTCCCTGCTGATGTTATCGCATGGCCTTGGTTGAGTGTTAGAAGTTGGGCCTCAGCTGTATTTTCTCGAGTGTTTGGCTTGTAATGAACGGTGCATGCCTGGCTTCTGGCCTCATACCCAGCTTTATTCTCTGCACACCAGTCCTGAATAGCTACAGTGCTCAACCGAATTTTGGCGCGCCCGCTTCCCCGGCAGGCTCCAACCCAGCGCGGCCAGGAGGCTTCCCTGGGGCCAACAGCCCAGGACCCGTCGCTGACCTCTACGGCCCAGCAAGCCAGGACTCCGGAGTGGGGAATTATATAGGTGCAGCCAGCCCACAGCCTGGCTCGGGCTTCAGCCATGGAATAGCTGTAAGTATTTGGCTTTTTTTCTCCCACCCCTTCCTTCTCTCCACTCATCCTCCCCAACCTCTTTTGGCTGGGAGGGAGGGTGTATTGAAAGGATCTAAGGTAGGGAGGGGGTGGAGCCAGTGGGATGTCCCTATGGGATACCAAACTGGGTGAGTTTTCCTTTCCCCACCTGGGAGCAAAGAGCCTTTAAGAAACCCTCCCCTCCAAGTCTTCTCTCTCCACTGGTCATCCAAGTTGGAAACTCACCCTTATGGCCTGCTCTTCCAGGGCAGCATCTTAGACCTGTAGAGTCCCCATGCACCCCCCCTGGCCTGCTTCACCCTGGGGTTATAGTTGGTGAAAGGCCCAGGGGAGGGATGTCTGGGGCAGGAGGGCTAGAGGGTGGTGATGGAAACCCAGGCCTGCTTGTTTTCTAAAGTTTTTGTACAGTATCCAGGGTCCCCCTCAAGTTCTTTAGAAACAAAAGCCTCCAGGAAGCCAAATGCATTTGCTATTTATGATGCTCTGTGGTTCTATAATCTAACTAATACAAGCAAGGAAATTTGCTTAACAAATTTGCATGCTGTTTTCAGATTGTATTGTCTTTCCCCTGCACTCCCCACGTGTGTGTGAGCATGAATGTGTCTGAGCCCGCTCACTTACTGTCCCTGTGTCCCCTTTCCTCCATTTTAGAGACAAAACTTTCTACATCCCCCCCCAAAAAAAAGAAAAATTCAGCAAGATAGGGAAATGACTGGAGTCCCAGGTAACATCTTCAACAAAATCTGGGACTCATTGGGGGAAGTAGGCAGATATTATTGGAGAAATTGGGTTAAGAAGGTGGGAGGGAGACAGGGTTTGGGGAGCCAGAGCCTGGGGGAGACCTGTTCCTTATAGTGTGAGAATCACCTTCCCATGAAGGAGGACTTCCAGTCTTGACCCTTGACCTCTGGGTCCACTTTCAATTCCCATCTTAATGTCACTTAGGTAACTCAGAGCGGTAGTGCCATCAGATAAGAAATATTATTATTCATCCAGCAGCTTCATCAATTTAAATGACCAGCTCTCAATGCCACCTATCTCCCCAATTCTACCTCAAGAAAAAGAGGTCTGTTTGTTCTTGAAAACTTAAGTGTTTGGACTTCTTCATAGACCTGCTTTTAAAAAAAAATCACTGCACAACTGGCCAGTTTTTCAGTACTATGGTGTCTTAAACCCCAGATGGAACCTCTAGGGCCATGGAAGAAAGTAGCCATCACCCGCAGCTTATAAGGTGCTGGCCAGAATCCACAGCCAGCCAACCTCTCCAACCTACCTATCTCTGATCCCAATCCCACTTCCAAATTAGGCTCTCAACTTCTTTCTCTGAAACAGAGCCAATAGTGCTTTAACTTTTATTATGTGGGGACAGGGGTGCTCATATTTTCTCCCTCCCCCATCCTCTTTCTAATAAGAATGATGACTTTAGCCCAAGTCCCTCAAGGTGCGGTGTCTCAAAATGACACATTCATGCTAGCAACCACAGCTAGTCTTGTTGACGCTTCCTTTTCCCAAGAATTTCCCAGTACATTCCAATGTATAGCACCCTGAACAATCTATCTGTTCCAATGTATAGTGCACTCACTGATGACCTTAACAATTATGCAATTTTAGGGACCTTTGATTGCAACGGCCTTTACAAATGGATACCATTGAGCAGGTGTTCTTGTTGCCATCTCACTCTGAGGTATTAAAGTCTCTGCCATATATCTCTGCCTTGTCTGGGAGTGTCCATACATGTATGGGAGCTGAACATACATATAAGGTCACACCCTCTTCTCACTCCCCAACCCCATCCACTCAATACTTTTCTTTCTTTGGACTTCCTTTCCAAAATCTTTTCTCCCCACTCAGTTTCAGTCATACCCCTTTTCTCTTTCTCATTTTCTTCCCCTGCTCCCAATCTTCTCTCTCTCTCTCTCTCTCTCTCTCTCTCTCTCTCTCTCTCTCTCTCTCTCTCCCCCCCTTCCCTTCTTTTCTGCCTCCATCTACCCTTCCTTTCTCATCACCCTTTTCTTTCTTGAAATGTAATCAAGACTATGGGAAACTGGAAGGAGATCTTGTGCCCAGCCATGTGCCATGGGTGGGTTTGCTGGTTTATAAACACCAGGAAGCAGATCAAGAAAATGGCCCTGCCCAGCTTTCCCCAGGGAAATATCCCTGAGGAGGGGGTGCAAGTGGTCAGGGACTCCTGTGCCCTGGAGTAGGGTAAGTCCCCCTCTTCAGTTTCTGGAGTCTTTCCAGTGTTCAAAGAAAATTGAACCAATGAGAATTCTACAGTTAAAAAACTGAACTTAGTGTTTTACTGAAAAGAAAACATTTTTTGCCTATAACTGGTGAGCAATTATCCAGATTAGAGCACTAAAACCTGAGCAAATTAAATTAACGACATCACCTGCCTAACATGGGTTTGGATCACTGCCAGTTTCCTAACCTTTTTAACTGAGCTGAAGTTAATTAAATATTTTTTTGAATCGTGCAAAGTTGGGGTGGGGGGAGAACAGTAAGGGAACTTCCTGCCATCTTCACATTTGAGAGTAAATATTCGTCATTCTTAGGAAGACATCGTTGAAGAGGACACGGGCTTCTTCCTATGAAACCACCAAAGGTGTTTTTTGCTGGCATGTTAGTTTAGGGATTTGAAGTATGCTAATTACACGTGCCTCCCTCTTCAGGGTGGAAGAGTATAATAGTAGGGTACAGTTCTGAGCAACTCTTTCCTGCAGCTCATGATGTGTATTAGGGTTTGATGGAGTGTGGGAGGAGGCTAGAGGAATGGCCCTCTGTTATTTTGGCAGAATACCATAGTAGACATGAAGGGAGGAATGTGGTTATTTGGCAACAAATTCTCTAAAGTCCCTTCCAACTCTATGAACTTGCCATTGGGTTGGCCCACCTATCTAATCCTTTGCTGGGGTTATGAGTTGTAGGGAGAACCAGTCTCTGATTCTCAGCTCTAAAGGATAGATTTGCATTCCTTAAGGCAGGATGCAAAAGCTTCTTTCATTCTGCCTTTATAACATCTCCCATGGCTAGCCACTGAGTGGGGCCATGGTATAACGTGGGTATTTCAATGCCCAACCAAGTGACTTGACAAAATGCCTTTATTCAGCTAGGTGGCGCAGTGGATAGAGCATTGGCCCTGGAGTCAGAAGGACCTGAGTTCAAATCTGGCCTCAGATGCTTACCAGCTGTGTGACCCTGGGCAAGTCACTCAACCCTGATTGCCACCCCAAAAAAAATGCTTTCCCTTTATTACATCTGCCCTCATGTTTTGGCACAAACATCACTTCAGCAACTTGCATGGCATCCCACTGGGAAGACGGGCAAGGTGGACAGTCCTGTAGTAGAAAAGAGCTTTGACTCTGTCGTTAAGAGGAGTTATGTTTGCATCTTAGTTCTTCTTCTTAGGGAAGTAACTGAACCTCTCTGGGCCTCAGTTTCCTCATCTGTAGAAAGAGGAGGTTGGACCAAGGTGGTATCAGAGGTCCCTTCTAGCTCTGGGTCTTTGATCCTGTGAAAGGTATTGCCATTTTTGCAGGTGGGGAAAACTAAGGCACAGAGTGGCAAAGGACACACAGTCAACAAAAGAAACACCAGTAATCCACCCTGAAGACCCTATGGGACTTCTGTAGGTCTGTAGGACAGAGCCTCAGAGTGGCAAGCTGAGCTTAGGAGAATTTCTGAGGTTTTCTAATGTTAGTGCTCAGGGGTGGGGGGTAGCAGATATGTGGCCAAAGCAAACTTATACTTTGAGGAGAGTATTAGACAGAGAGGGGGGAAGGTTAACAAAGTCATGTCAACTAATCCAGCTGCCCATGTGCCCCCCCTTTTAACCAAGTGAATAATATGTCTGAGTTTCCCCCTACCCACCATGTGAGTCCTGACACTTTCATTGCCAGCCTGAGCCCAAGGCTATTAACTGTGTGAAGAGCTGCTCGCAACTAATTAAGACTGATTTAGGGGCAGAGGAAGAGAGGCAGTCACAGGAGATTGAGGAGAGAAATCATGTGACTGAGAGGCCTTGTTGTCTCAGATTATTTCAAGCCTTTGTGGAGTCTGAGGAGGGCGGGACCAGACCTTCCTTAATCAGGCTGGGCCAGATAGCCTCAGCCAATATCGCTGCTTGTTCTCCCAGAAAGGGATGAGGCAGTATTCCGTATCCACCCATTCCTTCACCCTCCTCCCGGTTCCCCATAGTGCCTTATTGCTTTTTAGGGGCATTCCATCCTCGGTGAATGTCTCTCAGAGCCCATCCTGTTTTGGTGATAAATTTTCCTCCCAGGGTAGAGTGGTGAAATCTGGAAGAAATGTGGAGCCTGGCAGGTGTGGGGGCAGGAGGGGAAAGAGAGGTGAACTGGACAGCAAAAGACTAGGAGGTATTGCAGGCAGGTCACAAGTCTTAGGACCAAAACAGTCACTAGCTTTTAGCACCATCTGTACAAGGCAGGTAGATGGTCTAGATTTAAGCAAATGGCCCAAAACAGGGAAGAACAATTAGCAAGTCTACAAACCATGATTCTGTTTCTGCTGCTGTAGACAAAGCTCAAAGAAATTCCTTTTGAGTGTTGTGAGTTTGGCACCCTGGCATGAAACATAGCCCTTATGAAATTCAAATATGCTGGTGGCTGCAAACATATTTTCATTATTTAGACACATCTAGCTTTAGAAATAGACACAGATGCAGAAACAATCAGTGGGCGTATTTGTTCTATATATAAATTCAGAGAGACCCTGATTTACACGTAGCATGTTGATAGTTCATGGACTATAGCTACCTTCCTTTGCTTCATTACTGAAGGCAGCCAGACCTATATAAAACATACCCTTTGAATCAGGCCAGCAAGAGTAGCCCACATCCCCGCCCCCAAATCCAGATCCAGGGTAGAAAAGAGGTTCCTTACTTGTGAGCTTAGGACAGCTGGAGGATGGGAGTGAGGGGTATTAACTGATTGCAGAGGGTGGTCCAATCCAGTACTGTAGTGTCCAGCTGCTATCCAGTGGGCCTCCACATGGTGGTTCGAAGGGGACGGTCCTCAAAATTTGTATAGATTACAAAGGGGTCCTCATACACACAAAAGTTTGAGAACTACTGGCCCAGATGCCTAATTACACACACAAATAGTGACACAGGGCCCATAAGCCACTTTTGAAATTTCTGTGTGAAAAGTAGCCCACCTACCAGTAACACTTCTCTCCTCCAACCCCCACCCCTCTCTGTGTGTTCCCATTCTGGGTGTGTCTGTCCTCTCCTTTCCAACAGAGCATACCTGGATGTCCAGGCAAGACTGGGCGAAGTTTCTGAGTGGCCCTTTGTTTAGGTGATGTCTTCAGACCTGGACACCTTCAGCCTCACTCCCCACCCCCACCCCCACTGGAGATGGCTCACTTCGGACTGAGGGTTGAATTCAATCTCATCATCTCATGAATCTGCTGTACTATATAAGATAACAGCTTTTAAAAATGTGTATATAATCCATGATTTTTGTGGGTTTTTTGTTTTTTTTTCTTGATAGCTCCCCTTGTCCCATCCTCACCCCCATACCCTTCCTTTTAAATATCTTTGAATCACATTTGGTAGTGTTTTTGACATAGTCTAGTAGCCTTGTCGCTTTAATATGTAGTTAAAAGCTAACCATAGTATAACTGTTATATTAAGGATTTTACTTTCTTTTAAAAAAAAAAGTTTTTTTGGTTGTGATTTTTGGTTCTGTTCCTGCTTCAAGGATGCTGAGATGGTAATGTGACTCTCAACCTTTTGGTGCCCATTCTGAAATTGTATAACTTTTCAGGTGGAATTTTAGCACACTCTGAAATTCGAAGTCGAGAAACGCTGGAGCGGGAGTTGGGCATAAAAGTTTCTCATTTGCATTTGTAGAAGCGAGAGCATAGCTTAACTAACAGGCTCTTTAGCGATTCATTTTTGTGATGTCTCTTTGTTAACCTAAGTATATCTATTTTCGGCAATAAGGTAAGGACGACAACATTTCAGTCGTCCTTCTTTTCTATAAGTGCTTTTTTCTGTTGAAAGAGGTGATATTATAAGATTTTTTGAAATTGTGAATTCTGGAGAAAAAAATAATAAGTGCTGTAAATACAATTCCATTAACTACATAGAAACTATTAAGAAAGAGAAAATGAAAAAAAAAAAACTATTTTTGTGAGGGACTTCGTCCCAGGCAGTTTGATGATCTGTGGAAAGAAACAAAAAAGGAAACCAATTTTTTTTTAAAAAAAAAAAAAAGGTCAATTTTTGAGTTTTAACGTCTAAGAACAATCAGCTGCCAGGGCTGCCCTTGATGAAGTCAAAAAGAACACAGTTTAGCTCTTTTGTCAGTACATTAGACCTAAGAATTCTACTAGTGTCACACCAGCATACTCACTGCTCCTTTGTACACAGCTTCCAATGAACAGTCTAGTTGTATTTTTTAATTTAAACTATGAAATACTGCTTTTCCCGAGACTTTGAAAAAGATAGCAATGTTAATATTTAACGTATTTAAAGTTCAAAGCACACCTGTTTGGCTTGGGGGAGGGGGGAGGGCATATTTTTTTAGTCATTTAAAAAATTAGATTCGTTTTTATCGTCCAATCATTTCAGCTCCTCCAAGTGTCACCCAAGACGCTTCCCTCTTTTCTCCCCTTCCTCTCTCTCCCCCTCCCCCAGTCTGGAGCCCTTGGGCCAGGGATGGCTAGTTCTCCATTGTTGATATCTTTATCCATTATTCTTTCCATTAACAAATTAAGAAAGCAAACTCTTTATGTTTTTTTTTTAATACCTCAGTGCTGCGAGTATCACCAGAGAGGCTAGGGAAGATTTTTTGTTTTGTTTTGTTTTTAATTTATTGTAGATGTAAACAGAATTAAAACATTTTTAAAAAGTATAAACATCACTGCACTGTGACTGGTGGGAAAAACTGACAATTTCCTGTTTGCACATGTTTAATATTTGGCTGTTATAATATATGGTCCTCAGTTGGGGAAAAGATACTTATGATGAAGGATATTTTTTAATTTAATTTTTTTAATATTGGTAAATAGGCCTGCAACAGCAACTTAGAAAAGTACAACTCAGTAGATGGCATTAAACAACAGCAACACCAACAACATACTGTAGTGTGAATATATTTTTCTTTTTTTAACGTGATATTGACAAGTTTTATTAATATTTTTTTAAATTGTTACGTTTATAAATTTGGTACTCGAGGCACAGCCAGTATGAGACACTGAATGCGACATTTATTATAAAGAGCTGCTGCACTCCTATTTTTATAAATGTTACTAATGAGTAGACTAATGTAGGCATTCACTAGGCAGGGTAGCGCAAAGGCATCTTCAAGCAAGAGGCGCCATGATGCTGAATGGAAAGGAAGGAAAAAAAAGCTTTGGGTTTTTTTTTCTTTCTCAGTTCTGATTAAGTAAATAAAATGAATCATGCTCTTTGTTTTTCCAACATAACATTTTAGGGTTGTTGTGGGTTTTGGTTTTGTTTGGGGTTTTTTTTGGGGGGGGGGTTGGTTCTTTCTTATTTTGGAACAACCAGGTTAAGTATAAAATGCTGGACGCTTTTTAAATATTGAGACTTGATCAAGTAATAACAATAAAGTAGATGGTTCTTTAAAAAAAAACACAAAAAAACAAAAACCAACAAAAAAAAACAACATAAAAAAGGAAGTCAATTCCCTGTGATTCAATGTCTGTGCCAGGGAATTTTTTATTAATATTTTGTCCATGTTGAGGATGTACTGTACTACCATTTGTTTTCTCTTCATTCCCTGTCACCTCATAGATGATTCTTTGTTGACCATTGTCTGTTAATAATGTATAAAATGGCTATCTTGTAAGTGTGCTGTCCTGATACTAGTGTAGTAACTTTTTTTCTCCTCTTTCTTCTAGTACATATTGGTAGGTGTATTGTAATTAAGGTTAAAAAAAAATTAGATGTAGTTATTCAGATTTAGGACCAGTAAGGATAGAACTTTCTCTTATTTAAGAAAACAAAATGCTAATTTTGGGGCAGTTTTTTTTTCTTTTTTAATTGTCTTTTTTAATTTTAAGGTCAATTTTCTTTTCTTTGTTTTTTTTTCTTTATTTTTCTTTTCCTTATTTTTCTTTTTTTTTTTCTGATCTGATGTGGTTTCAACTAACCAAAGGTCTCACAATGTTAAAATGCTGGCCAACTCCCCGGCATTTTGTAGATTCCCCGCCCCCCCCTTAACTTTCAAGGGGTCTGCCATACTACCTTAAATGCTAATGCTAGATATGCAAAACTGGATTTTTTTAATTTATTTTTTAAAAGAGGGAGGCATGGTATATTAAAATGATTTTACTAAGAGAAAAAATATTTTTTTAAGAATGTTCAGAAGAAATTGATAATCTGTGTGAATATGTTTTAGATGTTTATATACCTTTTGAAGAGACCCAGTAGCCCATAGCACAAATATTGTGGAATCTGATATGTTTCAATGTGGCTACCTAGGTTAAGGTTCACGTTAGTCCCCCCCCTTCCCCCTGCCCCAATCATCTAGAAGTCCATTTTGAAAGATTTTTGTAAATTATTTTAGCACTGATGTTCAGCCTCGTCTTTGTTTCAGTTAAGCTCAATGGCGACCTGGGAACCACCTTTTATGGGGGAGAATACCATTTGAGCAATCAGTTCTCCTTCTCCCCCAAGTTTGGGAAATAGCCACTTGTGTGACATTCTAGCCGCCAGTTGGGCAAGTCACTTCACCACTTCGGGCCTCAGTTTCCTCAACTGTAAAATGAGGGGGTTGGACTAGATGACCCTTCAGGGCCTTTCCAGCTCTACCTGGCTATGGTTCTGTCAGTCTAATTCCATCTGCCCAGGCCCCCAAGAGCACCTTGTCTCCCAATGGAAAGAGCATGGAATTTGCTGGACAGCTCCTGCACCCCTGTTCCTCTCCCATCCAGAAAGGGCAGTATTTGAGAGGACAGAATCCCTGCTTTTCTCTCCAGGAGCATTTTGAAAACATGGACAAGCCCAGCCTTCCTCACCCCACCCCAACCCCCATTGGAAAACCAAACAGAGCACAGGGCTCCCTCCCCACCCCACCACCCATTGGCTTGATTCAAACGAAGCCTGACCTGGCCTTTGCATTTCTATCCTTCATAATGTTTGTTTTAATTTGAACTTTGTAGCTTGGACTTTAAGGTAGCATGGCTCTATTGCTGTCCATTTAATTTCTCATCTTACAGCAATCCACAGCCAGTAAATGTTACACACATCTTATTAGACTAGTTCAATCATTGGGTAATTGTTGGTTCTAATGACCTGAAAGGTGTTCAGTTTTTTGTTTTTTGTTTTTATGGTTTTGGGTTTTTTTTTGTTTTTGTTTTGGTTTTGTTTTGTTTTTTCCTTTCTTTCTTTTTGTTTTTTTTTTTGTTCTATTTTTATTTTCTGGCTAGGAAGAAAAAAATTACCAACCTATTTTGATCTTTAGTGCAAGCGAGGGCTAGGGACTTAGCCTCCACCTCCACCAACCACACTGTTTCATTCTGCCATTCACTTACTTACTGCAGCATAATCAAGAATAAAGCAATATAGTTTACTACATTTTTATTGATGGTCAGCCATGCTTTCTGTATTATATTGCATATGAAATTGTTTACAAAAAAAAAGAACACTAACTCATACTTATCTTTAGTCTATTGGAAATGGCACGCAGGGACAGAGGGAATTTGGGGGGAGGAGAATATTTTTCTTGAATGTGCTTCACAGGCCAAGATATTTTCCCAAGGAAGGGGATAGCAAGGGATCTGTGTGGGGAGCAAAAGGGAAGGAGAAGCAGGCACATTGGAGATAGATATACACTGGTGGGTCCTCCTGTCCTCATCCTAATGGCATTGAAATACGCAGAACTCAGCTCAGCCCATCTCTTGGGCACAGACACTACATGAGGAGATCTTCTGTAAGTTAAGCAATACTTTAATACTGTAGTAAGTTTGTTTTTTTTAACCAAATAAACACACACACACACACACACACACACACACACACAAAACCACCCCATTGGCAGAAGGGCCCTTCATCAAAGCCCTGTGGCCAAAAGCTACCAAACAATCAAAATGGATTGTCTTTGACAGAATTTCATTTTAGATCTAGGGAGCCGGGTCAGGTAGGGGTTGGGGGGGTGGGGGCTGGACAGACTAAAAAAGCATCAGAGGCCTCTCCCAGCGGCTCTCTGTCACTGTATTCTGTACATACTGTCCCATCCCGTGTGGAATCTGTGAGTGTCATACTGAGTATGGTGGGCCAGCAAACCCACTGTTCATGGTGTATTGTAAAGTCAAAATTCCATGTGTACTAGGATGCAAGTTGAAGCATTTCATGTGGACATCAATGTATCTAAATAAAACTTTCCCCAGCACTGTGGCTGACCTCACCCTTACTTTTATACTTTAGTATGAAACTGATGAGAACTTTGGTAGTGAGTATTTTTTTTATATATATACATATATATGTATCTATATATATATATATCAAGCATCTTTCAGGTCTTTGTGTGTGGCTTACTTAAAGCCCTGTTGTAAAAACTACTATGTGGATGGCAGTCTCTCACATCTCAGATGTGGAAAGTATAATTTTATATTTGTATTTTCAAATAAATAAGTTTGTGAAAGGTTTCCATCCTCTACTGTGGTCCAGAAATCAATGTGTTTGTCTGACAAAAAAATAAAATAAAATAAACTGTTTTGAACAGAGGCGTTTGGTACTTTTTTTTCGTTCCAGGGAATCAGCTGGCATTCTGTCTCTGAGGCCTTGGGGGAGGGGGAGGAGGAAAGTGGGGAGAGAAGTGGGTGAGTTAAATCAACAGGTTCCTTTGTACCCTTCTAGAGGTTCTAGGCCTGTTCCAAGTCATTGGGAGCCTGGGTAATGAAAAGGCCTGTTCCTGCCCTCAAGGAGTTTCCATTCTTTTTTTGGGGGGGGTGAGGCAATTGGGGTTAAGTGACTTGCCCAGGGTCACACAGCTGGTAAGTGTCATATGTCTGAGGTCAAATTTGAACTCAGGTCCTCCTGACTCCAAGGCCAGAGCTCTATCCACCGTGCCCAGGAGTTTCCATTCTAATGAAGGAGATAAAGGTCTTATACTTGGTTTCAAGAAATTGACTTCATGAGGGAGAGGGGAGAGGGGGAGAAAATTTGGAACTCAAAATCTTATGGAAGTGAATGTTGGAAACTAAAAATAAATAAATAAATTTATTTAAAAAAAAAAGAATTTGACTTCACAAGTACAAGATGGGGAGAAGCATGGTTAGAAAGCAGCATGTCTGAAAAAGATCCAATGGGCTTAGGTTGACTTTAAGTTCAATAGGACCAATGATGTGACATGGTGGCCACAAAAAAAGATAATACAGTTGAATTAAGAAAGACATTTCCAGGGATTAGGTGGTAGTTTTACCATCCTTTGCCCTGTTCAGATCACAAATATGTAGTATTGTGTCCAGTCCTGGGCACCACACTTTAGGAAGTGCTCAATTGGAAATTAAAGGAAGGGAAGGGGGATATTGAGCCTGAGGAAGAAAAGACCAGGGAAATGGGGTATAAAATCTCTTGTCAAGCAAGAATTCAAAGGGCTGCCATGTGGCCACAGAACTAGACTTGTTCTATTTGGCTATAAAGAGCAGAACTAGGGGCAACTAGATGGCACAATGGATAGAGCACTAGCCCTGGAGTCAGGAGGATCTGAGCTCAAATCTGACCTCAGAAACTTACTAGCTGTATGACCCTGGGCAAAGTCACTTAACCCTGATTGCCTTTAAAAGAAAAAAGGCAGAACTACGATCATTGGATGGAAGTTACAGAGAGGCAGTTAAGCTTGAGGTAATGAGAAACTTTAGAGCACTTCACCAAAGAAATGGACCCTCCTTCATTGGAGATCTTCAAGTGATCAATGGATAAACACTTGTCACATATAGAGGAGACCCTTTTGAGGAGAATGGGTTGGCCTAGATTGGCCACTGAAGTCCATTCCAGCCCTGTGATCCTATGATTTATTGAGAGATGCCTCAACATAAATTTATTGCTACAAAGAAGGCAACATTCAGGTGGAAATTGTAGAAGAGAGATCATTGATGGGGAACAGAGTGGTCTGGGTTAATTAGAAGGCTTCTTGGAGACTGATGGCTGGGGATAGAATCCTAGAATAGTATGGCTAAAAGAGCCGTACTTGGAGATTTACCACCACATACTTAAGATGGCAAAGACCTCATGACCAGCAGCCCAGGGTGCTTTACTCTAGAATGTAATCCATGGTGCTCTTAAAATCCAAGTAAACATCTGTCCTGAAATAGTAAATAACCAATTAAGCAACTATTGCCATTGTTCACTTGTTTGGTTGTGTCCAATTCTACATGACGCCATGGACAAGTGCATGGAGTTTTCTTGGCAAAATTACTAGAGTGGTTTGCCATTACCTTATTCATGTGCCCCTATTTTACAGATGAGGAACTGAAGCAAATAGGGGTTAAGTGACTTTCCCAGGGTCACACAGGTAGTGAGACTCAGATCTTCCTGAATCCAAGTCCAGCAGTCTATCCACTATCTATCTGCCACAGGGCTGCCCCAAACAACTATAGTAGGTGGCAAATTTTGTTCAGCAACAACACCTCAGGGGGTCACTCAGATCTAACCACCAAGCAACAGCCTAGTTCTAGCCTCTCCAGAGGTACAGGGGGAGCTGGAGACACAGCTTGGCATTTAGAATCAGAAAATCTGGATTCTAGTCTCACTTCTACCAGCAACTCCTTAAGGTGGGCCCTTAAACATCTCTGGCCCTCCATTTTCTCATTTGTAAGATAGAATAGATTCTCTACCCACTTTACCTTACCTAGGTTGAGGATAGAATGAGATCATTGATGGGAATGAGAGGAAAAGGGTGGAGAAGGTGGAAAGAAGTGGGAGAGGAAGGAAAGAAGGGAGAGAGGAAGGGAGGGAAGGGCATTTATTAGGGCTTCCCATGTGCTAAATACTGTGCTCAGTATTGGGGACACAAATGCAAAAATGAAGATAGACTGTTTCCTCAAGGAACTTATACATTACTTTACATTCTAATGGGAAAGATAACAAATGGAAGTGGTGGCCAGGGAGGGATAGTTTGATTTGGAAAGTTAAAAGCCTGGTGACTGGAGCCATTGAGGAGTGGATTAACACACTCCATCCAGGAACAATGACAAAGGTCATTTGATTATTGTTCCAGAACCAGAAAGGGGAGGGGGATGGGAGAATGTGATCCTAAGGCATGAAGTGGAGAATGGCTGGAGCCAGGCCTAGATGTATTGGGCAACTGAGGCAACCTCAGGGTCCCCAGGGTGGAATTTCCAAGTATGAAAGAGTTAAATCCTCTAGAGTTTGGTTTCCAGTCTAAGTGGCACCAGCTGGTGAAGAAATGGCAAAGAAGAAAAACACTAGGAACCCTGAGAGAAGGAGGAGATACTCCAGAGTTTATCAGTGAGGGAAGTAGGAGGAGATAAATGGAGAAAGCACATTCTACCATATCCTTTTACCCCATTGGCTGTGGGGAAAGAGAGATCCAGCCCCCTGTCCTGATTTCAAGAGTTTTACCTAAAATTCAAGCCAGATGACAGCTTGCTTCTTATGCACTCCTAGAGCTTCCCTTCCTACTCATCTGTGCTGCTTTCTCTGCTCTAGGTGCCCACCACTTCCACTCATGGGAAAACAGGGCTTGGGAATAGGGCATCACAATACCAATCCTCTTCTTTCCAGGAGAACCTCTACCCTAGACTGCTCCCTTTTCCAAAATGGCCCCAGATCAGGAAGGGGAGAGACCTCTGTCCTATAGCCCAACTTTTCCCATTGCAGAAATACCCAGATATTTCTTCTTATGTCATACACTTTTCTCACCTGACATCAAACTAAAGATGTAGCCTGAGTGATTTACAACAAAGGAAAGAAGGCCCTCCATCTTAGGGAGGCCTCTTATGATCATAGGATTTAGGGCTGGAGACTAGAGGGACTGTTCTATCTCAAGGCCCTCATTTTCCAGGGACAACATTGAGAGCCAGAGAGGGGAAGGAACTTGCCCAAAGCCCCTACAAGTACTAGGGAGTAGAGCCTGTATTCAAACCCAGGATCTCAGACTCCTGAGCTCTTTCCATTATACCACACTGCCTCTCCTGGCCAAGGCACCAAGCAGGAAGGTTATGGGTTTGTCAAAGTGGGCTTGGCAGCAAAAATGAGAATAAGGGGTGAATCAGAACAGAGAATAACATTATGGTGATAATTTTAAAATTATCATAAACTCAATAACCACCAAAAAAGAGAAACACACAAATAAAATTACAACAAAATAATACCTCCCAAATGAGTTCAGTCACTGAAATTAGAGAAAAGCTTCAGAATTGTGCCCTCTGAATTACCTACTATCCACAGGTTTCGAGCCTTCTTTCAATATGTGGGGATTAACATTACAAAATAAAGAAAAATTTTAAATGCCTTATTTCCGCCTTCTGCCTAATATCCTTGCTACTCTTGTCTCTTCTCTGTGAAACCACCACTATTCAGAATCTTCTTTTCCAAGCCAACCCTGAACCTGGAGCTGCTCCAACTTGTTCTGAATCATAGAGTGAAGATGCCCCCAGAAACCTAAGACTCCTGGCTTCCCTCCCTTAGCCAATATGGCCCCCTCTCTCCTCTGACACTGCCACCACTCTAGCGTAGACCCTTGTTGTCTCCTCCTAGATTACTGCAGCAGCCTGGTGTGTCTGCCTGCTTCACATCTCTCCCCACTCCAATCCATTCTCCATTCAGCCACTAAAACGATTTTCCTAAAGCACAGGTCAGAGCACATCACCACCTCCCCTGCCCCCCACCCCCACCCCTTACTAAATAGGCTCCAGTGGCTTCCTATCGCCTCTAGGAGCAAATACAAATCCTGTTTGGCATTCAAAGCCCTTCATAACCTTGTTCTCCAACACATACTCTTCGATCCAGTGACACTGGCCCCCAGGATGTTGTTACACAAACAAAACACTCTATCTTTGGGTTCTTGGTACTTTCTCTGACTTTCTGCTCCAACTACTAACCTCAATGGCTTCCTTTAAGTCCCAACTACAATCCCACCTTCCCCTCCCCACCTCCCCCCCCACTCCTCTTAATTCTATTACCTTCCCTTCAGTTTATCATCTATAGAGCTTGCTTTGTATATATATATATTTTGGCATGTTGTCTCTCCCATTTGATTGTAAGCTCCTTGAGCGCAGGAAATGTCTTTTGTACTTTTTGTGCTTAGCACAGTGACTGACACATAGTAGGCACTTAATAAATGTTGATTGATTGACTGCAGCCAGGGCCCAAAAGACATGAGGATCCCTGACCACATCCTTGGTTATATCACCCCTTTCCAGCCTGCTTTGAAGGTATTAGTCCCAGCCTCAGTGTGAGGGGAATCAATGGATGCTTCTAGATTGGAAGTGTCAGTTCTGGTCCCAGTGAGTGTGTGTTGTGGGGGGGGGGGGCCGGGGTGCAAAGGGAGGAAGCAGTTCCACAGACTGACCTAGTCTCCTTTTTCTTTTTCTCCCTTTTTTTTGGTGGGGAGGCAAACAGGGTTAAGTGACTTGCCCAGGGTCACACAGCTAGTTAAGTGTCTGAGGCTGGATTTGAACTCAGGTCTTCCTGACTCCAGGCCTGGTGCTCTATCCACTGTGCCATCTAGCTGCCCCATGTCTCCTTCTGCTATTATCCTTGCCTCCCCGCTCCTGCTTCCTTGTGTGGCTGCAGTTAAGCCAAACAGCTTTCCCTTAAATATTCCAAATAAACGAGCCGGTTACTTTAAGCATGGAATGAATAGAAGGAGAGCTATCCTCAGAGCCAAGAAGACCTGTCTAATATATACCAGTTGTGTGACCCTGGGCAAGTCACTTAACTTCTCAATGCTCTAGTCTAGGCAACTCTCCAAGGCTAGAAATTGCAGAGCAGGTACTGACCTGCATTGGTAGAGGAAGTTTCCTCACATGGGAACTGAATGAAATCAAAGGTCTAATCTTGTTCCCTAGTGCTTTTAGCTTTGACCTGTCATCAGGGGTGGGGAGCCTGTGGCCTCGAGATTGACTTGAGACAGTCAAAGGGCCACACTTGAGGACCTAGAGGTCACACCCCTGGCCCTATCTGATTCCTCTGTGAGGCCCATTTGGTCCTAGCAACATACCCTGACAGACAGTCTGGATAATTCTTGCCATTTTGCACCCACAGTTTTGACAGGGAATAGGGAATATGGGGGTGGGAGAGAAGGGCAGCACATGGAGTTCCTTCTAGCAGGACAGGCTAGGTCTAGGAAGCCAAAAGGAGAATATTTGGAAACACAACTCCTGGCTGCTCCTAGCCCTGACTACAAAAGGGTGAACGGGATAGGCTCTTCCCTCTTAGAAGGAGGCCAGAGGGCCTCCCCAGGCTCCTGGTCAAGTTGTCACAGTGCCCCCCAAGGCAGCCGCTGCACTCTATAATACCCCAAACTGACCCCAGTATGTGACCCAAGAGGATACTTCATCTGAGGCCCCCAATTTGCTATAAGCCATGTGTAGGGATTAGTACTAATCCCCTAAACTGACCAGCCAGCTATAACTACTACTCCTTGGCCCTCTGGTCCCTGGCTAATTGATGTGACATATCGACAAGCATGCTCCTAGGAAAGGCAGGCAAGCCACCACCCACCATTCCAGCTCAGTAATCACCACTGATTAAAAACAAGTTAAGCAGCAATGAAGGCGGAAACCTACATTAGCCAAACGACCTTGTCTATGTCCTACCACAGATAGATGGAAGCGATTATGAAGGCATCACTTAAAATGTCTACAAACATTAATGACTGTTTGAATTTCCACAAGATTTATAGGGAAGCCGGGTTTGCCTCTCCATTGATTCCTTTCTCCTCCATCTGTATACATGAATTTCTGTGGAGGAAGAGGTTGAGCCAATCAGATCGTGGGATTTGAAAGTGGAAGGGTCTTGAAGACAACCACGAAAGGGTTTAGCACCTTTTTTGTGTTATGGACCCTTCGGCAGTTTGGCCAAACTGATGGCCCCTCCACCACCCTCAGGAACCAGGCTGAAATCAGGGCTGGTGGTTTGGGAGGGGGCACCTGGATTCCCGGGCTTCTTGAGCTCGGGGTCCTGGGCTGTCTCCATCAGAATCTAAGGGGAGGTGCTAGTCAAGATGGTTTGACTGCCTGCCTCACCCTCACAGAATAAGGTTTTTAAATAATTGCAGGAAGTGATTCTTTTCAGTCAGAGGTTTGTGAATATACAGATGCAGTTTTTTCTGTCCAAGTTCACAGCCCTTCCCCATCCCCAAGATCTGTCCATGGATAGCGGTAATCCCTGCCCATGGTTTGTAGTGCCTTAGGACTTTATGGACCCCAGGTTAAGACATTGTTGTTGTTCAATTGTGTCTGACTCTTCATGATTCCACGGACCATACTGTCCATGGGATTTTCTTGGCAAAGATACTGGGGTGGTTTGCCATTTCCTTCTCCAGCTCATTTTACAGATGAGGAAACTGAGGCAAACAGAGGTTAAGTGATTTGCCCAGGGTCACTACAGCTAGTGAGTGTCTAGGTCAAATCTGAACTCAGGTTTTCCTGACTCCAGGCCCAACACTCTATCCACTGGGTCACCTAACTTCCTTAACAGAGGTTAAGTGATTTGCCCATGGTCGCGCAGTTAGTAAGTGTCTGAGTTCACATTTAAACTCAGGTCTTCCTGAGTCCAGGCCCACTCTGCCACCTAGGTGTGCGGGTTAAGAACTCCTGATCTAATTCAACTCCCTTATTTTATAGAAGAGGAAACTGAAGCCCCAAAAGATGAAGTGACTTTCTTAAAGTCACATAGGTCATAGGATGAATTAATGAAAAAAGTATTTATGAAGTGCTCACTTGTTAAAGGCAGAGCAGCTAGATAGCGCCACAGTGCGCAGAGAACCAGGCCTAGAGTTAGGAAGACTCATCTTCCTGAGTTCCAATCTGGCATCAGTCACTTCCTAGCTATGTGACCCTGGGCAAGACACTTAACCCTGTTTGCCTCAGTTTCCCCATCTGTAAAATGAAGGAAATGGCAAACCAGTCCAGTATCTCTGCCCAAAAAAACCCAAATGGAGTCACCAAGAGTCAGACATGACTAAAACTACTGAACAATACCAGTGGTATCAAACTCAAATAGAAATGGATCCCTGCAGCCACATATTGACTCAGGAAAACAAAAGTGAACATTATCTACATTATTTTGTATTTTTTCTTTATTTTGTCAAATATTTCTCAATTACATTTTTATCTGGTCGGGGGATACACTTGGGAGTTTGACACTTCTGGTCTTGATTAGAATTTAAACCCAGGTCTTCTGGCTCTAAATCCAGTGTCTTCTTTTCACTACACATCTATAAGGGTCCTGTCCAGCTTGAATGTGCTATCATAGCTCTCTATGTATCTCTATAATTAGATTCTAAGATTTCCCCATGGCTGGGGAATTGGGTAATCCAATACTTGGTTCATAGAGAGCCACCCCATCACATAAACCATAAATGGATCGGCAATTTTCAAAGAGTTGGAACACAAGAAGCCCTGGAACTAGACTGAACATCCTTTAATCTTTCTTTAATGATTCACAAGACACTTCAAGGATCTTGCAGGGGGGACCAGAGTCTTTGTATGAATGTAAATGTTCTCTGTACTATAACATTTGATAGATGCCCCATCTCATAGAAGTGTCTGAAGAACAGAATGCTGAAACATAAGGTTTATGGCAGGAAATAATGGCCAGTCACATTTGCATGGCACTCTGTGCCTTCCCATCCATTCTCTGATTTGACTCTTACAACAGCAACCTAGTAGGTTTGGAGGCAAGAGAGAGATTGTCCACATTTTATAGATGAAAACGCTGATATCCAGAAAGGCAGAGCGATTTGCATAAAGGTACATGGCTTATAAATGGCAAAGCTAGGACTAGAATCCAGCTTTTCTAGGTTTCAGTCCAATCCCTGTTCCATGACACCCCTTTGCCTCTCCATATGTAATATACGAGGTGTTCTAAGGAGGTTTGTGCCATTTAATCTATTAAGGCTTAAAAGTATTAAGACTGAACTAAGACTTTCAGGATACCCTTTTCACAGAGGAAGTCTGCATGTGTGAAGGTGTGAAATGTACCTGAAGTTGTGAGTGTGCTTGTTTTTGGATTGGTTCTGTGATTTCACTGTCGTAGTGAAATCCTAATGGGGAAACTCACTAGGAAACTGTCAATGCAGATTGGCACTGCCCCGAAATTCATAGTACCTCATGCCTGGAGTCAAAAAGATCTAAGTTCAAATCTGGCCTCAGACACTTACTAGCTAGCTGTGTGACCCTGGGCAAGTCACTTAATCCTATTGGCCTCAGTTTCTTCCTCTGTAAAATGAGCTAGAGAAGGAAATGGCAAACCACTCCAGTATCTCTGCCAAGAAAACCCCAAATGCGGTCAACCACCGACCAGCAACAACACTAGTGACATCTTTTTACACGGCTACAATCTCAACAAGTACCTCTGAGTCTAATGACAAAGCTGGACCTGAATCTGGTCAGGCTCTTTCCTGCAAAAGAATATTCCTGTACCTGCTCATGATACCAGTGTCCAGAAAGCATTTTCACTACCCAAAGACCTCCCTGACCCCATGCACACGTTGGGAATTCACCTGGTAGATGGGAACCATTACAGCCTCAGAATGAGGGAGAAGACAGAAATTTCAGCCACCCCAGGCTGAAAACAGTCATATAAGGTTGGTTGGAGTTAGGTAGGGGTAAATCACGGCAGAACAGTGCTCAGGCTGGCCACAAAGAAGAGGAGATGTGCTCCGTGTGCCCCTGCTATCTCCTGCCATTTCCTTGTACTGTAAAGTTTGGAAAATGGGTATTACAACTGAAGCCATCATGATATACTGATTCCTCTCTCACTCCTCTCAACAGCTATTTGCTGAAGATGGTTCAAGTATTAGTCAGATGGGACTACCTTGCTCAAACCTTGTCTCTCTTTTGAAAAATGTAGCTATATGAGTGGTATCCCAGAAGACATACCCAAAAGGTTCTTTACCCTGACTCTGGTGGCCTCACAAGGGCATCTGCTTGCGTGGAGATGGGGGAGGTTCGGGGAAAAGCTCCATTAGCTGTGTGACTTTGGGCAAGTTACTTAACCCATACTGGGCCTCAGTTTCCCTTTCTGTAAAATGGACACAATAAGGACAGCTAGGAGGCACAATGGATAGAGCACTGGCCCTGGAGTTGAGAGGACCTGAGTTCAAATTTGATCTCAGACACTTACTAGCTGTGTGACCCTGGGCATGTCACTTAACTCTGTTGGCCTAACAAAAAAATGGACACAATAGTGAAAGAGAAACATTTACTGTTGAAGAAACTGAGGCTCAAAAAGGCAAGGTGATTTGCCAAAGATTATAAAGGTAATAAATGGAAGAGTCAGAATTTGACACTCTTTCCATTGTACCCCAATCACCAACCTCATGTGAGGATCAGCTCCTTGAAAGGTGGGACCATGTTTTTGCCTTTCTTTGTAACTTCAGCACTTAGCCCTGTGTATGGCACAAAGTAAACTCTTGATAAATGAGAGGCAGCTAAGCAACTAGCTGGGACAGTGGATAGAATGCTGACCTTAGGAACTTAGGAAGACCTGAGTTCAAACCTGGCCTCAGACATTTCCTAGCTGTGTGACCTCGGGCAAGTCACATAACCCTGTTTGCCTCAGTTCCTCATCTGTAAAATGGGGATAATAATAGCATCTACCTCACATAGCTGTTATGAGGATCAAATGAGATGTGTGCTTTCTAAGCCTTAAAGCAATATATAAACGCTAGCTATTATTAATAAGTGTTTGTTGACTGGTTGACCGATCAACCTACAAAAATGATTGGAATGGCCTGTCTAGAGACAAGTTGAATAGTGGAGGAATCTACTACCCAAAGGAAGCAGAAAGAGTCATTGGAGTCAGAGGACCTAGATCCCTAATCCTGGCTTCATCATTCGCTCCTCGATGATCTCCAGCAGGCCTCTTTCCCTTTCTTTGTCTCATTTTCCTCATCAGTAAAATGGGGGTATGGGCTTTGGATATGAGAGCTCCTATGGTCCTCTCCTGCATCTCTTGTCCAGCCAGTTCCCAGCTCAAGGCCATCGTGTTGTCTCTTCCCAGAGATCTTAGAATCCCAAGAGCCTAAGGGAAGAGACCTAACTCCCTCATCTTACACTGTTGTGCAAAGGGGAAGCTATTCTCCCTTCCTGACAATGGCTTTGACTGGAACAAACCCCATTGGCAGAGGCAGCTTTGCCCACAGGGGCCAGAGACACTGAATCTACCTGTCTTTGTTCGTAGACAGGGGACGGGGCTTCTGTGCACGGCAGATCCAGCTAAGCTTGGCAAGCCACCAAGGCCCTGGGAGCACAAAGGTGCAGACAGGCAGGAGCCTCTGTGGCCAGCTCTGACCTCAAGGTAGAGAGGGAATGAGTCATCCTGGGACTTCTGTGACAAGCTCAGGCATCAGCATCTCCCTGAGGCTCCTGCTCTAATAAGCTCCCATCTTCCCCAAGCCTCCCCTAAAGAAAGGCAGGCTTTTCACTAGAGGGCCTTTGGACGGGTAGCTAACAATGCTCTCCCCTCAACAATCACTGTGGGGCCCCAGATGCCAGCAAATCCAGGAGAAGGAACATGGAATCAATAGTACAACAATAGGCCCCACTCTTCCAGCTCTATTCTTGCATTATCTGTTCTCCAACAGAGCAGAACATTCAAAAGCTCAGGAAATCACGAAAGAATTGGTCTGATTTCTGACATCGGTGGGCATTGGATCTAACACCTCATGTTCCATTCTCCTTTTCCTCTTCCCCATTCCTCTCTGAACAGTGGGCATAAGGAATGGGCTGAGGGGGTCTGGGTCAGGGAAAGGAAGCATGTCACTACAGAGAGCATGCAGAGACTGAGGGTCAAGTCTCCACTTCATTTAGAGGCTGGGAGGGGCCTCTGAGAACCAGAATCTGGCTAATCATTCTGATTGGTAAGCTGACCTGGGTTGCCTTAAAAAAATAATGCTCAATGTGCCACACAGCCTCCCCATACCCCTTAACAATGGTCAATACCCCTTGCTCAGATCAGCTCAGGTAGAAACAAGCCTGAAAATAAAATGAGTCCAATTCTCCCAACATATCCCCATTTCTCTACTCTATTGGGCCTGTTGGGAGGCTGTAAACCCTACTTCAAACCTTTAACCTATTTCCATTAGATCAAAATCTCTTCCAGTCAGCTGGGAAGCAAGATGGTACAGTGGGTAGAGCAACCAAGCCTAGACTCAAGAAGACCTGAGCTCAAATTTGGCCTCAAACAATTACCAGCTGTGTGACCTTGGGCAATTCACTTAACTTCTGTCTGCCTCAATTTCCTCAACTATAAAATAGAGATCATAATGGCACCTACCTTCCAGGGTTTTTGTGAGGCTCAAATTAGGGAATATTTGTAAATGCTCAGCATAGTGCCTGACACCTGAATGCTTATTCTCTCCCAATTCCATACAGACAATTCTGGCCTTATGCAAATTCAACTTTACATAAAAACTTTACATTTACACTTTACATTTCTGAAAGAAATCTGTAATCCAAAAAAAATACACCCCTGCTAACTTTATTGTACAGTACTGTACTCTCTCTCTCTCTGTCTCCCTCTCTCTCTCCCTCTCTCTCTGTCTCCTTCTCTCACTCTCTCTCTGTCTCCCTCTCTCTCTCTCCGTCTCCCTCTCTCTCCCCCTCTCTCTCCCTGTCTCTCTCTGTCTCCCTCTCTCTCTCTCTCTCTCTCTCTCTCTCTCTCTCTCTCTCTCTCTCTCTCTCTCCCTCTCTCTCTCTCTCTCTCTCTCTCTCTCTCTCTCTCTCTCTCTCTCTCTCTCTCTCTCTCCTCCTGTTCCTAGGCTTGGCTCTCCTCCTAACCCATCCCCACCAAAAATAAATAAATAAATAAATAAATAAATAACCAATATCTAAAAAATACCCCCTCTAAAATGTTAACCGATAGTCACAACTCTGTTGGATTGGACACTTGGCTTGAAACCTCTGGCTTAGAGAGAGGCGACCTTCAGCCCGTACACCTCCCCACACTTTGGGTGCCATGCTTCTGTCCCTGCGCTGCGTGTCGCCCGCCCTTTCCTGCCTGTGTCCCTTTCTGGCCCCCACAGGTCTGTTCACAATGTGTTCTTCTTCTCAGTTCTGGCCAAGCCGGGACATGGCTGGCGCCCATCCCGAGTGTTCCTCCTCCTGCTCTCCTTTCTCCATCTTGGGGTCCCACATGTCCTTCAATCATGAGGGGTCCCCTTCCTCCATAGGGCACAACTTTCGTGGGCAAATTCAAATTACATAAAGGTCTGCAGAATGGTCCACTTACATAAAGCAAGAACTGTCTGTATATGTGAACATTTATCATGTGCTCAGTTAAGCTACCATGGCAGACATAGAAAAAATATTTGGCCCAATCTCTACTTGAAGCAGTAAATTTCTGGTCTAGTTGGGGAGAAATGAAACAATTAGAGATTAATTAGGAATTCAACTGTGTGGGAATGAAAGTGAGTACAGCAGGAATTCAGAGAAGAAGACATTGTGTGGGCTTGCAGGATGTGGAGGGAGGTCTGAAATAGCTGCATGGAAAAGGTGAGACATGAGCTAGGCCTTGGAAGAATTTAGATCAGTGGAGAGGAGGGCATTTCAGGCAGGGGCTACAGCAACAATTATAATAGGTCATATTTACATAGTGCTTTATAAAGCACTTTACATGAATTATCTCATCAGCATGAGAAGTAACATGGAGGGACTAAGGAGCATGGAATATGTGACCTTCTTGCTTACTATCCTCTCACTATTCCCTAGCACTAGGCCGTGCCCCCCAAAGGTATCCATTTATCCATCCATCCATCAAGTACTCTGTGTTAGACACTGTGCGTGTGTGTGTGTGTGTATGTGTGTGTGTGTGTGTGGGTAGTGGGGAGACACAAATTCGATTTGACAAACATTTATTAAGCATCTATGACGTACAAGGGGCTGTGCCAGCACTGGGAAAATAAAGACAAAGGCATGAACAAAATGGTCCCTGACCTCAAGGAGGTTACATTCTATTTGGAGGATTCATTATGGGCACTGAGAAGGAAGTACATTCCCTCTCAGGGGCCAGGTTCTTCCTCCAATTCTGGATCCTGGCCTAGAATGATTTTGAAATAACTTTAAAATAGTCTTTTAAAGATCTTCCAGGGGGGCATGGCCATATTCCAACAGCCAATAGGGTTGCCTCTGCTATTCATTTAGAGAAATATGTTCACACTTAGTAAAGGGGTTACTAGTGTTAACATCTTGTCATCTGTGATTACATCAAGTGAGCTGAGGGACCAGATCCTCCTTATTTATACACAAGGTAATTTCAAGGCAAAAGCACTAGCTTGGGTGGGCGGGGAGGAAGGGAGGATAAGGAAATGTAGAATGTGGTAGTATCTGAATGGTGTTTTGAAGACAACCAGAGGCAGAGAGAAGAAAGGAGAGTTCAGACAAGAGGTACAACCTATGCAAAGACACAAGAGGGGGGAGGAGAGTCAATAGGCCAATTTGAATGGAATGGAGACTATGTAAAGGAAAGCCAAATAGTAGTGATGGTGATGGTGATGGTGATGGTGATAGCTAAATGGGCATCATCCTTTAAAGTTTGCAAAATACTTTCTATACCTTTTTCTATATTTCCATATAATATGAAAAAAGTCTGAAAAGGCAGCTAGGAATTGAGGATTTGGGGTTTTATTCTAGAGGCAATATTATTGTTCAGTTGTTTTTCATGCCTAACTCTTGACAACCCTATTTGGAGTTTTCTTGGCAAAGATACTGGAGTGGTTTGCCATTTCCTTCTTCAGCTCATTTCACAGGTGAGGAAACTGAGGCCAACAGGGTTAAGTGACTTGTGCAGGTCACATAGTTAATAAGCGTTTGAGGCCAGATTTTAACTCAGGAAGATGAGTCTTCCTGAATCCAGGTCTGGTGCTCTATCCACTGCACCACCTAGCTGCTCCTAGAGGTAGTATGATACAATGAATAGAGCACCGGATTCAAAGTCAGGAAGATGTGTGTTCAAATCCTGCCTCAGATACTTTCTGTGTGACCCTGGGGAAGTCACTTAACCTCTAAGTCCTCAGTTTCTTCATCTGTAAAATGGAAGGTGGATAATTCAGTGAACTCCAAGATCCTTTCAAACTTCAAATCTATGATCCTGTGATAATAAATACAGAGCTGGCAATGGACTGTCTGAGGCCTAGCTTTGCTGTTAGTAGAGGCTTATCTCCAGAAGGTAGGCTGCCTTTAATGACCATTAACTGGTCCATAGAAACTCGTGAAGACAGTCTGGTGAGATGTGGTGCTGGGGAAGGAAGGGATGACCTTTGTTGGTGGAGGAGGGAGCCACAGGCAGGACACCAAAGTATTTTTTTTAGTTTGTTCACCACCCCCCACCCTGCCCAGTGATGCTCTGCTGAGGTTAATGGTAAAAGCAGCTAGCATTCCCAGAGCACACAGGGACAGATGGCGGGAGAGGGGATGTAAATATGGGCCAGATGGCAGAGGGAAAGCTGGCCTGTACGTCACCATTCGCCACAGAGCCTCCCACCAGAGGTGACAGAGAGGGAACAAAGTAGTCAACAGTAATGGGTGCTGCGACAGGCACTCCATGGCCCAGGGATCACAAGTGCCTGACTATGTGACTTAAAATAAATTCACTTCTAGATCTCTGTTGCTGTATACAACTCCAAAAAACGGGTGCCCCAGGCCACCTCAAGTAGTTGGAACTCCTAAGATCTGGATTCCAGGTCCTGTCTCTGCCTTCTTAGAAGTTATATAGCCCTGGAAGGATCTTCTAACCTCACTAAACCTCTGTTCCATCACTTGCAATACCAAGCCCACAAGGCTGTTATGGAGCTCTAATGAAATAAAGGGTATATGGTGACTTGTGACACAGCTGTAACTGGGGCAAGGAAATTCAGCATTTTGTCATGGGATAGAAAGCTCAGAAGGAGACATCTGACTCGTGTTTCCCTGCCCACCAGCTTCTCCCTTGACCAGTCCCATCCAGTTATCAACCTAGAACCTGGTGGCATTTTCTTCTGCAGCCACTGGGAAATCTTTGTATCTCAATTAGTGTCTTAATGTTTGTGAGATGGATAAAGAATGAATGAATCAGTGAGTGAATCAATTAACCAACGAATAAATTAATAAATGATGACTATTTTTAAGGGCCCCTAGCCCATCAAGTAGTCTGACTCTATGTGTTAGTGGATTAGGTAGCCATGTGGTATGAATTTTTTTTCTTTTTGGCAGAGGCCTAGATCTGCAATTTCATCAGTACATGGAAGGAACTCTTGGTACAGAAACTCTCCCCACCAATACAGATCATGGCATGATATAATAGAGTGCTACACATTAAGTCAGAAAGACCTGGGTTCATATTCTTCCTTGGATACTAACTGAATGACCCTTTAGAAACTTATTCATTTCTATAACCTCAGTTTCCTCATCTGTAACAGGGGAATAATAATAGCACCTATCTTGAGGGATTGTTGTGAGGAACAACGTAGACAGTAGAGGTAAATTATTTTGAAACCTTTCAGCTCTGCACAAATGCTAGTTACTATTACCAGTAATTATAGCTTAATCTTAGGCTTGCAGGAGCTCTTAACATGGGATCCATAAAGTTGTTGGTTTTTAAAAAATATTTTGATAACTATGTTTCAATATAACTGGCTTCCTTTGTAACTTCATAAATTTTATTTAATGCATTTAAAAATAGTATTCTATGTGCTACGAGAAATGATGAGCAGGCTGATTTCAGAAAAACCTGGAAAGACTTGTATGAGCTGATACAAAGTTAAGTGAGCAGAACCAGGAGAACAGCGTACATAGTAACAGCAATACTGTATGATGATCAACTGTGAATTAGCTGTTCTCAGCAACACAATGATCAAAGACATTTCTGGAGGACTCATGATGAAAAATGATATCCATCCCCAGAGAAAGAACTGATAGAGTCTGAATGCAGATAAAAGCATACTATTTTTCACTGTCTGTATTTTTGTGACTAATGTGGTAATATGTTTTGCAGGATTGAATATGTATAACCTATATCAAATTGTTTACTGTCTCAGGAAGGAAGGAGGCAAGGGAGGGAGAAGGAAAATTTGGAACTCAAAATTTTTTTAAAATGAATGTTAAAAATTGTTTTTACATGTAACTGGGGGAAAAATAAACTATTATTTAAAAATAAAAAAATGGTATTCTAAAAAGGGGTCCACAGGCTTCACCAGACTATCAGAGGAGTCCATGACACAAAAAAGGTTTAGAGAGTTGCCTCTAGAAGGCAAGTGTCTTGCCCAGGGTCCCCATAGTTTAGATTGTGATTTAAAGGAGGACAAAAGATTTATATGCTACCAATGTATCTCCCCCTCCCACCCATCCACCCATATACCCTTTCCTCTATCAGTCATACTGTACAGTTTAAATTTCTCCCACTGTTTACTCTCTCCTACAAGTTGGGTCATTGTCTCCAGAAGGTCCCAGTTAAAAGGTGACATGTTGTTTACTTGATAGGAGAGAACAGAACAGGAAATCACTAGTTTGGGGAACAAATAAGTTTGGCCTATCAGGTCACAACCTGGTGACTAAGGCTAGGTGAAGGGAAGAAGCAAGAAGAGTCTAGACCAGGGGTAGGGAACATGTGGCCCTCTAGGTCCTCAGGTGTGGCCCTTGAATCCAAACTGGATTCAGTCAAAGGGCCACACTGGAGGACCTAGAGGGCCACATGTGTCCTTGAGGCTGCAGTTTCCCCACTCCTGGTTTAGATGGCACTTGGGGCAGGAGAAGGTGGGCAGGGGAGAGGGAAGCGATACAACAGGATGCCCCAGACAGTTCACTGGAAGCCTCTAAGAGTGTCCTAGGTGCCAGGACTAAGGAAGGCTAGGAGCTCATGACCTTATTTTACATAGAGCCTCGCTAACAGCCAGGACCAGAACTGCCACAGTAACATCCTTGGTATCTCCTCGCTGTGCCAAAAGAGGCCTTGAACACAGTGAGAATATCCCACCCTCCAACAAGCCTTGCCCTTGGGGACCTCTAAGGTTCCTTTCTACTCTGAGATTCAATAATCTCTCCTTACCTCTTCGAGCAAACCTAATTTGAAAACTCAGAAAGCAGATGCCAGATGGCATCACTAGAGGCCAGCAGCCCTAAATCCAAGGGGCAGGGGTGGGAGGGGAAGGTAGAAGGATGTGAAAGAGTTTAGGTAGAGGAAGAGAGGCCTGTCCCTTTAAGACTGTCATCCTGTCCCTTCATGAAGCCCACCAGCCAGCCTTCTATGACCAGCCTCAAGCCACTGAAGGCCCCCTGGGCTGGCTGATGATGTGGTATGTTGACGGGCAAGGCATGTTGCTATAATAAGATGTGTTTATTTGAATGGGAAGGTCAGGGAGTTAAGTAGTTGGTATTCTGCTCATACAGAGCCGTTTGCACAGTGTCACTAATAATTAAAGGGGGTTTTGACTAATCTAGTTGCTCTCCCTAAATATACTCTTCTCAGTGCAAGAAACTCATCAAAGCAGCAAAGTAATCTTCGAGCTTATTAATCTCCTCGGCTTCACAGCTGGGGCAAATTTATTTGCTTGAATTAGCATGTAATAAACTTACAATAAAGCCGCCAGTGCCCCTGCTTTGGAGAGAGGGCCTCCAGTGTCATGGATGGTTCCATCCAGAAAATGGAGCAATAGTGTGAGGCTGCCCACCACGCCCCCTGGAAAGCTGGCTGGGCCTAGACACTTTGCAGTCACCAGAGACTGGCTTGAAATGTGCATAGGCAGCTCTATGGAGTATGGAGGAGAATTAAGCCTCCATGCTTTCAGAACATTTCAGACAGGGAGATTTTCTTGCCAGTGTTTCTTACTGATCTTCCTTTCAATTCTACTTCCCCCCTTTCTGTCCTTTCTCATGTAATCCCACTCCATCCCCTCCCCCCAACTCAAAGAATGGGCTCACTAAGGGCAAATACCTCATGTTCTAGGTGCTCTGGAGGTCTACATCCCCTAAAATGGGTTCTTAATCTGGGATCCACTAAATTTTTTTTCTTATATTTTGATAACAACTTTCAGTATAATAGATTTCTTTTGCAATCCTGTGTATTTTATTTTGTGCATTTAAAAACATTATTCTGGAGGGCTAAGCCCAGATGGTACAGAAAAGGCGGTGACTCACCTGAGCTCTCCCCAAAACCCTTCCAAACACCTTTAAATAACTCCATAAAACAGTTCCTGAAGCAGCAGAACCCACAAAAGCATGGGTGAAATAATTTTCCAGCCAAAGACAACTTAGAAGGTCAGCAGGAAAGGTCTGTCACACCTGAGTGAGAGTGGAGCGCAGTCCAATGCTGGCCACACCAGCACAGCCCCGGCCTCAACAAACCAGGAGCAGACCTTGGGAACCACTGAATCAGCAGTGGCAGTGGCTGCTTCCTGAGCACTCAGCTCGCAGACAGTAAGGGGGTCAAACAACTGGTCAGAAAGAGAAGGTCTCTTTGCTAGCACTGAGGCAGGACTCTGTTGCTCTGCCCATAGTTGGATCTGGGTCACAGTCCTAGGGTGAGGAGGAGCAGTAGCACACAAGAGTTTGTGGCCACAGTGGAATGGAGAGCCTCATCACAGTTCCAGGGCAGAAAAGAGTGTTTGTGGTCAGTCACAGACTAGAGCAAAGGCCAGGAGAGTAGTAAACACACCTCTCCTTAGATCACACCACCTTGGAAGAACTGAAAACTTACAGGTCCCTAGAAGTATCTCAGCTGCACAGAACCCCTGAAGCTTGGGGCAGTGTGTCTTCCACCCTGGAAACAGAGCCCTATTTTAAAAAGGAGTTAAAAGTCAAGAAATAGCCTGGGAAAATGAACAAGCAACAGAAAAAAATTCTGACCATAGAAAGTTACTGTGGTGACAAGGAAGATGAAAATACACTCTCAGAAGAAGATAACAAAGTTAAAGCTCCTACATCCAAAACCTCCAAGAAAAGTATGAATTGGTCTCAGGCCATGGAAAAGCTCAAAAAGGATTTTGAAAATCCAGTAAGATAGGTAGGGGAAAAATTAGGAAGAGAAATGAGAGTGATGCAAGAAAATCTAGAAAAACAAATCAACAACTTGGTAAAGGAGACACAAAAAAAGTGCTGAAGAAAATATCAAGTTAAAAAATAGACTAAACCAAATGATAAGAGAGGTTAAAAAAAAATGAGAAGAATACCTTAAAAAGCAGAATTGGCCAAATGGAAAAAGAGGCACAAAAATTCACTGAAGTTTGAAAAAACTCCTTAAACAGTAGAATTGGCCAAATGGAAAAGGAGGTCCAAAAGCTCACTGAAGAAAATAATTCCTTAAAAATCAGAATTGAGCAAATAGAAGCTAATGACTTTATGAGAAATCAAAAAACAATAAAACAAAACCAAAAGAATGAAAAAATGGAAGACAATGTGAAATATCTCATTGGAAAAACAAATGACTTGAAAAATAGATCCAGGAGAGATAATCTGAGAATTATTGGTCTACCTGAAAGCCATGATAAAAGAAAAAGAGCCTAGGTATCATCTTTCAAGAAATTATCAGGAAAACTGATCTGATAATCTAGAATCAAAGGGTAAAATTGAAATTGAAAGAATCCACCAGTCACCCCCTGAAAGAGATCCCCAAATGAAAACTCCCAGGAATATTATAGCGAAATTCCAGAGCTCTCAGGTCAAGGAGTAAATATTGCAAGTAGCCAGAAAGAAACAATTCAATTACTGTTGAGCCACATCAAGCTAACAAGATTTAGCAGCTTCTACATTTTTTAAAAAAGTATTTATTTATTTTTAGTTTTCAATATTCACTTCCATAACATTCTGAGTTTTAAATTTTCTCCCCCTATTTCTCCTCCCCACTCCCCAAGACGGCATGTAATCTGATAGAGGCTATACTTACACATTCATATTAAGCATATTTTCACATTAGTCATGATATTTAGAAGAATTAGAACTAATGGGAGGAACCACAAGAAAGAAGAAATAAAACAAAACAACAAAAGAAAAGTAGAGCAAATAGTATGCTTCCATCTGCATTCAGACTCCATGGTTCTTTTTCTGGATGTGGATAGCATTTTCCATCATTATTCTTTGGGAGTTGTCTTAGATCCTTGCATTGCTGAGGAGAGATAAGTCTATCAAGATCAGTTATCACACAATGTGGCTGTTTCTGTGCACAAAGTTCTCCTGGTTCTAGCAGCTTCTACATTAAAGAATCAGAGGGCTTGGAATATGGTATTTGTCAGGGCAAAGGAGCTAGAATTACAACCAAGAATCACCTACCCAGCAAAACTGAGCATAATCCTTCAGGGGAAGAAATGGAAATTCAATGAGATAGAGGACTTTCAAGCATTCTTGATGAAAAGACCAGAGCTGAATAGAAAATTGGACTTTTAAATACAAGACTCAAGAGAAGCATAAAAAGGTAAACAGTAAAGGGAAATCATAAGGAATTAAATAAGTTTAAACTGTTTACATTCCTACATGGGAAGATATTTGTAACTCATAAGACCTTTCTCATTATTAGGATAGTTAGAAAGAGCATATATAGACAGAGGGCACAGGTGTGAGTTGAATATGAAGGGATGATATCTAAAAAATAAAATTAAGGGGTAAGAGAGGAATGTACTGAGAAAAAGAGAAAGGGAGAGGTAGAAAGGGGTAAATTATCTCACGTAAAAGAGGCAAGAAAAAGCTTTTGCCATGGAGGGGAAGAGGGGGAACATGATACAGAGTGAGTAAGTGAACTTTACTCTCATCAGAATTTGACTCAAAGAGGGAATAACATACACACTAAATTGGGTATAGAAATCTATCTTACTTACCCTACAGGAAAGTAGAAGGGGATAAGAGAAGAAAGGGAGGGTGATAGAAGGGAAGGCAGATTTGGAGAGGGCTAGTCAGAAGCAAAACACTTTTGAGGAGGGACAGGGTGAAAGAAGAGAGAGAATAGAATAAATGGGGCAAGGGGAAGGGTGGAGGGAAATACAGTTAGCAATAATAACTGTGAAAAAAAATTTGAAGCACGTTTCTCTAAGGCCTCATTTCTCAAACATATAGAGAACTGAGTCAAATTTATAAAAATAAGAGCCATTCCTCAATTGATAAATGATCAAAAGATATTGTCAGTTTTCAGGTGAAGTAATCAAAGCTATCTATAGCCATATGAAAAAATACTCTGATTCACGATTGATTGGAGAAATACAAATTAAAAGAATTCTGAGGTACAATCTCATACCTATTAGATTGGCTAATAGGACAGAAAAGATAAATGACAAATGTTGGAAGGAGCATGGGAAAAAGGAGACTTTAATGCACTGTTGGTAGAGTTGTGAACTGATTCAATCATTCTGTAGAGCAATTTTGAACTATGCCCAAAGGGCTATAAAAAGGACCTATTTGTACAAAAATATTTATAGCAACTCTTTTCTGGTGGCAAAGAATTGGAAATTGAAGGGATTCCCATTAATTGAGGAATGGCTGAATAAGTCGTGGTATATGATTATGATGGAATACTATTGTGCTATAGGAAATGACAACCAGGATGCTCTCAGAAAAACCTGGACTTACATGAGCTGAAAAGCAAAGTGAAATGTACTGTGTACAAAGTAACAACAATATTGTAGGATGATCAGTTGTGAAGACTTAGTTGTTCTCAGCAATGCAATGATCCAAGACAATTCTGAAGGACTTCTGATGAAAAATGTTATCCATCCCCAGAGAAAGAACTGATGGTATCTGAATACAGATTGAAGCGTACTTTTTAAACATTATTTTTCTTGAAGTTTGTTTTTTATTTTTGGTCTATGTTTTCTTTTACAACATGACTAACGTGGAAATGTTTTGCATGACTACACATGTATAACCTATGTCAAATTGCTTGCCTTTCTCAATGCAGGGAGAGGGAGGAAAGAAGGGAGAGAATTTGAAACTCAAAGTTTTAGAAACAAATGTTAAAAATTGTTTTTGCATGTAACTGGAAAAAAAATAAAATACTAAATTAATTAAAAAAATGAAAACATTATTCTGAGAAGTGGTCCATAGGTTTCACCAAGACAGCCAAAGGGTTCCACAACACAAAAATGTTAAGAATTCTTGGCCTAAAACCAGAGCTCCCTTTAATAGTTAGTCAGAGGACAAAATTAGTTTAAAGCAAAGGCATTGAATAATGTGTCATAGTAAGAAAATTACTAACAAAATTTTTCAGCCATAAACCTGATGCACAAAGATACTCAGCATCAATAGGAAGATTAGACACATGTAAAGAACACATATACAGAAGCACACTCATAAGGAACATGTGTGTCCAGGGCATGATCAGAGGGGTACATGCTTATTAATGCATGGCAAGGGCATATGGATAGATGGGAACAAACATGGCCAGGGAACGTATGTGAAGGGACATAGTTATAGGGAATGTATCTGGCTGGGGTATCCTCATGGAGGATTAACCCACACTCCCAACGCTGCAGAGCTGCAGTTAAGTCTTCTAGTGATGGCACAGCCCTATGCCCACTATGCTTTGTTTTTGGTTTGTTTCTTTTTTTTTTGCCAGTGGTCTCAAAGTCTCTGCTAGATACTATTTCAGCATGTCCTTCACTGGATACTGCTTGGCTTCAGTCTCTGTCACCTTCAGTTTCTGGTTCAGATGAAATCTTTGGCTAGCTCTTCCTCAATGAAGAATAAGAGGTGCCATGTTTTCTTGGCCTGAAGCCTTTATATCTTTTTCCAGCCCTTTCAGAAAAGGCAGTAAAAATAATGGATGCAATTTGGAGCAATGTCCCAAAAGTCAAATGGTGCATACCTTGACCCAGCATTACAACTATTGGCCTATACCCCAAAGAGCAAAGAAGAGGAAAAGGGCCTATATGTACAAAAATACTTTTAACAGCTTTCTTTGTAGTGGCAAAGACCTAGAAAGCAAGGGGAATAGATTGGAGGATGGCTGAACAATTTGTGGTACTAAGAGCCGCAGATACAAAGAGAGACAAAGGACAATCCCTCCTCTCAAGGAGCTGATCATCTAATGGGAGAGACAATAAGCAAAGAACTATGAACCAACAAGCTGTATACAAGATAAATTGGAAATAACCAGCACCTCTAATTAGAAACTGGAATTTTTTAGAATTCCAGTAGAATTCTAGAATTTTCTAGAAGGGGCATCAGGAAAAGCTTCTCATGGAAAACAGGATTTCCACTAGGACTTGATCAAAGCCATCCAAAGGGAGAGATGAGAAGAGACAGCATTCAGGCATGGGAGATAGCCCAGGGAAATGCTCAGTCAGGAGATGGACTATCCTATGTAGGGGGTGAGATGAAGGGAGGTGGGGCATAAGGAATGAGGAGACTGGAAAGGTGGAAATGAGGGAGCCAGGTTAGGAAAGGCTTTGACCATCAGACAAGATTTTATACTTGATCCTTGAGGTGATTGGAGCTACTGGAGTTTTTTGGGTAGGAAAATAATGAGATCAGATCTGTGCTTTGGGAAGATCACTTTGACAGCTGAGTGGAGGATGGACTGAAGTGGGGGAAGAGAAGGATATTTTGGTTTGAAAAGTTACAGGGATAGTGAGTGGTATCATGGTGAGGAGGCTATAGATTGGTACACTCTTTCAAAAAGCAATGACAGCACATATATAACCTATATCAAATTGCTTACCATTTAGGGAGAGAGGAGGTAAAGAAGGGTGGAGAAAATTCTGAACTCAAAGTTAAAAAAAAATGAATGTTTAAAAAAAAAAGCAATGACAGAGTTGATTAAATTATGGTTCCAGAATTGTAAATCAGATCAAGGACCCTTCTGATGAGAAGATAGTGGGAGAGTACGGTGAAGCATGACTAGAATAGCCAACGTTATATATTGTGTGCCAGTACTGAAACATTTACCAAACATGACCTGGAGAATCACCCTCTGGAGTCAAGAGTTCCAGACTGGAAAGAGTTTAGTCCTCCAATTCATAGAGGTCCTTTAGTCTAATACATTCATTCTACAGAGAAGGCAAATGACTTGTCCAGGGTGAACAGCTGAGAGTTTGAAGTACAGTGATCAAAGGAGACTCCCAGCTCCCCTAGTTGGACTCTGCCTACACACATAAACTGACATACACATTCAATCTCCCCCTTAGGTCAGTGGGCAAAGAGCCCAGTGTGTCTCTCTCTGGTCATTCATGCTCCCACTCAGAGAAATATCAAACCATCAGAATCTCCACCTCATTCTCTCAAGTGATAAAAATTGTCTGAGGATCTGTTGATAGGTACTGCTGCCAATTATACAATCAACAATGCAGAGATATGGAAAAATAGTTTATTATGCTCAAAGTATAGGGCAGCTATGTGGTACAGCGGAAAGAATGCGAGGCCTAGAGTCAGGAAGACTCATCTTTGTGAGTTCAAAGCTGACCTCAGACACTTACTAACTGTGTAACCCTGGGCAAGTTACTTAACCCTGTTTGCCTCAAGTTTCTTCATTTGTAAAATGACCTGGAGAAGGAAATGGCAAACCACTCCAGTAGCTTTGCCAAGAAAAACACAAATGGGGTCATGAAGAGTCAGACACGACTGAAATGACTCAAGAACAAAAATGCTCAAAGTATAAGGCATCGCTACACACACACACACACACACACACACACACATAAAAATAAAAATCAATGAGCCTGGAGCATAAGTTCCAGAAGCCTAATAGGTCCTACTTATATAGGTAGGATATGTAACAAGGGAATTTTATAAAAAGTGGAAGGAGAAGATAATGATTCACGCATAGAAGAACAAATGACAGAAGAGAAAGTTCTATATCAAATAAAACAGAATACTAGCCAGTAAACACAGGAGCTATAGCTGATATCTCAAGCTGAGATCTCCTGATTTCCAGTCCAGTGCTCTTTATGGCTTTACTATACATCCTTTTGGGGAAACTAGGTGGTGCCATAGTACACAGAGTATTTGGCCTGGAATGAGGAAGAGCCATCTTTCTGAGCTCAAATCTGGCCTTAGGAACTTACTGTGTGACCCTGGGCAAGTCACTTAACCCTGTGTGCCTCAGTTTCTCATCTGTAAAGTGAACTGAAGAAATAAATTGCAACCCACTCCAGTATTTTTGTCAAGAAAACCCTAAATGGGGTCATGGAGTGTCGGGACATGACTCAGCTAAAACAGTTCAACAACAACAAATACATCCTTTCTGCAAAGATACAAAGTCAGCCAAATTCTCTGCTCAGGGGATTCACTTGCATCTTCTAATTGCCTCCACTTCCACTGCCTCATCTCCTGGAAAAGACACATAATTTTCTTCTTACCCAGGGGATGCATACTCTTAAGAATTCCTTTCCCAAATGGGCTTCGCAGATTTAGAGCTGCAAGGGACCTAATCCAACCTCCTCCTTTTAAAGACCAGACAACTGGGGCCCAAAGAAGATGCATCTTGCACAAAGGTATTTAGGTGGTAAATAGCAAAGAATCAGGATTCAATCCCTGATCTCACACTCCTAGTGCAGAGCTTTTAATATTGTAATGGGACTGGCCAATGAGTTCCATTGGTCAGTCTCACTACAATATACAGTCAGTTTTAGCACTCGGGGAAATCTCATATTGCAATTAAATAGCTATTAAAGCTATTTAATAGAAGGGACAAGATAGATATTTTGGATTAAGATCAACTGTCCGACAGATTGGGAAAAAGGTGTAGGACAGGTAGATTTCTGGTGATGACACCTTTAACCAGGCCATCAGAAAGAGTGTCCAGTTGACTTTGATATGTCTATATTCTGGGTGGGTCAATGGACAGAACGCTGGCCAGGAGTCAGAATCTAGCCTAAAACACCTAAGTGACCTCAGTTCCCTCATCTGTAAAAAGGAGTTAAAAATAACATTTACATCCCAAGGTTGCTGTGAGGATCAAATGAAATAAAATTTGTAAAGTGCTTTGCAAAACTTAAAGTTCTATTTAAATTCTGGCTATTATTATTATTTCTTTTCTTTTTTTTTTTTTTTTGGCGAGGCAATGGGGTGAAGTAACTTGCCCAAGGTCACACAGCTAGTAAGTGTCAAGTGTCTGTGGTCAGATTTGAACTCAGGTCCTCCTGAATACAGGGCCAATGCTCTATCTACCACGCCATCTAGCTGCCCCTATTATTACTATTTCTAAAAAAAAAAAAATTTCCATTTAGACTTGGTCAGGGTAAGAGGATGGATACCCCCCCAATCTATATGTTCCATCTCACCCTGGATGAAAGCACATACCCTCATATTCCTAGGGATGCTGTGAGGTCAAATAAGATAGCATTAGCCATCTAGAAATGCCAATTATTATTATTTACTATTGATTATTATTGCTGTTGTTAGCATTGTTATTATTCATTTCCAGACCTCCATCATTCAGACCTCCAGTCTGGTGATGATTTCATAACTGAGCCTTCTACTGCTCTCCTACAGAGTTCAAGCAATATTTATAGAGCAATGCAAGCATGTGCTGGTAAATGTTTAATATTGGAAAAATAAAAACAAATGTATACACGAACATTTTTTTTTTTGGTTAGTCAATTGGGGTTAAGTGACTTGCCCAGGGTCACACAGCTAGTAAGTGTCAAGTGTTTGGTCTGAGGCCAGATTTGAACTCAGGTCCTCCTGACTTCAGAGCCAGTGCTCTATCCACTGCGCCACCTAGCTGCCCCCTACAGAAACACTTTTAAGTTTAAACCACATTATTAAAACTTTCTTAAGTCTAGACAATCAATCCTTGTTAGCAGGGATTGACAATTTCTGAGATGTAAATGCTCACACTGAAAATTTAACAATCCTCCCCATATAACTCCAGGACTGTATTCAGGACGTGGACCTCCTTCTTCTCCTCCACACTGGAGGATTTAGAGTTGGAGTGGCCTTCGAGATAATTCAGTCCAAATCCCTCATTTTATGGATGAGAAAAGTGAAAGTTGGAGAAATGGAGAAATTCAAGGTCAACCAGCTAAGTCTCTCTGGTTCCCAAACCAGGGCTGAAGGAATTACACCACCCTATGCCACCTCTCACTGAGTTATGCCCTGGCCTTCTCCTACTCCCCCAAGCAGCCTCTTGCTAGGGTCTTAGGAAGTCATCACCCTAATCAGAGGAACTCATGAATTTGTAGTTGTTTTCTTCCCAGTAATCCCTTGGCAGGTGGCTGGAGCTTGGCCTCCATGAAGCCCCTCCTTTCCACCTTTCAAAAAGAGAACCCAGCAGCGAAAGGGAGCTCAGATGGTGATTTGGCAGGGAGGGCGTGGTTGAGGAGGAGAGGTTCTCATGCACCCTCTCCTCAAGCCTTGTTATTCACAGGGGTTGAAGAGTAAATAATTTGGCTCTTTTCTAGAGAATGCTGGACCCTAACAGGAAAATAGCTAAGGCCTTCTTAAAAGTGTCTGAGGTGTTAGACAAGGCATTAAGGAGGTGTCAATGGTGAAATATCAGGGATTACAACCAAGATATAAAATAAAATCAAAGGTAATAAAGTTAATGATTCAAAAACAAACACAAAACCAAAACAAGCCTCAGGATTCAAATAAGAAAACCTCTAAGGTCCATCAACTAGAGCCTTCTTTTGAAAACTCAGCCAAGAATTTCAGCTTGTTTTGGCGAAGACGCTGAGGAAATGAAGAAAAGCAGTGAGGCATGTGCCCTGGTACGCCTCTCACACTCCCTAGGGTTCCACCACACTGGCCTTCTTTCTGTTCCTCATGCATGATTCCCCAACCCCAGTCTCAGTACCATTGCATATGCTGTGTCTCATGCTTGAATGCACTCCCTCCTCTTCTCTACCTTCTGGAATCTGACATCTCTTTCAAGACTCAATTCAAATGTCATCTGAGACTTGCTTTCGTGGTCTCTCTAGATGCTAGCACCTTATCCCATGTCCATCACCTTATATTTATGTTGTATATGTAAAAGGGGTGTGTGCCCATGTAAGATATGTATGTCCGCATGATTTATCTAAATGTAACTTGCCTGGAGCATTTACATATTTTGTATATGTCTCCATACATACATGTTGTCTCCTTCTATAGAATAAAGACTCCTTGGGGCAGAAACTTTTGCCTTTGAATCCAGAGTGCCTACTAAAGTGCCTAGAAATGTTCATTCACTGATTGATAGAGCTCAAAAGACTTTTTACAGTTGAACAACAGTCTAAAATCCAAATTGATAGCACTTTAAGGTCCACAGAACATGTTACCTGTGAGATAGGTAGTGTACACCTTATCATACCCATTTCACAGGTAAGGATTCAGAAAAGGAAAGCGAATCATAAGAGTTAGTATCCAAGAAGAGATTTGAACACAGGTCTCCTAACTCCAAGTCCAGAACTCTTTCCATTATAACATGTTGCCTTTCTACATAAATGATCTTGACCAAAGCCCTAATCTAACTAATGTTGGATGTGTCTTTTTTTCATAATAAAATATAGGTGAGCAAGGCTTCATGAATCTGTCCAAAAATCTTGAGCTATGTTTTGGATATTAACTCCACTTTTTTATCCAGTGCCTTACAGTCTGGCTTCCCATCTCATCATTCAACTGAAACGGCTTTTTTTTTTAAGGCAATTGGGGTTAAGTGACTTGCCCAGGGTCACACAACTAGTAAGTGTCAAGTGTTTGGTCTGAGGCCGAATTCAAACTCAGGTCCTCCTGACTTCAGGGCCGGTGCTCTATCCACTGTGCCACCTAGCTGCCCCTGAAACTGCTTTCTTCTTCAGGATTGCCAATGATCGGGGCAGCTAGATGGCACAGTGAATAGAGTTCTGGCCTTGGAGTCAGGAGGACCTGAGTTCAAATCCAGCCACTTAACACTTAACTAGCTGTGTGACCTTAGGTAAGTCACCTAACCCCAATCACCTCATCCCCACCCCCAAAAAAAGATTGCCAATGATCTAAATTGTCAAACCTGCTGGTTTTTTCTCAGTCCTCATCCTTCTTGAACTCTTTACAGTATTTGATACTGCTGAACAGCCCCACCCTTCAAAGGCCCCCTCCTCCCTGAGTTTTCATGACACTGCTCTCCTTTGGGTCCTCTCTTTCTTGTCTGGCTGTTGGTGTTCAGTCTCCTTTGCTGAACTATCCTTCATGATCCACCATTTGTCCCACCCAGGACTCCATCCTGGACCCTCTTCTTTCTTTACACTCTCTTTCTCATTAATTCTTCTGGATTCAACTTTCATCTCTATGCAGATGAGCCTCAGATGTATATATCCATCCTAACCTCTCTCCTGAGCTCTAGTCCAACAACACCAGCTACCTATTGAACATCTCCACTTAGATGTCTTATAGGCATCTCAAACTCAGCCTGTCTAAAATAGAATTAATCGTCCTTCTACCCCATTCCTAATCTCTCTTTTTTGGTTGAGGGTGCCACCAACACTCCATTCCTCCCAGTTCACAACTTTAGACCCATTCTCAGAACATCACTCTTATTCACCTTCCTATCCAATCAGGTGCTATACCTCCATAGTAATTCTTCCATCTGTCCCCTTCTCTTCATCCCATCACCCTAGTCCAGGCCCTCATCTTCTAGATTATTGCCATGGTCTCATATTTGGTCTCTCTGTCTCCATTCTTTCCTTATTCCAATACAACCTCTGCACAGCCACCATAGTGATATTCCCAAAGAACAGGTCTTACTGTCATTCCTTTGATCAAGAAGTTCCAGGGACTCCCTCTTGCTTCTAGGATCAATTATCAATTCCTCTTTTTTGTCACGGAAATCCCTCTGCAATCTGGCTCTTGCCTACCTTTCCAGACTTTTTGTATATTATTCTCCTTCACCATTTTATGCTCCAGACAAACTGGCCTATTTGCTGTTTACTGTACAGGAGATACTTTCTCCCACCTCCATGCCTTTACATAGGCTGTCCCCCTTTCCTAGAAGGTACTCATTCCTCTCCTCTGCCTCCTAGAGTACCTAATCTTCTACAAAACTCACATCTGCTAGGGGGCACGCTGGATAGAGCACTGGACCTGGAATCAGGAAAGACCTAATTTCAAATCTGACCTCAGACACTTACTAACTGGATAAATCATTTAACTGCCATCTGCTTCAGTTTCTTCTCTGTAAACTGGGGATAGTAATAGTTTTTGTTCAGTTGTATCTGACTCTTTGCGACCCCATTTGAAGTTTTCTTGGCAGAGATACTAGAGAGGTTTGCCATTTCCTTCTCCAATTCATTTTACCAATGAGGAAACTAAGGCAAATAGTGTTAAGTGACTTTTCCAGGGTCACACAACTAGTAATTGTCTGAGGTCACATTTGGACTCAGTCTTCCTGACTTAAAGCCCTGTACTCAACTGCACCACCTAGCTGTGCAGAGAGGATCAAATGAGATAATATTTGTAAAGTGCTTTGCGAACCTTAAAACTTTATATAAATGTTAGCTGTTGTTAGCCCCCCAGTTGCTAGTGCCAGACTCTAAATTACTTCAAATATACCATATTTCACCACTTAATTGTTGCACCCCGGGTGGGTTGTTTTTTTTTTTTTTTCCGGTCCAAAAGGGTTTATAACCCTTCATCATGAAATCATCTCATGGTATAATTCTCTTCCTCACTCTGCTTAAAAGGCAAACAGAGCAGCAATGTATTCACCAGTGGCATATGGATATGCATTTATCTCTTGAGCATTTCAAGCTAGAATTCTCAGTGCACACACATTGTCAGTATATTTCCAAAAGCCAACTTGAATGGTTTGTTTAGAGTGTCTCCATACTAAAGGTATTGTCACTCAACCCAATGAAGAGCCATAGGTACAAGGGGAGTGGGCAGCCAGGTGAAGCTGCCATTGAGTAAGTCACGTGATACGGCAAGACTTACATCTTCCCATGCTAGCTAAACTGTACAGCTCATCTGCCAGTGATACAGGTTAGTAACAAATGATTTTTAAGTAATACCAGCACAGTGTTTTAAAAGCTTTACATAATAGTCACACCCCACTTTTTTGCAAAACAATTTGGCATAAAATCTGCAATGATTATGCAGTGAAATATGGTACTTTGAATTCACTTTTCTGGGTGTAAGTTGTCCCACCTCCTACCCCCACCAAGAGAATGCCCTGGCAGGTGGGGACTATCTCATTGTCCTCTTTGTATTATACCCTTTGCCTAGAACATAGTAAGCATTTAATAAAAAGCTTTTTGAATGAAAGAATGAAATATTTCATAATATTGCTGCCAAGGGTATTTGGGGTACATAATCCTGACAAAGAGGCATTAGTCAGGAAATCTAGTTTTGAATCCTACTCTGATGCTTACTAGTGGTGTAACACTGAGCAGCCACTTCCCTTCTCTAAGACTCAGTTTGCTCATCTGGAAAGTGGGGCTTATGGTAATAAGAAAGAGATAGTTGACATCTAGAAGAATAAGCATACTTGCAAAGAACCAATATGGGTTCATCAAGATGAGATCCTGCCAAATGAACCCTATTTCCTCTCCTAAAAGGGTTGCTATACTGTTAAATAAGGAGAATGCTGTAGAATAGTTTACCTAAATTTTGGCAAAGCATTTGATAAAGCAATTTTTACTACTATTATGGAAAGTATGGAGAGTGGGGTTTTTACTGTGGGCACAAATATGCTCTTTTTTTGAGGTAAGTTAAAAAAATAAAATCTAAAAAGAAAAAGAAATATGAAGTGATTTGGGCTAGACAAGAGTACTTTTAGATAGATTCAGGATGCTCTTTGACTGACAAAAGCAGCTGAAAGGCTGTGCTCAAAAAAAAAAATAGCTGTTTTAATGAATTGTTCAACATCAACTTGATGGAAGGTCTCCAGTGGAGTGCCACAGGGATTGCGCTCTGTCCTATGTTAACATTTTTATCAATGACTTGGATAAAGGAATAAATGGTACATTTATCAAACTTACAGATGATACAAAGCTGGAAGATCTAGCTAAAATGCTGGATGATGAAGTCAGGATCCAAAGGCAGCTAGGAGGCACAGTGGATAGAACATTGGACTTAGAGTCAGGAAAAACCTGAGATCAAATCTGGCCTTGGACATTTTCTAGCTGGATGACCCTAGGCAAGTCACTTAACCTCTGCTTCAGTTTCCTCAAGTTCAAAATGGGGATAATAACAGCACCTACCTCCCAGGGTTGTTATGGGGATCAAATAATAATATTTGTAAAATGCTTTACAAACCTTAAAGAGCTATATAAATACCAGTAATTAAGAAGCCATTCGGGATCATGATAGTGAAGTGTTGAATTCCAAAGAAAGGAGCACTTAGCACAGCACCTGGTATATAGTGGGTGCTTAATAAATGCTACTTTCCTTCTGTCCTTCCTTCCAAAAAGATCTTGACAGGCTCAAGCATTGGTCTGAACTAAATAAGAAGTTCATTAAGGATAAATGTAAAGTCCCACATGGGTTCAAAAAATCAACTTTACATGGACAAGGTTTGGAAGGCAAACAGACAATTTAAAAAAAAATCTTTAATGGTCCACAAGCTCAATGTGAAGAGTATGATATGGTGGCCAAGAAAATTCATATGACTTCATATTCCCTTAATGCAGCCCCTATAAGGAAATTTCTTATTTTACAAATAAGGAAGTGATTACTCCTCTGTCCTCTAACCTGGTCAGACCACATCTGGAGTGTTGTGTTCACTTCTGGACACTGTGGCTTAAGAGACACTGACAGACTGGGGAATGTCCGGAGGAGGATAATGAGGGTGGTTAAGAGCCTTGAGTCTATGTCATTTGTGGATTACTCAAAGGAGCCTGGAATGTTTACCAGAGAGAAGGCTTAGGAAGGACACGTGAGTTGTCTTCACACGTTAGAAGGATGTCACATGGAGGAAACTTGTTCTGTTTGTTCCCAGAGGACATAATCAGGAGCAATGGATAGATGTTGTAAAGAGATAAATTTAGCCTCTTTGTAAGGAAGATCTTCTTACCAATTAGAGCTGTCCCAAAGGGGAATGGGCTGCCTCAGGAGACTGTGAATTCCCTTAAAGGAAAGGCTGAGTGACCACTGGTCATCGTGGCCTCAGACATAGGAAATGATTTAACCACTTTACAGGTGGTAAAGTGGCAGAGGTTGGTCCTTAAGATCCAAACACACACATATGTATACGTGTATATGTGTGTGTATATGTATAGTATATATAGTATATTATAGTAGTATTTATATATATATATATATTTATACATATATATATATAAACACTACCATAATTTGTTGTTGTTCAGTCACTTTCAGTTGTATCTGACTCTTCATAACCTCACTTGGGGTTTTCTTGGCAAAGATATTGGAGTAGTTTGCCATTTCCTTTTCCAGCACATTTTACAGATGAGGAAACTGAGGCAAACAGGGTTAAATGATTTACCCAGGGTCACACAACTAGTGTCTGAGGCCAGATTTGAACTCAGGAAGAGGAGTCTTCCTGACTCCAAGCCTGGAACTGTATCAACAATGCCACTTAGTTGCCCCATTACTATAAGAGATATACTAATTTACTGTATTTGCTGAAAGAAGCTGGATTTGACATCTAAGTGGTATAAATCAGTGTTAATTATTAACATTTAGCAAAGGGTAGAAAGAGGAAAATGGACAGGTAGGCTTAAAAGCGGCTTGTAACAGTTCCTGAAAGACCAAGTTTCCCCCTTCCTCAACCTCATCCTCCCTCGCAATGACCCACAAGTACTTAAGAAAGGCAGTTTGTCATTTCTAAAAGGACTGAGGGATTGTAGTTTAGCAAAGTAGGAAGATCATTTATTACTTCTGTGACCTTGGGCAAGTCACTTTCCATTCCTGAGCCTCAGTTTCCTCTTCTGTAAAATGAAGGAATTTATGGCCTCTGGGATCCCTTTTAGCTCTACGTCTATGGTCCAATGAGTCTATGAACTTGTGGCCCAAGAAGGATGAGCACCACAGGAATTGTAAAAGTGCTATATCTGGGTAAAGAGTATGTGCTGTATTTTAATTTCTCACCTTAGACAGTCTGGTCAGGATAGTTTCTCCTTCCCCTCCCCTGTGGAAGGGGAAGGGGAGAAATACAGACAAAAACAGTCAGAAGGACTGTTGCATCCAAGAGTTTAACCACTGAGCACCTAAGGGTATGACCCCTGGCAGTGGAGGAGAAAATTGGACTTTATAAAGGAACAAACCTGGGAATTCAGCTGAGGAGTCTGTTCTGAAGAGATGCTGTACCCAAAAGGAGCTTCATGAAAAGAGGAAAAGGACTTTTAAGTTAGCAGTAGCAGCAGTTATGAGTTACCTTTGACAAACAAGTATCCTTAACATAGGGCCTCATTATCATTATTTTCTAAGTTTGATCCTACTTTTCACAAGACTGCTATGTGTATTGGTGGAATCGTGCACCCCAGGTTCAAAGAGAAAATGTTTTATAGTTCTTGTTTTACTATGACATTTTAGTAAATAACTTTACTAAGACCTAATTGTGTCTACTGGCTAACTGTTAATGGGACACACTGGTGGGGGCTCTAAAGCTGTAGTGTTAGAAGTGTGGACCCATACTGATACCTCTAGAACCTGAAGTAGAAGCAACCCAACAAAAAAGTAAGAATGCAATTTGGGGAAATAGTCCAGATGAGATGCTATATAAGTAAATACAATAATGGGAGAACCCTGGGATGACATCTTCTTTTCTATGTATCTCCTACCTTTTTGTGGGTCATGGAATCAAAGTCACAACTAGGGATTTTTGCTTCTGGGAAAGTAAGAGTTAGAGAACGAGAGAACAGGAAGGTTTACCTAGCATGTAACCATGGGGGAAAGAAGGGCAGAGGGGCAGCTAGGTGGCGCAGTGGATAGAGTGTGGGCCCTGGAGTCAGGAGGACCTGAGTTCAAGTATGGCCTCAGACACATAACACTCACTAGCTGTGTGACTCTGGGCAATCACTTAACCCCAATTCCCTCATAAAAAACAAAACAAACAAACAAATAAACAAAAAAAAAAAAACGAAAGAAGGGCAGAAAGGAAGCCAAACCCAAGATACCACAGTTCCTAAGCCACTGTAGGGGAGAAATTAATAGTAACAATAATAGCTGGCATTTACATAGTGCTTTAATGTTTGCAAAGCACTTTGCACGTTAGTCATCTCATTTGATCCTTCCAGTGACCCTGTGAGATAGGTATTATTATTATCTCCATTTTACAGAACAGGAATCTGAGGCTGGGAGAGGTTGAATCCTAGAACTAGTAATGTGTCTAAGGCCAGATTTGAACTCAAGTCTTTCTGAATCCAAGTGTCACACTGGATCCACTATGCCACCTGATTCAGTCACAGTCCAGGAGAAGGGGCCACATCAGGAACAGAGACAGATAAGGGAGGAAGCTTGCCCCTGGTGGTGCTATTGGCACCCTTTAAATTTTTCACCCTGAGGCCTTGACCTAGATATGGCTCTTATTAGAACCAACTATCAGTACTTACCTCCTCTGCCATGGATCTCAGAAAAGTGCTCTGAAAATGCCATAAATGCTGAAGGAAGGACAGACATAGAAATAGGAGAGGCCCAGAGATGAGATGCATCAGGCAAGACCTTAAGAGCAAGTTGGATAAGGCTTTGTTTGTGGATTTAGAACTCCCATCTGAAATTATTTGTCCAGCTTGCACAATAATGTAATCCCCACCACTTCATCCCTCTCAGCAGCACCCCAGCATAGGCTCTCTTTGTCTGATTAGGGGCTGTCAGGAGTGATTGATGGGCTCCCGCTGGACAGAGGAAACTTCTCCCCTCCTGACAGCTTGGAGTGATAGCCGAGTGGAAACTGACCCCGGCTGACATGCTCATCTTAAAATCTCTCTGTTTCCCAGGGGCCCAGATAAAATAGCTGTCACACTAAAGGTAAGGGCTCTGCTCTAGGGGATGCCGTCTTCTCTGAGGATTTATGATAGAGGAGCCCTGCTCTGGGGTCTCCAGAAGGTTAAAGAAAAAAAGCCCTAAGAAACTCACCTAAAATATATTGTGTCTCATGCAAGCCAACCCAGCTTTTGGATTTGAGGTCATCACTGCTGTCATAGTTGCCTTCATCTTCATCATCACCATCACCACCACTGCCTCCAAAACCCCACAGATTTAGCATGGAGAATCACAGGGCAAAGACCCTCATTGTACAAGGATACCTAGGGCACCATCGGCCTGGCTCGCCTTTATTTTACAAGTCATTGCAAGGATGACAGTGAAATGAATGTTCCACTTAGTATCAGGGGACCTAGGTTCAAATCCCAACTCTCTTTCTTACTATCTGTGGGTGCCAGGCCTAGAACCCAGCTACATAGCTTTTTCTTATCTGCCAAGATATCTAATAGCACTGAGCCAAGACCTTATCAAAGAGCAAGATAATAATAAAAATTCACATTTATATAGCATTTACCAAGTAATAATGCAGAGAGGGGAAATTGTGCAAATATTACTATCATCATTTTACAAATGAAGAAACCAAATGATTTATCCAGGGTCACTTGTGTAGTAGGTAGCAGAGCCAAGAGGTAAAACTCAGTCTCCAGACCACTCCAGCTCCAGTGCTATGTCCATTATACCATGCCTTCTTAGGCTCCTGCTGCATGCTTCAGGTTTAGAGTCAGAAGACCTGGGTTCCAATCCTGACTCAGACACTCACTACTTGTATGACCTTGGACAAGTCTCTCAAGCCTTGTGGGCACCAGTTGTCCTCAACTATAAAAGGAGGAGGTTGAACTAGCCGACTTCAAAAGCCCCTTCCAGCCCTATATCTGTGGTCCTATGATCCTAATATATTGAGAATAGGGATGAAAAGTCGTCTGGACAGAAGCACACTAGGACCAGCTGAGCAGTGCCCTCTACTGGGCATATAGGGAGGACACCAGAGAAGAGAAAGACAGTCACTGTCCTTGGAGGGTTTACCATTTCAAGGGGAGACAGAACATACAAAAAATTAAACAAAATAAATAGAACCTTTCGCTGTGTGACTGGTGAACTAACTAACCTGTGGGCACCTCTGTGATAAAGAATCATGCAGCATGCTGAGAACCAGGTGGAGCTAATCTGGGAAGCTGTCATTCACTTTCCAACCTTAGTATGTACATCTGTGAAAGGGGGATTATGTTTATTATTGTTTTTCAGCTGTGCCTGACTCTCAGTGACCCCATTTTGGGGTTTTCTTGGTAAAGAGACCAGAGTGGGTTGCCATTTCCTTCTCTAGCTCATTTTTACAGATGAGGAAACTGAGGTAAATAAGGTTAAATGACTTTGCCAGGGTCACACATCTATTAAGTGCCTGAAGCCAGATTTGAACTCATGAAGATGAGTCTTCCTTATTCCAAGCCCAGTCCTCTACCCACTGCACCACCTAGCTGCCATTATGTTTGCTAGGAAGGTGCTTTGAAGAAGGTTGGCGCAGGGGAGCAGGGTGTCACAGGTTGCATGTTTCTGGATTTTTCCATCATATCTCAAAAACCTCATCATTGTAAAAGATCACTTTAGCCCTGGAACTCACACCTTGGAAGTACCTTCTGCCCCTGGTGCCCTTCCCTCTGATTGGAGGGTAGAGAGCTTCTCCTAGGTAGGATCTCCATTTAAAGGGGGTACCCAGGCCAGCCATCTCATTTTCCACCAGGTTTCATTCATCTGGACTTACCCACCATGCCCCAGAACCAAGTACGTTCTCCTTTCCCCCAGCCCTTTTTCAGTTTCCTTTAATATTGCCTCCCTGTAGAATGTAAGCACCTTGAGAGCAGGGATTTTTTTTTCTGCTTGTGTTAGTATTACCAGTGCTTAGCTCAGTGCCTGGCTCATAGGAAGCCTTAATAGTCAATCAATGATGTAACTATGCTTGTTGATTGATTGACTAACAAAGACGAGGAATAGTAAATTGGCAAGCTGAGAGGTAAAGGTGTGGAGTGGGGGTGGGGAGTGATCCCAAGAAAGCATGATCCAGACCCAAGGCCCTGCGAGGTAACGGTCCTCTTTCAACAGAGAGGTGGTGGGCCTGGGGAGGAGGCTTCTCGAGCCATAGCAGGGGAAGGTTTATGGCCAATGTATTTAGCTCTGAAGCATCCTCTTGGTAAAAGGACTTACACCGAGGCTTTAATTAGAGCTTGTCACTCAAGCATCTTCCCTGGAGACTGCGGTGGAAGGATAGCAAAGGAAATGAAACTCTTCCTTCACCAGACTCATTCCGCTGTCAGGAAATCTCAAGCCCTCCAGTAATAATATCTTGAATCCCTACTGGACAGTCATCCCGAGGGCTGGAAGCCCCCACCTTCCGCCCTCTCCTCCAGGCCGCTCCGGTCACCAGGCAGGGCTGCGGATCAGGCGTGGCAGGCGGGCAATCCTCCGCTGCAGCTGGAGAAAGAAAAACCTAGAGGGGGAGGGGAAAGGGGGAAGGGACAGAGAGGAGTACAGAGAGTGGGACGATTGGCTCAAGGTCGAGTAGCAAGCGGCGTTGCCAGATGCAGCAGCAAGGCAGCGATAATCCAGGCAGTTGCTGCATTTTCGATACCTCCCCTAACCATCTGGAGAGCTGACCCTGGGGAAGAAGTACCTAGCCGCTCACCGAGACGACTGTCGTCTTTCATAGGATTTTGATCGAGATTCAAAAACTGGCTCTGCCACTTCCCACCTATATGGCGTTGAGCGAGGCTTTTCCCCTCCGTGGGCCTCAGTTTTCTCAACCGTAAATGAAGGGATCGGGCCGGATGGCCTCTTGGGCCCCTCTCAGCTCTAATACCTCAAATTGAAGTGGTTAAAAGTGGGCCTCTCCGCTTTGCAGCTTAATTGGAAGGAGGAATAAGGCTACTCCTTTCTTCTCCTTTTCTGGTAGCTGAGAAGTCTGTGCAAATAGAATATTATGGTTTTTAAGTGAGGAAAAACCTTAGAGATCACCTAGTCTTAACCTAACATCATTTTACAATTGGAGAAACTGAGGCCCAGAGTCACACAGGTAGTAAGCAGCTGGGTGAGGATTTGAACCCAGATCTTCTGGTTCTGCTCTGTCCACCTCTCCAAGTGGCAGGCAGAAGTAAGGTTTGACAGCAGGTCCGCTGATTCCCAATCCATTACCCCATTTCCTATGGATAAAACCAGTCAATATTATCCTTTCTTCCCATTAGGCTTGCTAACTACCTACACCATAGAGAACTCAAAGAGATCTTTTATGTGTTGAGAGTTGGGAGTCTCCTCAGTTCATTGCTAGTAGAATCCAGAGGAAATGCGGTAATAAAAATTTAACAACCAGCTCACTTCAGGGGGAGGTGGAGGAGGAGAGAATGTATGCAAGAAGTACTTGTAAGTTTGATCTGTTATTTTCTCCATCATTTTCCTAAGTCTCGACAGTCAACAAAACAATAAATCAAGCCCCGGTTTTGTAGTATTTGCCAATTTTCTGAATTGCAAATGTTCATGAAATTTAACATTCAGCTGTTAACAGCCTATTCTGGCTGACTCCAACACACCCCTGGTGGAGGCCGGTGTGCACCTGCAGGCAGGTGACTCATTCACCTGCCTGAGCCTCTGGGTCAAAGCTAAGCCGCTGGAGGAGTGCATTAGCCAAGGAGACAGACCTACCACTTAGAGGCTGTCCTGCGGGGCCGCTGCTAGTGGGCCTGGCTCTGGGGTGGTGGGGAACAGCAGTTCGGCAGCCTCGATTCAGTGAAACAAGCTGGCTAGAGATTTTCTTTCCCAGCAGATGAGTTCTCAGTGGGGTATCTAAAAAAAATTTTTTGAGGAGGTGGGTGGTAGTTGAAGAGTAACCTAGCTGTGGGGAAAGAGTCCGGGGAATGTGAAGGTGAGACTACTTCAGAGGTCAACGAACCCCAAAAGGGGTCACAAGGGGTCAGCCACAACTGAACAAACAATAATAACAACAACATTTTACAGAGAAGGAAACTGAGTCCCAGAGAAGCTTATTTAGTAGCTTGGCCAAGGTCATACAGTAAAATTAGTGGGCAGAGGCAGACCAAGAACTTTGGTCTACTGGCTACCTGGACTGTCCCAATCAGCTTGGCCACTTCCTGCCCCTGATCCCAGATCTCATCCACTGTACCCTGGGTTGGTCTGCAGAGCCTCAAGAAGGGCTGGTTGATTCCCTGCTGAGAACAATCAAAGAACCCTCAGGACAGACTGTGGAGTGGCTGGCTCTGTCAGTAGTCAGGGTAAGTGGGGTTAAAAATGGGCCTGCGTAATTGGAGGGAAGACCAATCTGAAGTCGGGTTGCTGAGGAATCTGTGCAAGTAAAACATTATTCTTTTTAATGAATTGAACTCCTTTTGTTGGCCTGAATTGAAAAGTGGAGAGCCCAGGGGCAGGCAGGGCTCACACAGATGGGTTAGTCATGAAAAACAATTTTCAAAGAGAGAGACAGACAGACAAGAGAGAGACAGAGAGACAGACAGAGACAGAGACAGAGATAGAGAGGAACAGAGAGAAAGGAGAGCAAAAGGCCACCAGTGGCTTGTTTGCACTTGGGAGAAGCCCTCCACTTGCATTTACTTCCTTCTATGACAGGACCAAGGTAACCAGTAACCAGTGAGAACTGAGACCAAGGGAAGAAGAGGCAGTGGGCATGGGGAATGGGAGGGAGATGATATGAGAGAGAAATGGGAAACTTATCCCTTGGTGCCTCAAAAAGATGATTACACCTGTCATGATCAGCTGTCAAAGGTGGACCAGCAGAGGGTCCCTAGGGAACGTTCCCTGTGGATTCAGCCAATAGGCTGAACAACTTCTGTGCTCCCAGGGTTGATGGAAGCTATATTCTAGCCCAGGGTAGAGAAGCCTTGGTCCAGAATGGGACAGAAAGGGAGGGATTCCCCCAGAGGACAATAGTGTATGTGCCAAGGGAAGAAATCTGTCCTGTTTGCCCTTTCCTTTAAAGGAAGTAGAGGAGGCAACAGACATCCTGAGCCTCTGAACACACTCTGACCAGTAGTGGGGCATAAACCTAGCCTCCCCAAGAATCAAAATTGACCCTTGATTTTCCAAAAGCTAACTTAGGTACAGATTCATCAATGATGAACAGGCACCTAGATGATACAGTGCATAGAGCACCAGGCCTTAAGTCAGAAGGACCTGAGTTCAAATTCAGCCTTAGATATGTGCTAACTGTGTGATTCTGGGCAAGTTATTTAACCTCTGTTTGCCTCAGTTTCCCCATCTGTAAAAATGAGGATAATAACTGGGTCGTTGTGAGGATCAAGGGAGATAATTTTATAGTGCTTAGCACAGTACCTGGCACATAGTAAGCACTATATAAATATTAACAATTATTATTAGTGTAGCAATAGGGCCAGAGCCACATTCTTGGTACTAGCATTAGTCAATATTGTGATCTTCCTAGACCTTAGAGAATGATACTTGTGAAACAGGGGTGCAGAGAGCACAGGATTTGGAGTCAGGAAGAGAAAAGCTTGTTTTGAATTCTATCTCTGGCTCTTTCCAGCTATGTGACCACAGGCAAATCACTTAACCCTCTCAGCTTTAGTTTTCCTACCTGCAACTTGCAGACAACTGCATTGGTAGAAGGAGTTTCTTCATTGAGAGTTTCTTGGGGTCCCAATGAAATCACAGGTCAAGTCCCATAGCCACTCCATCTATCTCACAGTATTTGTGTGAGGCACAAATGAGAGAGGCATGTCAAGTAGCAGACAAAAGTTTAAAGTTCTATACAAATATCCACTATTATTACTGCTCTGCCACTTTCCAGCTGTAGCTGGAAACCAATAGGATCAGGCAACCAATAGGATCGCAGAGCAGGAAGGGGCATTAGAGATTATTTTGTCCAATTCTGTCACCTAACTTATCTGAGCCTTGGTTCTCGCCTATAAAATGGGGATGAGTGTACATGCCTCACCTACCTCATTAGGGTTGTTTATAGGATCATAGGATCAATCTGGAAGGAACCTTAAAAATCATCTATTCCAAATCCTTCATTCCACCATTGAGGAAACTGAGGTTCAAAGATGTCCACATAGCTAGTAAGTTTCTGAGGCAAGATTTGAACCCAGGTTTTACTAATAGCAAGTCCAGCATGCTATCCATGAAGGCGACACTACCCCCAAAGTTGGGTTTGTTACTAACCCAAATGAAATAACCAAGACAGAAGTGTTTCATAAACTAACTCCTATACAAATATGAAGCCTCGTAATCATTACTGTTGTTTGTGTTATTCTAGCTGTGATCAAGGGGAAAAGGTGGAATCTAATAGGAAAACATTCTCCACTTGGTGCCAAGGAAAGGCATGGTAAGATGCCAAAAGGGAAAAGTGTGGGCTGTTAGCAGTTAAGGGATTGGCACATTTTCTCTCCTCAACATGGTAGGAAAGGGGATCTTCTTTAATTGTAGGAAAGATATGTGGGGAACACGGAGGGAGGAGAGGAATGCATATCTTTACCAGCCAAACCAACTCAGTTTTCCTCACCAGCAAAATGGAGTGATAGTATTTATGTTACCTTCCTCCCAGGGTTATGAAAAGGAAAAAAAAAACCTTATGTGACAGGACCCTGGGGGTTTCTTTTTTCCACCAGCAGATATTGTTTCCAATTCTCCAGTTATATGTGTCAAACTAAAAGTCGTGTGTGAGAGTGGGAGGGAGCTAAATGAGGCAATCAATCCTCCCACCCCACTTAAAAAAAACCCCAAACTCACAAACTACCCTGCCATACTAGTGTGAATAGGAATTGGGAGATTAACCTCAGAATGTGTGCTACACCCATATAAATGAGTTACTATTGTCATTATTACTACTATCAGCCAAATCAACCCTAGCGATTTATAATTGTCGTGGTTGTTTAATTTCCCTTGGCCACCTTTCAGAAAGGTGTGGTCTCAATGCTCAAATCCAAAACCCAGTGGCCAACTCTAATTACATTTGTTGATGAGAGGGGGAGGGGGCAAGCAGCCCCCAGAACCTTGGGGGCTGATAGGGTAATTACAATGGAAAAGCACGTTTGTTTATATACAATGTACCCAGAATTTATTTATGTGTTTAGCATCTGGGCTGTGAAAATAGACTCATTGTGATGCTATGGCTCATTTCCCCATATATCCCAAAGGGTCCCAGGGCTCGAGGGTCCAAATAGAGCTTGATGGACGCAGAGACTACAGGAAGCATGGTCTGAACCAGCAGACACCAGGGTGATTGCAATAGGGCCCCACAAGTCAAATGCTCCTAGATGGTGAAATGAAGCCCAATCCTTTACCACCAAATCCACTTCTGGCGCAATTTCCGTCATTCTGGTCTGAAACTAACTGAGAAACAATTTCCGTTAAATCACTTTAAAAGAAGGTGGGCAGTGGGGTTGGAGTGGGGGAGTTGTATAAGGACAATATAGAATTTCATGGGAGGCAATGTGGCACAATGGATAGGATGAAGTCATTGTCTTTTCCCCTAAACCCTCTTCTCCTCCTACCTTCTCTATTACTATAGAGGACAACACCATCCTCCAAGTCCCTTAGGCTCACACCAGAGGAGTCATCCTGGATCCCTAGCTTTCTCTCTCACCCCTCATATCCAAGCTGTTGCCAAGGCCTGTTGATAATCACCTTTGCAACATCTCTCACATACATCCCCCTTCTCTCTTCTGACACCACTACCACTCTAAGGCAGGCCTTCATTACCTCACACCTGGATTATTGCAATAGCCTGCTGGTAGGTCTGCCTGCCTCAAGTCCCTCCCTGCACCAATCCATCCTCCATTCAGCCACCAAAGTGATTTTCCTAAATTGAAGGTCTGACCATGTTCACACACACACACACACACACACACACACACACACACACACACACAC
>NW_020954575.1:6581042-6631551 GCF_900497805.2 Vombatus ursinus | reverse complement strand
ACACACACACACACACACACACACACACACACACACACACACACACATTCAATAAACTCCATTGGTTTCCTACTACCCCCAGGATCAAATAGCAGCCCAATCCAAGTATTTATTGTTTTTGAGTTGTTTCAGTTATGTCCTACTCTTCATGACCCCATTTGGGATTTACTTGGCAAAGGTACTTCAATGGTTTGCCATTTCCTTCTCCACTTCATTTTATAGGTAAGTAAACTGAGGCAAATAGGCGTTAAGTGCCATGGCCAGGGTCACACAACTAGTAAGTGTCTGAGACTGAATTTGAACTCAGGTCTTCCTGACTCCAGGCCCAGTGCTCTATTCACTGCATTGCCTGGCTGCCTTACCTAAGGTTATGTATGGAATAACTAGAAGAACCAGAATACTAACCCCAGTTGTAGCTATTTTTCCCCTCCAAATATAATCTTCTTTCACCTATACTACATTATACTTACTGAGTCTAACCTATCATCACCAGAGCTTCTCTCTACTTCCCCCAAATATTATGAAAACCAACAAAAATGTCTGGGAAGCTTGTGAAAAGAGAGGAAATCATGCAGGCACAAGCTAGTCTGATTTCTGTACAGTGAGCTAAATTGCAGCAGTCATGCTGCCCGAGTTTATGACCTTGTGATGAACAGATTGAAAGCTCCAGAAATCAGACTTGAAAAACAAATTGAAGACCAGAGCTACCATCACAACTCTTATCAGGGCTGCTTGGTGCCAAAGCAAGATTTTTGTTTGGGGAAAAGTGGGCTGGTTTACTAGCCTTGATTACAAAGACAGAGGTTATGAAGGCGGTCCCTCCCTAGGGGTTCTATCCAAGGCTTCCACTCCCTCTCATTTTCTTGCCTTCTCTCAGCCCCCCTTTTCCCCAGATCCAGGTACTTTGCCTGGCTCAGGTAATATCCTTTACCAACTGAAGACAAAAGGTTCTCCCCTCTTAACCTGGAGCCCTGGGGATGCTGCTGATTGTGGTGTTCTCTACCTGAATCAGTTCAGACTGGCTATTTCAGATCTGTCAGCTCTTATAAATGTAGCCACACAGGAGCAAAGTGAGATAAAATAGCAATGTGATGTGTGTGTGAATACTTATGCATCCCTGTCTCATTCTCTTTGTAAAGATTAATATATCAGTGCAAGTACTTATGAAAAAAAAAACAGGTACAATTCTCTAGATATTCAATAACGAAATGTCACCCGCAGAGTAAGCAATAAAATAAAAATATATGCTTAGGGGAGACTATATAAATGTGATGAATATTATAAAGTCAGATAATGATATAGGCAGGATAGTAGTGGCATAAATATTATGCCCACAAATAGAATCCAGGTAAGGAGACATTTTAAAGGTTAAAGTATTGAGGATTACTGCTCCCCAAGTTTCCAATCTCTAGTCTCAGAAGCTGGGGTTGCTCTAAATCTGACAGTTCAGCGAGATGGGGAAGCCCAAGCATTGCAAGAATAACAACCTTTTTTCCTTAGCATTCCAAAACTAAGGCAGTTTTGGAATCCCACCACTTAGAAACTGCTGTTCTCTCCAAGGATAATGCTTCTAGGGAATGTGGAGCTGTCCAGCTGAAGCTAATTTAGGGGATGCTGGAAAGCTAGGCTGACCTCTTGCTCTCAGGAATGGAAATATGCCTACGACCCACAAGAGTCTGAGTGCTATAAATTCTCAGACTCTTTGGGAAGATCAAAGCTTCCTCATTCTTCCAACATCTGAAACTTCTGCCTGACCTACCTCACATCTTTTTGCCTGTCCAAATACTGTGGTCACCGGGTATTGATTCATTCTTCTGATCAAGACATCATCTTCTGTGTCCAGTCCCACTTTTTAGTTACTGACCCTTGGCTCTATATGATTCACCTGATGCATCTGGTCCTAGCCTTGCTCTGTTCCTGAGCTCTGGAAATCTTAGCTTGTATCACTAACTGTTACCCTGGCATTGAACTAGGTGGGGAATTGTATATGCCATGCAAGCAAAGTCAAGTCCCCTCAAAATGAACTGGCTCCCCTCACTCTTATTTGTAGTAATAATCCTTGCCTCCAATTAGGTATTGGACTGACTACCAAACTGAAAGTCTGCAGAGCTGTTATGCTGACCTCATTGTTGTATGCCTGTGAAGCCTGGACAGTCTACCGGCGCCATCCCAGAAACTGAATCGCTTCCATTTGAATGGTCTTAGGAAGATTCTGAAGATCACCTGGCAGGATAAGATACCAGACATTGGGGTCCTTTCTCAAACTAGAGCACAACTCTGATGGGCTCACCACGTTATTCAAATGCAAAACTTTTGCTTGCCAAAAAGACTATTTTATGGGGAACTCACACAGGGCAAGCATCCACATAGTCAGAAGAAGCGATACAAGGACACTCTCAACGTCTCTCTTAAAAACTTTGGAATTGATTTTGTAACATGGCAGACACTGGCATAGGACTGCTCAGCATGGCGTGCCCACATCAGAAAATGTGCTGTGTGCTATGAGCAAAGTATTAGCCACAGTTGACACACTAGAACTTGATTCTAGCATAGTGATGTCATTTTGGTCCTCTTTGAGAATGAAGGATGACAACAACAACAATAAAATACTTGGAGGGGCAGCTAGATGGTGCAGTGGATAAAGTGCTGGCCCTAGTGTTAGGAGGACCTGAGTTCAAATTTGACCTCAGACACTTAATAGCTGTGTGACCCTGGAGAAGTCACTTAACCACAATTGCTTCCAAAAAAGAATACTTGGAGTACTTCCAAATCCATTATCTTATTTAATCCTCAAAACAAGCTTTTGAGATAGAGAGAGAAGAATTTTGGGGGTAGGAATCATGAGGAAATCATACTGAAGAGAAATAGCTCTCAGGTGAGGGAATTCCATCTGCAAACAAAGACTGGTAACATTTCTTCCATTTTTCTTAGAAAGCTGCCTGGGGGTACTAAAAGGTTAAGTGACTTAACTGGCATCACAAAACTAGTCTGTCAGAGGCAGGTTTTAAACCTAGGTCTTTGTGACTCCAAGGCTGACTACTCTATCCGTTCTGCCTGCCTTTATGGGAGGTTAACCTTAGTGTTATTCTCATTTTGGAAATTAAGAAATGAAAGCCCCAGGAAATTTGCCCAAGGTCATAAATCAAGGTATTGGCAGACCAGGGACTTCCATAGAAAACTTTCATTTCCAACAGACAAACAATAGAGTGACAAGACCATAGATTTAGAACTGGAAGGGACCTTAGAGTTCATCTAGTGTTATGGGGCCCCGTTCATTTTACAAATAAGAAAGCTGAGACTCAGAGAGAGAAAGTTACCTGGACTTACCCAAAGTTGTTGTTGTTTGTCCTTTGTTCTCAAAGAGGACCATGACATCAGGGAGGTGATGCCATGACATGCAGGTGAACTGGATCTAAGTGAGGGAGAGCTATGCAAAGTCACCAGCCTCACTTTCTCCTCCAGAGCCATCAGAGTCCAGTGGCAAGATATAGATCAGGATGACTGGAGATGGTTCCAATGCAGTGGAAGACCTTGGCCTTTTTAAGCTAAAGTCTTTTTTTGTTTTTGGTTTTTTTTTTTTGTTTGTTTGTTTTTTTGTTACACATTAATCATGTAAGGAAGAATTAGAACCAATAGGAGAAACTACCAAAAAAAGAGGAAGCAAAACAAAACAGAAGAAAAAAATAGCAAATAGTATGCTTCGATCTGCATTCAAACTCCATAGTTCTTTCTTTGGATGTGGATAGCATTTTCCATCATGAGACTTTTGGAGATGTTTAAGCTAAGGTCTTTAACAGGTTTCAGTCTGACTGAGGCAATGCCCATTCAGTGACTAAGGCTAGGTAAGAATGGCTTCTTAGTACAAAAAAAAAAATCAACCTGGGAGGGGAAGACCCAAGGTTAGACAGAAGAGCTGCGATTTGAACATGGGTCCTCTCTCCTACTAAATCCAATATGCTTTCTACAATCCCACACTAACTCAGAGTCAATTTTTTTTATTTGAAAAAAATTATATAGAACAGGATTCTGGGAAGATGGTGGCATAGGTCAGAAAACTTTCAACTCTCCAAATCTCCTCCATGGGAAAAAAAAAAGACAGAACATCACCTCAGAGTGAATGTAGAGAAGCAAAAATAAACAGAAGTCTGGGTAAAGCAGTTGTCCTCCAAAAGACAACTTGAGAAGACCCCAGGAAAGACCCGACTTCCAGGGGCGGATGGAGATCTGGCCCGAGTGAAGTGCAAATACCTCCAGGCTAACTCTTTGGAATCCACAAACAAAAAGCCGGTGGGGCAGCTGGGCTGGGAGGCAGCCTCAGGCTTAGGAACTTTCACCTCAGGACTGTGAGGGGTAGGAACCCCAAGCACAGCTGTGCTGACCGGAGGTGTCTTGGACCTCAGCTGAGGATGCAGCTTGGGGGAGAAGGAGCTAGCACATGCCTGTTGAGTGGGCAGGATCTTTGCTGACTGTGGGCACTTGCAGGAGAGCAGAGTCCTGGTTTCAATTCCTGGGCAGAGAGGACAGCTGTAGTTTGCAGTCACTGGAGGGAGGACAGGGAGCAAGACCATTTGTGGGATACCCTGGCTTGAAGCCCTAGCAAGGTTGGGCCCCGGACAGATCTCAGAAAATAACAGTAAGAAGGATCTGAAGTTTGGGTCTTCATTCCCCACACTTTGGGACTAGAACTTGATTATATTAATGCTGCTAAAAAATAAAAAAAAAAATAAGTAAGCAAAGGAGAAAGAATCCAACCATAGATAGATAATGGGGATAGAGAAGATCTGGGTTCATATTCAGTGGAAGATAACAGAGCTAAAAAAGCCACTCCTTTTTCAATGAGAAATGTTAAATGGTCCCCAAGCACAAAAAGAATAATTGAAAGAACTTAAAAATTATTTTAAAAATCAAATAAAAGAGATTAGAGAAAATTAGGGAAAAAAATAAGAGCAATCCAAGAAAATTATAAAAGAAAGTTAACCAACTTGAAATAGGGAATCAAAAACTTAAGGAAGAAAATAATTCCTTGAAAACTAACATTGAGCAAAGGGAAGCTAATCACATTATAAGACATCAAGAAATAACAAAACAAAATCAAAACAATGAAAAATAGAGAATGTGAAACATTTTATCAGAAAAACAATTGATATGGAGAACAGAACAAGGAGAAACAATATAAGAATAGTCAAAATACCTGAAAATTATGATAAAAAATCTTGAGACAATATTACAAGAAATTATCAAGGAAAATTGACCTGAAGTTCTAGAACAAGAAGGCAAAGCAGAAATAGAAAAAAAAAATCCACCTGAAAGAGCTAGGAGGAAAACTTACAGGACTATCATAGCCAAGTTCCAAAGCTCCCAAGTTCAGGATAAAATATTGCAAGCAGCAAGAAAAAAAAATTTTAATGTCATGGAGCTACAATAAGGTGTACACAAGACCTAGCAACTACTCTATTGAAGGACCATAGGTCTTGGAATACTAAATTTTGTAAAGCAAAAGAGCTGGGGTTACAAAGGCAAAGCTAAGTATAATCCTGAATGAAAAAAAAAAATGGACATTCAACAAACGGAAAGACTTTCAGGCATTTGTGACAAAAACAGCAGAACTTAGTGGAAAATTCAACATATAAGATCCGGGAGAAATATAAGGTAATATCAAAGACCAATTATAAGGAACTCAATAAGGTCAAATTGTTTACTTCTTATATATGGAAATGGTATCAGTATGCTTGAGACTGTCATTATTTGGGTAGTTTGAAAGAACAGGTTGGGTCAGGCTGTGTATGATGCAGTGATTCTAAAAAAAATAAAACTGTGTAGGGAGAGATAAAATGGAGTAATTATCTCCTACAAATGAGGCATGAAAGGAACAACTGATACGGAAAAAGCAAATGGGTGGGGGGAGGGGGAAGGCAGGTAGTGCTGGAACCTTGTTCTCATCAGGAATGGGTTAAAACACACACACACACACACACACACACGTCTTTTAAGTTCAGAAAGAAATTAGAGGGCAAGAGGATAGGGTGGAGGGAAAAGATAAGGGAGGGACTCTGAGGAGGGTGTGTAGGTTGAGGAATAAGAGGGAAAGGTAGAGGGTAGAAGTTAATTAGAGGAGTGAGGAGAGATAGGGTGAATAGACTGAGAAGGATAGTGAGGAAAAATAAGGAAGGGAATACACAAGTAATTATAACTAAGAATGTGAATGGTATGAATTTACCAATAAAATGGAAATGGATAACAGATTAAAAATCTGAATTCAACAATATCTTGCTTTCAGAAAACACGGTAAAAATGATAGATACATATAAAGATAAAATAAAGGGCCAGAGTAGAATTTATTATGTAAAAAAAGTAGGGATAATAATCATGATCTAAGACAAAGTTAAAGGTAAAATAGATTTAATCAAAACAGAAAAATAAGGAAACTACACTATATGTCACCAATATTATTCAATATTATTTTAGACCATTTAAAATAACCAGACACTTTAAAATGTGAGTATCCCTGCCAAAACAGACATAGGAACTGCATGAACATAAATATAAAACACTTTTTATACAAATAAAGTCAGGTCTAAATACCTGAAGTAATATTTATTGTTCATGGGTAGGTAAAGCCAGTATAATTTTTAAAAATGACAATTTCCCCTAACTAATCTATTTATTCAATGCCATCCCAGTTAAATTACTAAAAAAATTATCCTGAGTTAGAAAAAAATAATAACAAAGTTCATTTGGAAGAACATAAGGTCAGGAATTTCAAAGAAACCAGGATAAAAGATATAAAGAAAGGAGATTTAGCAATATCAGACTTTAAATTATATGATAAGGTGAGAGCATTGTTGAAGTGTAAAATGGATAATTTCAATTATTTTAAATTAAATTTTTCTTATAAAAACAAAACCAACATAGCCAAGAATAGAAGGAATGCAGAAAATTGGGGGAAAACTTTCACAGACAATGTCTCAGGATGTGATTGTGTTGGAATACTGCTGTGGCATAGAAGATGATGAGGTAGTTGATTTAGAAAAACATGGAAAGACTTGGACCTATGAAGGAAGATGCTATTCACCTCCAGAGAAAGAGATGGCAAGTGAAAATATGCATAGTATGGTCTTACATAGATATGTATGAGTGTCTATGTATATATGTATATACATATATACATATATATACATGTCTGTATGTTTCTAGATATCTATATCATGTCTATATCTCTGCATTTAACTGCAGCCTTCTTTAGGGCAGAGGGAGAGGGGAAAAAAGGAAGTAAAAGCTATACTGCAGAAAACAAAAGAAAACCTGGAAGAAAGCAAAGAAAAGCCGAGTAGCTTTGAAAACCATGTGTAGTTTTTATTTTATTATGTTATGTATTATCATATATCATATTTATATTTGTAGGTTTTCTTGAAATAGAAATTTATTGTTCTATATTGAATCCTTTTTTATGTTCTGCTGTGTACGGGGAAATGTTCTTTTTTTTCTCTTTTCTCATTTTGTGTTTAAGTTTAAAATGAATAAAAAATTAACAAACAAAAAAGAATGATGTCCTTCTGCCACTTAGGATGTTTCCGTGTTGTCAGTAAGGGAAGTCAGGGAATTTGTAGTCAGAGAATTCAGACCAGTTTTTGTATTAGCCTAAGCAAAAATCTAATTAAGAAGGTAAATCTGCTGAAAATAAAAATATGCATTCCAAAGCCTAACACAGAGGACTTTCCAATTATGCATTAGCACAAATCAATAAGAATTATATATAAAGAGAGATAGCAATCCTTTCTTCTCAGTCTAATGGGTATTTAGCAAGTGCAGGCTGCTAGGTGATGTACTGGCGAGAGCTCTGGATCTGTAGTCAGGAGGACCTGGATTGATCCCTGACTTCAGATACTTACTTAGCTGTGTGACCCAGGAAAAGTCATCGAGGGGCAGCTAGGTGCAGCAGTGGATAGAGCACCAACCCTGGATTCAGGAGGACCTGAGTTCAAATCCAGCCTCAGACACATAACACTTACTAGCTGTGTGACCCTGTGGGCAAGTCACTTAACCCCATTGCCTAGCAAAAAAAAAAAAAAAAAAAAAGAACGAAAGAAAGAAAAAAAGAGAGAAAAGAAAAGTCATTGGACCTCTCTGTGTCTCAGTTTCTGCATCTGCAAACTGGGGATAATAATAGCACCTACCACACATGGTTGTTGAGAGGATCAAATGATTCACATATTTGAAGGGCCTTGCAAACCTTAAAAGTGCCTTACAATGGGTTAGGTGCTGTGAATATGAAGACAAAATAGTGTTTCTCTCTAGGAGCTTCTATTCTGTCGGGTACAGTCACTTGCCTATGACAGAGGTCAGATTTGAACGTTGGTATACCTTCTTCCAGGACCAACTCTCAATCCACTATGTCGTACTGTCCCACCAACTTTTAGGAGATCAGCTTTAGTTTTGGGCAGAGACAATTGTTTGAAATGAGGAGACTGGAATCAAATGCCACCCAGCTCTAAAATCCTATAGCCCTATGACTGGTAACACCGAGTCAATGTGATTTGTCCATGGTCCCATCATATAACCCTAGAATTAAAATGCACAGTAACGTTAGAATAAGAACTAACCAAACCACTCTAGAACCATCACTCTAGAACACAGGTCCTGTGCTTCTTTTTTCCCCCCTTATCCTAGTTTTTTTAGCTGCATGCCTAATTCACTGATCGGCTCTTTCTTTGTTTTGTTGATGTAAGCATTTAGAGATATAAATTTTCCTATAAGTACCGAGTTAGCTGCATCCCATAAATTTTGCTATGTTGTCGCATCGACACAAAAATTGACCATGTATTAGCACGTAAAACCTTCGCATTCAAATGCAGAAAAGCAGAAATAGCAAATGCAGCCTTTTCAGATCATAATGCAATAAAAATTACATTCAATAATGGGCAATGGAAAGATAGATTAAAAATTAATTGGAAACTAAATAATCTAATCCTAAAAAATAAGTGGGTCAAAGAACAAATCATAGAAACAACCGATAATTTTATTAAAGAAAATGACAGCAATGGGTCCTGTGTTTCTTAACCAGCCCAAGACACTGTCTGAGCCTCAAACATCTAAAATATTCCAGTGGTTTGTTGTTGTTGTTGTTGTTGTTGAGTCATCACCAACTCTTTGTGACTCTTCCTGAGGTTTTCTTGGCAAAGATACTGGAGTGGTTGGCCATTTCCTTCTCTAGCTCATTTTATAAATGAGGAAACTGAGGCAAATAAGGTTAAGTGACTGGCCCACGGTCACACAACTAGTAAGTATCTGAGGCCAGATTTGAACTCAGGTCTTTCTGACTCCAGGTCTGGCACTCTACTGCGCCACTTAGCTGCCAACGTTAGTGACTCCCCAAAAGCCAAGAAACAATACAGTGAAGAAAGTACTAAATTTAAAGTACAAGGACCTAGATTCAAGAATTGGAACCTAGTTACTACTATACTGTCAGTTAATGCTTATGTGACTTTAAGCAAGTTTGTTTCACTGCATTCAATTTACTCAAGGCCTCATTTCAGGATTTTCTTTTCCTCTGCTTCTGCTGTAGCTCAGAAATTGCTACCTACGGCAAAGCCTCCACTTTTAAACTCATTTCTCAAGTCAGTCTTCTTAAACTATACATTAAATATTGATCAACCCCAGAGAGACCAAATATATTTAGTATAGATGCATTCAATTCGCACCAGAATCATTAAGCTGATAAACCAGGCCATATCCCACTGAAGGAGTACCCACTGGAGATGATGGTGGACGGGACTAAGGACATTGGAACTGACCCCCTTGCCCTCGGGAATTCTTGGGGTCATACTTAGGAGCCTGCTTTCTTGATTTCATACATTCAGAGCTCCTATCATAATCTTTAGGGCAGCTAGGTGGCACAGTGGTTAGAGTAATGGGCTTGGAACCAGGAAGACTCACCTTTGTGGGTTCAAATCTGGCCTCAGACACTTACTAGCTGTGTGACCTTGGGCAAGTCATTTAACTCTATTTGCCTCAGTTTCCTCATCTGTAAAATGAGCTAGGAGATTCAAGATGGAAAGGAAGATACTATATATAACAAAATATCCATAGCAAAACTTTTTGTGGTAACAACTAGAAACAAAGTAAATGTTTGTTGATTGGAGAATGATAAAAACAAGTTGTGGTAGATTAATTCAATATAATATTTTGTTGTTGTTTAGTCATTTTCAGTTGTATCTGACTCTTGGTGACCCTTTTTGGTTTTTTCCTGGTAAAGATACTTCAGTGGTTTGCCATTTCCTTCTCCAGATCATTTTACAGATGAGGAAACTGAGACAAATAGAGTTAAATGACTTGCCCAAGGTCACACAGCTAGTGAGTGCCTAAGGCTGGATTTAAACTCAGGTCTTCCTGACTCCAGGCCCAGAACTCTACCCACTGCATCACCTAGCTGTCTTAATGGAATATTATTGCATTGTAAGAAACAACAAATATGAAGAATTTGGAGAAACACAGGAAACTTTATATGAAGTGATACAGATTGAAGGAAAACCAATAAAATAATGTGTATAACTACAACAATGTAAACAGAAAAAAACACAATAAATAAAACGAAACTGTATATTGTGTAGTTATAATGGCTAAGTTTGGCCTTAGGTAAGAGTTGAAAAAGCTTTCTCTGGGTCCTTGCTTTTTTACTAGTGAGGCAGGAGATCATGGATATGAAATGTTACACATACTGTCAGACGCTGTTGTTGCATCAGCTGGTTTGACTGAACTGTTTTTTCTTTTTTTTTTTAAATCTTTTTTTGCAAGGGAAGCATAACTGGATAGGGGAGGAGGAGGAAAGATATATTTGGAAATTAATGTGATGTTAAAACAAAAGAAATCATTAAAAAAACCCTATTAAAAGTAATGACCTCTGAAGTCCCTAAAAATTTCCCTCTTCCCACTCCTCTTCATTTCCCTGCCTTTCCTCCTCCTCCTCTCTCTCTCTCTATCCTTCTCTCTCTTTCTTTTTTCTCTCTCATATATATGTGTTTGTGTATACATATATACATATGCATATACATTATATATACAGATATAGATATAGATATTATCTATATATACATATATAGATAGATATTATCTATATATACATATATATAGAGAGAGAGATATGTTGTTATTCAGTCATTTCAGTCGTGTCCAACTCTTTGTGACCCCATTTGGGGTTTGTGGTTTGCCATTTCCTTCTCCTGCTCATTTTACAGAAGAGGAAACTGAGGCAAACAGGGTTAAGTGACTTGCCCAGGATCACACAGCTAGTAAGTGTCTGAGGCTAGATTTGAACTTATGAAGTAGAATCTTCCTGACTCCAGGTCTGGCACTCTGTGCACTGAGCAACCTAGGTACCCTTATCTATTTTTGTTGTTCAGTCATTTCAGTCATGTCTGACTTTTTGTGACCCTATTTGGGATTTTCTTGGCAAAGATACTGGAGTGGTTTGCCATTTCCTTCTCCAGGTCATTTTACAGATGAGGAAACTGAGGCAAACAGGGTTAAGTGACTTGTCCAGGGTCACACAGCTACCGTCTGAGGACAGATTTGAACTCAGGAAGATGAGTCTTCCTGACTCCAGGCTTAGCACTTTCTCCACTTCACCACCTAGCTGCCCATGCTCCAATCTATATCTGTATCTATATTTATATCTATATCTATATCTCTATACCACAAAATAGTCCCTGATCTCAAAGCACTTACATTCTGCTGGGGTTTCTGCAGGGTCTCAAGGAGATATGTTGCCATCTCAAGCCACAGAGATGAAACCAACTTGTAAGACTGCTGTAACGAAAGACCTCCTAGCAGGATACTTGTAAGCATCATATATAAAGGTTAAAATCACCCGACCCCATTTAAGTCTTCATCCTTCAACCTGTTGAGCTCACACCTTGATCAATCATTCAAGAAAAGGCTTTAAACTAAATGTAAAAAGTCCTTCATGAAGTGATGTTATCCAAGAGTCCTCGGCCACCCTCCACCTGCAAGGGTTGGCTATGTTATCAAGCTAGCTAGAAATTGGAGCAAGTGGGACATTCAAGCTAAATCCTCTCAGATGAGACCAATTGGGAGGGAAGGGGGAGCAAGAGATCTCAGCTCTGGTCTTGGTCTAGTTTTCCCTTCTCCCCATATAGCTGGAGAAGGACTTTGTGAGCTTTTAAGAATCCACAGGATGTAGGACTTCCCGTCCTCCCACTAATGTCCTAGTAGTACCCCCAATCAGCTGGTAGCAAGGTCTGTGTTGGGAGTCAAGGACAGACTGGGCATAGGTTCATGGCTCCACAAGGAGACCAGTAGAGAAACTTCTCGCACCGAAGGGCAACATCTTGAGTCCCCAGTGAATGGAAGAAAAGGACATACAGGAGGTACAAGTTACACGTTTTCTATATTTGTTCTCTAATCTTGACCCCACTTTCCCTTGGACACTCTATATACTTGTGGGAAAGTGTACCACAGAATTTTGAAGAGAATGTTTTGTGCCAACTATTCTTACTATACTACCTTAGTAAATACCCATCTCTAAAAGCTGCTTAAGGTTGTCTGACTAAATCAATTACCAGCTGATATTATTGGGGACAACATACCCATAAGGGCTTGAGATAATGGTGTGAAAGAAACACACTTGGCTTCTCCGAGATATTCCTAGAACTCTGAGGTGAAGATGTAGACTTGCTCCAGAACCCTGTGAGAGTGACAGCTGGCAACAGAAACTTCAAAGTTTATATGGGCTACAGTCAAATCATGCATGAGATACTGTCACATGTGAGATGCACTACTATATATATATTTAAGTTTATGAATAACATTTTATTTTTCCCAATTACACATAAAAATGATTTTTAACATTCATTTTAAAAAATTTTCTGTTCCAAATTCTCTCCCTCCCTCTCCCTTGTCTGAGATGGTAGGCATTTTGATACAGGTCATACGTTGCACTGCTATTTTCAAATCTATAGGGGGTGAAAATACCTTTACAGTGTTTCTGCCTTTCCTTGCTACAATCCTCCCTTATATTTAAATTTCAAAATAAAGAAAATCCTCTAGGTGTCTACCACAGACTAGAGGGGCAGTCAGGAGACACAAGTGAATAGAACACTGGACTTGGAACCAGAAAGGCTCATCTTCATGAGTTCAAATTCATCCTCAGACACTTACTAGCTGTATGCCTCAGTTTTTTCATCTGTAAAATGAACTGGAGAAGGAAATGACAAACTACTCCAATATCTTTGCCCCAAAAAAAATTCCAAATGGGGTCCCAGAGAGTCAGGCACAACTGAAAAACAACACAAAAGAGAGAGGAAAAAATATGATGCTATGATGCTAATGTTGCATACCCATGGACCCACCACCTCTGCCGAGGAGCAGAGGGAGGTGTCTTCTCCTCACTCCTCTTTGGGGCCCAGCTTGGTCTTTATCCTCCTGACTTTTCCATATTGGTTGGCAGCACCTCCATCTTTGATACCTACGCCCAAGAATAAGCCACTCTCCATGGGTACTTTGTTACCATCAGGGAAGATTTCCTGTGATCCTCTTAGAAATCTGAGATTTGATACATGGATCAACTTAGATCAAGAAGCAAAATTTTTGCCTGTGAAATGAAAGCAGCAAATATTTGGCTTTCCTGTGTTCCTGGTGTCTTGCTGCTCACTCGTGCGTCAGAGACACGCAGCGGAGAAAGAACTTAAGGTCAGCGGGTGAGCTCCCTTTGCTGTGACACATTTTTGTGAGACGGAATCAATATCCATAAGATCACTAGCCTGCCTGCTCACTGCCAAGAGAGCACAGGAGGGGAGAGAAGACATGCAGACTCGGAGGAAACCTCAGAGGACTGAGGTTATTGGGGAGGGAGAAGTGCCATATGTTCCTGCTCTCTCCTTCTTTTTGAAAATTATTATTATTATTATTATTATTATTATTTCCTCTATTTGTCTTGGAGAGCAATCAAGGGGGTTATGCTATTTGATTTTATTTGTTTTTGCAGGAGGGAAGATGGAGTGAGAGAGAGAGAACTCTTCCTCCCACAAGGAGGAATGAAAACAATTCGGCACAGTAGAGACAATACTGATTCTGGACTCACGGGGTATAGGTTCAAATCTTGCCTCTAATGCTTACTACCTGTGTGACCCAAGGCAAGTCGCATAAACCTCTCTAGGCCTCAGTTTCCTCACCTATAAAATAACAAGGTGGCCTCTAAGTTCCCTTCTAGCTCCATCTCTCCAATTCTATGCATCAAAACTTCTTACCAGCACCCACCAAAAGAGACAGGGATTATGGACAGTTAGGCTGACTCAGTGACCCATTGTTCCCAGAACTGCTTGTCAATCAGTGTTTGTATTACCTGCTATTCCTCACGTAATAAGTCATCCCTCACCCGTTTATACCTGGAAATTGTAACGTACTTGCTACCTTGGGAAGGTACTGAGATACAAAGTCCCTCCCCTTTTTGCTGACACGGACCCTTTTGAATTGTCTTTATCTCATTACAAAAGTTATCAGTAAAAGCTGGCTCCATTTTGAAGCCATTGCTGATCCCCAGCGATCAGCCTGTCAGTGTGTTACTACCTTGACATGCTTTAATAAAGTCTTTCAATTCTCTTTGTCCTGAGTTTCGCCTCCTTAATCAGAGCAAAAGTCAGGACAAAGAATTTTCCTTTCAACAGTGTAGAGGATTCTGAATCTTTTTCAGGCTCTCCAGATCAGCCCAGATTCCCGTGAAATTCTCCCTTAGAGCACTGGTCCCCTGATACCAAGTTAGATCTCCTAAAATTATCCAGGGACCTGCCCAGTCACCCATGCCCTGCAATAGCTCAGCTGGTGGGTCACAGGTTCATGGGCCAGAACTGGAAAGGGACTTTAGAGAACATTTAACCCAACCATGTCATTTTACAAAGGAAGAAACCAAGGCTCAGAAAAGGGAAGTGACTTGCTAAGATTACACAACTAGTAAGTTGCAGAGCTGGGCGTCAGACTGTTTTGACTTCAGAAGACTGTAGTAGTTGCATCTGTGGAGATCTCAAATGTGATGCTTAAGGAGATACCTGACTTTTGTGAAGACTTGAATTCCATTTCACACGATGTTTGTCCATATTTACTTAATTTGGCCATCTGGATAAGGGCTAAGGTTGGTCCGGATCGACAATATCTTTTTTCTACATCTCCAGTCCCTGTGCTTTGCTAGAGTCTCAATTCTGCATTTCTAGTTGCCTTCTGGGCAACTACGTCTGAATATCCCATTCACACCCCATTCAAATTCAACAGGTCCAAAATAGATTCCACCCTTCTCTCCCCCAACCAACTTTTTCTCCTGATTTTTCTTTTTCCCTTTTAAAAATAGATTATTATGAATATCTTTTGTTTTTGCATCCCTTAGAATACCTTCTCCTATCCCTCCTTGAGAGCTATCCTTATAAAAAAAGGTTGGTTTTTTTTTAAGAAAAAAAGAGAAAAATCATTTAGACCAATCAACACAATGAAAAAATATGATGCTCGATGCAATGTTGCGCACTCAAGGAGCCCTCACCTCTGAAAAGGAAGGGAGTTGTCTTCTTCTGTTTGGAGTCTTCTTTGTTCTTATCTTCCCAACTTTTCTATGTTGGTTGGCGATACTTTCATTCTTTTTCCCAGCCACCCCACACTCAGAGTCTTGGGAGTCAACTTTGACTCATCTGAGCATAAATCAGAGACTCAGATCTGGAAGGCACCCTAAAGATTTCCTAGTCCAACCACCTCATTTTACTTTGATGAAGAAATTGAGGCCCAAAGAAATTGTTACTCTCTGAAAATTCAATAGGAAATAAGTGGAAGAGCCAGGATTCCAACACAGATCCTCTGACTCCAAGTATTTTCACTCTTCACCCACTCCTTACCTTACGTGCAATCAGTTTCTAAGTCAGTAAATTCCACCTCCGTGATATCTCTAGCATCCATCACTTTGTTTCCATTTTCAAGGCAGCTCTCGGGATCTCTTCACCTGCAAAAGCCTTCTAAATCAGAAGTATCAAATATCCTATGGGTACAATTGTCCACAACACTCCCAAGTATGGCAGAACCAGATTAAAATGTAATTGGGAAATATTTAACAAAATAAATAAAAATACAATGAAACATAGATAATATTAAAGCTAAGTCAAGGATCCTTATATGAGGATTCTCTGCCCCATTCCTATTTGAGTTTGATACTACTGTTCTAAATAATGTCCCCATCTCTATCTGTCCCCTGCCCATCTAATTTGTCCTACTTACCACTGCCATATTAATCTTCCTAAAGTACAAGTTTGATTGTAATACTCCCTTTCGATGGGTCCCCATTACCTAGAGTGGTGGAGATACACAGCAGAAAGCTAGCTAGAGCTAGATGATAGCTAGATAGATAGATAATTAGGAAGATGGACAGCATATAAGTGCTTACTCTGTGTCAGATACTGTGCTAAGTGCCAGGGATACACATGCAAGCAAATGAGACTGCCACTACTCAAGGATCTTACACTCTAAAGGGGGAAGACCACACAGAAGAGGGTGCGAGAAAGGGGGTCATGGAATACCCATGCAGGAGGATGGAAGGAAGACCCTGATAAGTTGCAATGAGGCCTTGAGCCTTGGCAAGATAAGGCAAAAAAAAAGTTCATCTATCAGAGCTGGGGGAGGCAGGGTTGAACCCAGATTTCCAGTGGAGTGGTAATCATCAGTGAAAAGAACCATGGTGTAGAGATTACAGGAAGTTGAATGGAGAATAAAATTCAAAATTCTGGGCTTGGCACTCAAAGATCTCCACAATATAGTCTAATTTTACCTCTCTAGTCATCTCCCACTTCTCCATGCTCCAGCCAAACAGGATTATTCTCTGTTCCCTGAATATGTCTGCGCTTTCCCACCTCTTACCTAATTCTCACCTGTAGTTCCAAGAAGCAGTAGTATGCACAGCAGTCATATGCCAGTAAAACTATCTCAGAAGACAAGCTAAACCAGATTGAGGGTAAGTAACAGGCCTCAAACCCATTGATGAATTAGGGGGATGTCTACCCCAAACATGCAAAGACTTCCCCCGGTGGAATGAGCAAATGAGAACAATTTGTTCCAATGACCATGAAGGCTGAAGCTTGGTCAGAAATCAAAGACTCCAGAGTTATCCACTGTATCCCAAGCCATCACCAGTCACTTTGACTTTTGTCCTACCACTGGACTTCAATGACTCTGGAAGAGAGAGTGAAGCCAATGACTTTATACAACTCTGCCTCACTTCAATCCAATTCACACTCAAGTCACGACATCACCCCATGATGTCTTTAGTCTTCTTTGAAAACTAAGGACAAACAACAACAGCCTTCCCTCCTCTTTGCCTTTCCTTCTGCATCTCCACTATTGAAATCCTACCCATCCTTAAGAATGAACTCAAATAATACCCCTTCCATGAGGTCTACCCTGATTCCTCATATCAAATGGGATCACTCTCTCTCCTTTGAACCCACATGGTATTTTTTTTATGCCTCAGAATGCATTTACCATATTCTGCTTTGCACTGTAGCTATTTGTGTATACATTATCTCCCCTACTAGGTCATAAGCTTCTTGAGGGCAGGATCTCATTTATCCTGGTGTCCCCTGCAACCCCTAGCATGGTACTGTACAAATAGGTATTCAATGAGTATTTGCTAAATCACCCATAGGTCCAATGAAGTCAGTGTTGTCAAATGGAAAGGATATTCTACTAGGTTCTAGCCCTGGCCCTCCTATCAAATAGTTGAGTGATGTTAAGAATGTTACTTCCCTCTCTGAGCTTATTTTCTTCCTCTATAAAATGAAGGGTTTGGCTAAATGATATCTTGGGTGTCTCTACCTCTAACGTTGTCTGAGACAGTGGTATATTTTTCTATTGCATTTCCCAGTCATCTAATATCACAATAATAAAGGGAAGATGGAATTTGAAATCTACCAGTAGGACAGTAGCTTGAGAGGTCAATCTGTCTTTTCCTCTATTTCAGAGCAGGACTATATTTAACCTAACCTAGACAGATAGGTGTCTATTCTATTTTAAAAGTCCCCCTACACAAGAGACTCTCCAGCAACTTCTTCAGTCATCCTTCAGTATTTTAAAAGTCATCAATCTTAGAAAATTCAGTGGTGACTGGAAGGTCAATTCTATCTCTCTAGCCCTGAGGTTTCCTATCCTCTCTTGGACCTGTTTTGCAGTCTTACATTTCCAATTGCTGGCTGGATATCTCCACCTGTCCTAATCTGGCTATATCTTTGAGTCTTTCCTCTCTTCTACCCCCCATATACTGCCAAGTCCTATAGATTCTACTATCAAAACTCCTCTCACATCTAGGCCCTCCTTTCCATTCCCACCAGTTCTCCCCTAGTTCAAATCTTCACTCGTTCCCTCCTGGAATAACCTCCTGATTGATCTCCTATGCCTATAGCCTTTTCCCTCTCCAATCCTTGCTTTACACAGGTGTCAAAGAAATCTTCCTAATGCATAGCTCCGATGACTACACTACTTCCTTCTCCAAAGCTTTAGATGGCTCCTGACTGCCTACTGTATAAAATACAAACACCATAGCTTACAATTCAAGGCCCTCCACAGTATCACTCTATCAGTTGTGGTGTAGTGGAAAAAGCAATCACAACCATCAGATTTGAAAAAAAAAAAAAGACAAAAGATGAAAACAGCAATTGCAGGAGGGTTTGTGAGAAGACAGGCACGTTAATATACTGCTGGTGGACCTATGAATTGGTCCAAACGTTCTGGAAAGCAATTTGAAACTATACCCCAAAAGTCACTAATTGGGACATACCTTTTTGGTTACCACTAGGTGGTTGTTGCTCTTTGTCTTTCATTTTTTAAGAGGAACCATGGGGTGATATCTTGACTTGCACAAGCAAAGAATACCATTAGGTATATACTCCAAGGAAGTCAAATGCATAAAGAAAGGATCAATACATACAAAAATATTTATAGCAGCATTTTTCTGTTGTAGCAAAGAACTGGAAACAAAATGGAGGTCTATCAGTTGGAGAATGGTTGAACAAATTGTGCTATATGAATGTAATGGAAAATTATTCAGTAGGAAATAGCAAATATGAAAGATTCAGAGAAATCTGGTGTGAGAATTGGCCTATTGCTAGACCCTGACAATGAGACTCCATGTTTGACCACTGATTGACCCACTTATGCACCTGGAAATTCCTATGAACTCAATATTGGTTTAGTCAACTTCATTTAGGAAAGGAATGCAAAGTTCTCAGCTTAGCAAATTTCATCTAGTCCACATATGCAAGATTAGCAAACTTTATTAATCACAATTCCCTAATTATAGTATCAATAAGGGAAGAGGGAGGAATTGAAGTCTAGGCCCCCAGCTGTTTGACTTCACCTAAGGTCCCCCTCCCACTAAGTTGCTATGAATGTGCCCAGCAACAACAATCAGATATAAGGGCAGAAATCCAGAGATCTAGGCTCTTGATCAGGGTACACATCCTATTGTATGCCTGAGCCACCATCATGCACCCATGGGACTGTAGGGCAGAGGAAGCATGCTTGGGAGTAATAAACTGCCTGATTCACAATCTTTTGAGCACTTATGTTCTTTCTTGGTACTTCCTCACTCACATTATCCTTGGGTCTGGGAAAACTTATAAGAATTGATGAAGAGTGAAAGGAACAGACACAGAAGAAAAATGTACATGATCATAATACAGGATAGCAACTTGGAGAGACTTAAGAACTCCAATCAACACAATGACCAACCATGATTCCAGAGAATTCCTGATGAAACATACTATCTGCTACCTGACAAAGGGACTCGGGGTGCAGATTGAGACTAAAAAACTATATAGCCAATGGGAGAATCTGTTTTGCTTGACTAAGATTATTAATTACAGGATTTTTGCTTTTCTTTCTTTTTCAATTGGGAAAAAAAGACAGGAGGAAAAGAAAATAGACTTGTTGATTGAAAAAAATGAAAAAAGGAAGGAAGAAAGAAAGAAAAAGGAAGCAAGGGAATGGGGAGAGGGGATACAGTGTGTAGTAACAACTGACATCCAAAAGAGAGAAAAAGTGTAAAAGTAGACCTAGGAACTCAAAAAGAAAGAAGGGAAAGAAAGAGAGGGAGGGAGGGAAAGAAGAAAGAAAGGAAGGAAGGAAGGAAGGAAGGAAGGAAGGAAGGAAGGAGGGAGGGAGGGAAGGAAAGATTTCAGAATTTTGATAAATGTAGTTATCAATGTGACCTAAGGAGACCGACAGGAAAGTGTGACCACACCTCCAGAAAGAAAGGTGATGGACTAGAGGTGCTGAATGAAACATGGCCAATGTGCCAAATTGTTTTGCTTGACTCGGGGAATGGCCAGGGGGGAGGGGGATAGCGGTGAGAAGTAGCAATAGAGATTTTTGTTAAAGGAGCATCAATGCAATATTTTTTAATTCCCCAGAGGGAAAAAAAGAGTTCAGAAGTGGACTGTGGTATAGTCCCCATACCGGGACCAAGACTAGCTTTTCCCAAGACTCTGCCCCATGAAGGTTGTTGGTTTTTCCTTACATGATTTGGTTAGCTGAAGGGAGTAAGCCTGGCTTCCTGGCCACCCAAGGGCCTAACAGAAGTTGGCCATGTAGACTCTGAACCCTTCAGACTCGGATGATGTCCTTTGAACTAGCTGTATATTTATGAAGAATCTTTTTTATACTATAGCTAAATAAGCCTCCTTCTGTTAACCATTAGATGAACTAGTAGCTTATTCATTCTAATTCTAAGCCTGAAGCACCAGGCAGCCAGCCAGTCCACAAGGGGGACAGACAGGCAGGGTAAGTTTGTTACTACCACATTAAGTTTAATATGCAGTTTTAAACAACTGTACTTAATGAAATTCATGTTCCATGTACAATCCTCTGCTTTGTTCTTGTTAGGGAAATGTTCATGTTTCTTGATGATAAGTTCACAATAAAAAAAAAATGTTAAAAAGGAAGAAAGAGTTGAGTGAAGTGAGCAGAACCGGAACGTTATACACAGTAACAGCAACATTGTGCGATGACCGACTTTGATAGACTTAGCTTTTCTCAGCAATACAAGGATCTAAGACGATTCCAAAAGACCCACGATGGAAAATGTTATCCACATCCAGAGAAAGAACTATGGAGTCTGAATGCAAATGGAAGCATACTGTTTGCTCTTTATTTTTTGTTTTTTGTTTTTCTTTCTCATGGTTTTTCCCTTTTGTTCTGATTCTTCTTTCACAACATGACTAATGCGGAAATATGTTTAATATGATTGTACATGCATAACCTATATCAGATTGCATAGTCTTGGGGAAGGGGGGGGAGAGGAAGGAGGAGGGGAAAATTTAGAACTCAAAATCTTATAAAAGTGAATGTTGAAAACTAAAAATAAATAATTTTTTTTTAAAAAAAGAAAGAGTAATGAATTTGAAAGTGGAAGTTTGTTGTTGAGTAGTTACATTCATGTCCAGTTCTGTGACCCCATTTGGGTTTTTCTTGGCAAAGATACTGAAGTGGTTTGTCAATTCCTTTTCCAGCTCATTTTACATATAAGGAAACTGAGGCAAACAGGGTTAAGTGACTTGCCCAGGGTCATATGACTACTAAGTGTCTGAGACCTGATTTGAACTCAGGAAGATGAGTTCTCCTGATTCCAAGCTCAATGTTCCATCCACTGTACCACCTAACTGCCCTAAGGTGGTAGAACTGGGCATAAATCTCTGCCCTATCACTTACTACTTATATGACTTTGGGCAATTCATTTAACCTCTCTGTGAAATGAGGGGGTTGGGCTAGATGGCCTCCAAGACCCCTTCAATCTCTAGGTCTATAATTCTGTGATTAAAATCTACCTCTGTAGATTTCCATTCATTGATGGTCTACTTCATCTTCATCTTCACTGCCAACCCCTGTTCAGGGCTGCTTTCCACCTTTGATGTCCAGCTGTTCCACCTCTTTCTCACCTATGGCTCCAAGGAGCTATAGCATGTACAGTGGCCACACCCCAGTAACCATTGGGTAAGTAAGGGGTCTCAGACCTGTTGGTGAGTTAGAGGCGTGTCTACCCCAAGCATGTGAAGACTTCCTTTGGTGGAACAGCCAGATGAGAATAACTTGTTCCAATGGCCATGAAGGTGGCTGAAGCAGGTGCTGTGGAGCGCTTGGAGTTTGGTTAGCATCGAAGACACCAAGATCATCCACTGCATCTTGAGCCACCACCAGTGGTCTTGATTCTGTCCTGCCACTATAATGATTCTGGAAGAGAGAGTGAGGCCGATGACTCCATGCAACTCTGCCTCACTTAAATCCAATTTACACACGAATCAAAGGACATCACTCATCCATACCATTTTACCATTTTACCATTTTACCTGTTTAGGCAAGTAACGAAGCAGCAGGTGCAGATAACACTGGGAGCTGTAGTTACAATCCTGTACACAGGTAGTTCAGGCCATAGGATCATTTCTCAGTGGAAGCAACACTGGGATTTGGCAGCCCCCTGGGTGTCTGAGCAGCCTTTTAAGGATCACACTGCTCACCTCCTAGTGTGAGGAAGGGGCCAGAAAAGGTGCCCTAAAAATTGTCTGCTTACTCAACTCTGGCCTTATTACTGAGGCAGGCGGGGAATCCCACTCTGTGGTCGAAACACAAAAAAATGTACAAAAACGTCTGCAAAGATGATTCTACTCACCATTGGCACATGGAATGTGCACACACTTATAGACAACACAAAATCCAGTAGACCTGAAAGACGAACAACTCTTCTTCCAAAGGAACTCAGCAGATATTGCACCCAAATAGCAGCCTGAGTGAAACAAGGCTGGCAAATGAAGGTCAGCTTATTGAAGTTGGAGCTGGATACATGTTTTTCTGGAGTGGCCGCAGTGAAGGGGAGTGTCATAAAGCTGGTGTAGGTTTTGCAATCAAAACTAATCTTGTCGACAAGCTCACATGCCTACCAAAAGGAGTGAATGACAGGCTCATGACCACGTGATTGTCACTTGCAGGAAAATGTCATGACACCATCATCAGTGCCTATACTCCCACCATGACAAACCTGATGAGGTTAAAGAAAAATTTTATGAAGACCTGGAAACCCTTATCAACAATGTGCCAAAAGAGGATAAGGTTATAATTCTGAGTGACTTTAATGCTATAGTAGGCTCAGACTACCAGACTTGGCAGGGAGTCCTAGGGAGGAATGGAGTTGGAAACAGCAACAGCAATGGTCACTTACTACTGAAGACTTGTGCATCTCATGATCTTCTCATCACCAACACTGTCTTCCATTCACCTAAACGTAATAAAACTTTGTTGATGCACTCTCAAAGCAAACATTGGCATTTAATAGGCTATGTGATTATAAGGAGAAGAGACAGCATGTGAGTGACGAAGGCAATGTGTGGCTCAGAGTGCTGGACTGATTATAGACTTATCCTTGCCAAGCTAAATATTCACATTCAACAAAAGTGGCATCTCCAAGGCAAAATGACTACTAGAAGAATTAATGTCAACAGATTAGAGCTCCTCTCTAAGGGGGAACAGTTTGTTGTTAACTTGGAGGGAAAGTTGAGCCAACACACAATTGGCAATAGCAGAGTAGAAAAGGAGCAGGCAACTTTCAGAGATTTGGTGTATAGCACTGCATTTGCTCATCTGGGTCAGAACAGTCTCAAACATCAAGACTGGTTTGATGAAAATGATGGGGAAATTCAGAAGCTGCTAAATGAAAAATGAGAACTCCACAGTGTTTCCCAGTGGGATAGTTCATCCATCTCTAAGAAGGTAGCATTTAATTCCATCAAAAGTAAAGTACAAGCAAAGCTTAGAGAGATACAGGATTCTTGGTTCAATAAGAAGGCAGATGAAATTCAGTTTTATGCTGATGGTAACAAACCAAAGCACTTTTATGATGCCCTGAAGGCTATTTATGGGCCAAAGACCTATGAAGCATCTCAGCTACTCAGTGCTGATGGAGCCACACTGATAAGTGATAAGGACATGATCCTAGAGAGATGGGTTGAATACATCAATAATGTTCTCAACAGACCATTGACCATTTACCTCAGGCCAATCCCTCCCTAGCAGAAGTTCCAACTCAAGAAGAGGTTTTGAATGGCATTAGACTCCTTTCATGTGGCAAAGCACCTGGTGCTGATTCTATTCCAGCTGAAATTTACAAGGGAGGAGGTCCATAGGTCATACAAAAACTGATTGAAATTTTCCAGGTTAAATAGAAAGAGGAGGTTATCCCCCAGGAGTTCAAGGACGCCTCCATTGTCCATCTCTATAAAGATAAAGGAAATAGATTGTCCTGTAACAATCACAAGGGATCTTTCTCTTACACATTGCTGGCAAGATTCTTGCCAGGGTCCTCCTTAATAGTCTGATCCTTCAACTGGAAGATGGTCATCTACCTGAGGGCCAATGTGGCTTCAGAAAGGGCCAAAGAATGGTTGATATGGTGCTTGCTGCCCTGCAACTCCAGGAGAAATACCAGGAGCAGAATAGAGGTCTGTACACAATGTTTGTAGATCTGACCAAGGCCTTTGATACTGTCAATTGTGAGAGCTTATGGAAAATTATATCAAAATTTGGTTGCCTGGAGAAGTTTATCAGCATTGTACATCAATTTCATGATGGCATGCTTGCCCAGGTTCTGGATAATAGACAATGCTCTCATGCTTTCCCAGTCACCAATGGAGTGAAACAAGGCTATGTGCTTGCTCCCATGCTTCTTAACAACCAATGAAATTCATCTTCAATATGTCAGCCCTTCAAATAATTAAAGACAGCTGCACAATGGGTAGAATGCTGGACCTGGAGTCAGGAAGACTCATTTTCCTGAGTTCAAATCCAGCTTCAGAGACTACTAGCTGTGTGACCCTGGGTGAGTCACTTAACCCTGTTTGCCTCAGTTTCCTCATCTGTAAAATGAGCTGGAGAAGGAAATAGCAAACCACTCCTGTATCTTTGCCAAGAAAATCCCAAATAGGGATTTTCATCAATTGGGGAATGGCTAAATGAGCTGTGGTATATGATTATAATGGAACATTATTATGCTCTAAGAAATGAGAAGCAGAATGATTTCAGAAAAATCTGGAAAAACTTACATGAACTGATGCAGGGTAAACAGAACCAGGAGAACATTGTACATAGTGACAACAATATTGTACAATGATCAACAGTGAATGTTGATCAGTAACAGCAATATTATGATCCAAGGTGATCTCAAGGGACTCATGATGAAAAATACTGCCTTCAGAGAAAGAACTGATGGTATCTGAATATAGACCAAAGCATACTATTTTCTCCTTTCTTTCCTTCTTTCACTTTTTTGGTTCAAGTTTTCTTCCACAAAATGATTAATATGGAAATATGTTTTATATCATTGCACATGTATAACATTTCAGATTATTTACTGTCACTAAAAGGGAAAAGGAAAGGAAGAGAAGGATAGCATTTGGAACTCAAAACTTTTTTTAAAATGTTAAAAATGTAATTTTTACATGTAATTGAAGGGAAAATAAAATATTTTAAAAAAGAAAGAAAACCTCAAATGTGGTCACAAATGAAAACAACTGAACATACAAATCCTGCTACTTCCCTCCTGACTCATCTCCTGTAGGTTAAATATACTGTTCTTTTGACTGTTGTTCATAAGATAGTTTCTAAATAGACCACTTCCACGTTCTGGTAACTATCTATGAGCTGGGGGAGAAAAAAAAAACATTTTGACTTGTAAGGCCCCAGCTTCCAAGGAAGTATGTATATTAAGGCTAATAAACCCAGAGATCTGACATAACCCTCCAGTCCAGCATCTTTTTTGCATGGCCCAGTTAAGAGTTAAGTTTCCTGAGTCCCAGATCCATCATTCTTCATTTCTTATTAGGCAATTCAGAACATACTCTCATCTCAATGGCCCACATTATCCCATTGCCTCCCCTTTTGGATGATGGGACAGTCTTCTATTAGTGCCATGCTGTCTCTTTGTCTAAACCTCTATATAAGTCTGGACCCTAAAGGGCTTTAGGTCTTCACATAGTGTGAACACTGTTACATGGCTGCTTGTCTGAAGCTGCCCCAACGGTGTCCTGCCCTTGGATTAAGGGCAATGGAGGTTGCACACTGAGATTGTCCCTCATTGTCATCTGTTTTCATCCTCTCCTTGTAAGCAGCAATCAAGTTTCCTTAACTGCTATCCCAGTGTGGAATCATTCTTCATTCAAACCACTCCTTTCATTTTTGCATTGTGCTATTCTCTGGATGAGCTCTGGTTCATTAACATTCTTCTTAAAATGTTGTGCCTAGAACTGAACACAATGCTCTCAAAATGTTCTTAATAGGGTCTTATTGTTATTGTTTAGTCATGTCCGACTCTTTATGACCCGATTTGGGGTTTTCTTGGCAAAGATACTAGAGTGGTTTGCCAGTTCCTTCTCCAGCTCATTTTATAAATGAGGAAACTGAGGCAAACAGGGTTAAGTGACTTGCCCAGGGTCATATAGCTTGTAAGTGTCTGAGGCTGGATTTGAACTCAGGTCTTCATGACCCTAGGTCCTTTCCTCTATCCACTGTGCCAGCTAGCTGCCCATCTCAATAGGGTACAATAAGATTAAGTTCATCTTTGATTTGGACACTATACTTCTATTAAGCCTGAGTTTTTTGAAAACAGCTTTTTTGAAAGTCAGGTTGACTCACATTGAGGTGCTTGTGATCACATAGAACCCCTAGATCTTTTTTTTCATTTTGTTTTTTAGGCAATTGGGGTTAAGCGACTTGCCCGGGGTCACATAGCTAGTAAGTGTCAAGTGTTTGGTCTGAGGCTGGATTTGAACTCAGGTCCTCCTGAGTCCAAGGCCAGCACTCTATCCACTGTGCCACCTAGCTGCCCCCCCTCCCAGATCTTTTTCACATGAGCTGTTATCAAGTCATTCCCTGCCTCTCTTTTCACCCCACACCGCCTGTATTTATGCAGTTGATTTGTTGGGATTATCTGTAGGACTTACACAAAACCCCATTAAATTTCATCTTATTGGTTTCATCCTCTCTGGCATGCTCCTCACACATACATGAAATTCCAAGACATGAAATACGGATATGGCTACTGCCCAAGATACCTTATAATGTTTTAGGACACAAGGACTTAAAGTCCTGATTGACCAAGTCTCTACCCAATTTCAATTAACTGCATTACAGCTATCAATAATAATAATAGGTCAGTTAGGTGACTCAGCGGATAGGGTGATAGACCTGCAGTCAGAAAGATTCATCTTGCTGAGTTCAAATCTGGCCTCAGAAGCTTACTAGCTGTGTGACCCTGGCTGGACAAGAGTATCCTCAATGATCTGGAGAAGGAAATGGCAAACCACTCCAGTATCTTTGCCCAAGAAAACTCCAAAATGGGCTCACGGAGAGTTGGACACAACTGAAACAACTAAATAATAACAATCAATAATAGTAGCTTGCACTAATATGAGGCTTTAAGGTTTTGCAAAGTTTTAGATATGTATGCATGTATACACATATTTATATGTACATATGTTTGCAAATGCATATGTACATATGTGTGTGTTTTTCCATGAGCACTGGAAGCGTTACAGCCAGGTACGTAATGATGACTCCCTGAGATATCAGGAACAGGGTGAAATATCAGTAAGTAATGTCTGTTACAGTGAGCCAGGGAGTCTAATAAACCTATGATCTGAACACTCCTCTCTGGCCCCAACTTTCAGTGATTGTGGACATGCCACTTCTAGTTTTTAGATCATTGGCTCCCTCCCTGTGATGTGAGAAAAATCCCTTCTTTTCAGCAAAGTTATGAGCACAAAGAAATACACAACTGCATTAGATACACACCATTTCTTTCACATAGGCAAGCTGGAAATTCAATCTACATAGCCAAAACTACCCTCCCAAGCCACCCAAGCCACCACTACCTCGGAGGTCAAAGAGGACCCTGAATCACCAAAACATAGGCTGTGAGTGTAAAGTCATGCAATGGTTGCTACAAAGCAGGAGTGAGAGAATTCAATTATCCTCTGCCCCAAAGAGGGGACAAAGGAAGCTCATAGGACCTCATTCTAGAAGGATCCTTTACGGTCATCTAGTTGAACCTCATCATTTGACAGAAGAGGAAGCCAAGGCCCAGGGAAGTTAAGTGAATTGCCCAAGGTCACAAGGTCCTAAGTAGCAGAGCCAAGATTTGAAATTGAAATCCACTGGCTTCAGTTGAGAGGCAGCTGGTGGATAGAACTCTGGGTCTGAAGTCAGGAAGACTTGAGTTCAAATATGGCCTGAGGAACCCTGGGCAAGTCACTTAACCTCTCTTTGTCTCAATTTTCTCAATTGTAAAATGGGGATAATAACATCAGCTACCTCACAGGGATATTAAAAGGATCATATGAGGTAATATTTATAAAAAGGGCCTAGCACAGTACTTGGTACATAGTAAGCACTTAATAAATGTTTATTCCCTTCCCCACTTCATTTCTCTCTGCTTCAAGCTACTTATATAGTTTTAATCACCTCACTGGAACTCAGCCTACAGTATACTCCTGGGCATGCTCCTAAGGCCCTTACTTTGAACCTAAATACCCTTACTTTCCACATAGTTCTAATAAACTGATTATCTGATTCCCATTTCAGAGTACAAAGAGTACAAAGGTGGGGCGTGGGGAGAGGGGATAGAGTGTGTAGTAACAATTGACAGCCAGGAAAAAGATAAAAAAAATTGTAAAAGTAGACCTAGGAACTCAAAAAGCACAGCAGTCTAGGACCATTTAGTATAGGGACAAAGGGTCAAGATATATATAGATATGTATACATATATACATATATGGATATACTTCTAGATATTTCTATATAAACATATGTGTGGATATATGTATACTTCTCTCTCTCTATATATACACACTTCTGTATATATGAGTATGTATATAATATGTATCCATAAACATAGACATACATATTGCAATGCGCCCTAGAAGCCTTATGTTGACTTCCTGGGTTGTCAGGAAAAGGTTAAATTACAATGAATAAGATCCTCCTCCTAAGCCTCACTGTGTTATGGAGGGGACCCTGGGTCCTGAAGGCTCTGCCAATACTTTCAGATTTTTCCAAACGAGAAAGGTTTTCAGTATGGGGTTAGCAACTAACTGGATGCTTGCTGTCCAAGAATAAGCATAAGTTTAGAGATGTTCTTCACCACGCTTGCCAAGGCGGAGATGAATTTTGCAACCACATTAGCTCTCCAGTGACTGTCTACCAAGGTGTCAGAGGGTTGCTATCTGCAGTAGTGGAGGACTCAAAGGTTCTTGAAGGAAATGAATCAGAGAGAGTTTGGAGATGTTCATCACCAAGTTGACTGAAGAGAGATGATTTTTTTTATCTGTAGCAGTTTTTCAAGGACTGCTACCAAGGTACAAAGCAGGGACCCACAGGTCCTCCCGAAGGACTGAAACAGAGTCATATAATATGAGAGGTGTGTGACACAATTGAGAAGAAAGAACTTCCCAAACGGTTAAAAATAAGTGTTGGTGTTTTTAAAGGGGGGAGGGGAATAAATTATTTAGAAAGTTCGTGACCACGGACCCAACCTTCCCTGGTAATAATGAGATAAACAAGACATCACAGTTAACTGTTAATATTATTCTGCATCTTCCCCCCCAAGCTCCAGGGGACAAGCTACTATTTCTGTGTCAGGAAGATGAGGCAGGGAAGACATTGGATAGGAATTTAAAGATGTTGTTGTTTGGTGGTTTTTTGGTTTGTTTTTTCCCAGCACAGCTCTGAGTTCTTAGTAATTATGGCTCTGCCACTCCGGCCCTCATCAGGATAGCTCAGTCCAGACCAGGTCAGTTCCCTGAAATCTTCTTTGCAGATCCCTGAACCTCATGACTCCCAGTCTTTACCAACACATGTTCCAGCCATCGGCAGTGCTCCCGCAGCTGCTTCTCCCTGGGGAGCAGGAAGGTGAGGACCTTATTCCGCACGATGCCCCGGTCCTCCTCCTCGCGCAATCGCTGCTTCACCCTCGCCGCCTGCTCTTCCTGCTGGGCCAGAGTCCTGCTCATCTCGCAGTAGGCATTCTCGAGTCGGTGAATGGCCTGCAGTGTCTCCTGTTTGAAATCCTCCAGGTCCCTCTGGACCCCGGTCACTTTTTGCAGCAGGTTCTCCATTTCAGGTTGCGGGGGGAGACATGGGGACAGAGACTCGGGCAGGGAAAAGTCTCCCGACTGCAGACCGCTTTCAACCATTTTCTTTCCTTGCAGGGTGTTCACCTTCACATAAATGGGGCCCGTCTGGTAGAAAGGATCCATGTCGTTTTCTTCACCAACCGGTCCACGGTTAGATACTGACCAAAAAACAAACTTAGGAGAGAACAGAAATTAAGGCAAGTGGGTCAGAATGAATCCCGGCCGCAATTCCATTCTCTTCACTCTTCAGGAAAGGAAGATTGAAAGAACCTGCCAATTGTGACGTCACGGTCACTCCAGCCAATCTTAATGTGGTCTACACATTCATCCTATTTGCATACCCCAGCCTCATTGGTCAAAGCCTGGGGAGCGAGGGGAGAGAAAGCTCTGATACTCCCTGGATGCCAAGACACATCTCCAGTGGCTTTCACTTAGGTCATTTTACTAAGTTTTCCATGCAGTCAGAAGTTCTTTTCTCCCCATTGTAGAGATGAAGAAACTGAGACATGACTATTAGCGGAGTCCATGATCACTACCAGCCTATGGATTAGTTATATAAAATGTACATTAGAAGGCAACATTGAACGGATGAGTCTTCCAGCCCCTGAAACTAGACCTAATTAAACTACTTCAGGTCCCTTTGCAACCCTGTCTCTTTTCAATTACAGGTTCTTCAAGTCAGATTATAGGGGAAGGCGAAGGGAAAAGAGTCTCTAGTATGGGAAAGTCTTCTGACTGTAAACAGGTCTGGATCATTTTCTTTCCTTGCAAGGTGTTCACCTTCGTGGACATGGGGTCTCTGTTGTTTTCATCACTAACTGATCCATGACTTGGGGCAAACCAAGGAAGATGTGGAGTTGTAAATGGGATCTGGTTGGTATAAGGAATCCATGTTATTTTCTTCACCAGCTGGTCCAAGACTGGGGACAACTAAAGCAACACGCTGAGGAGGGAAGGGAAATTGAGGTTGTTAGAATAAACTGCTCCCTCAGTCTAGTCCTATTACTCTATACTATGACAGGAAACATAGGAGGAATAAGCCTGCCAATTGTGACATCAGGGGTACTCCAGCCAATCTTGATATAGTCTTTGAAGTTATTTGCATACCCCAGTCTCATTGGTCAAAATCCTGGGGGGAAAAAAAGTCCCCACTGTGTCTTGGGGCCAAAACCACATCTCCAGAGGCTTTGAGATAAGTCATTTTGCTACTCCTCCCAAGCAGACAGAAGCTCTATTTTTCTTCTTGAGATAAGGAAACTGAGGCCCAGAATGAAAAAGTTGGCTTTGCTATATAGCAAAGGGAAGGCTCATTAGCAGCCTGAAGATGAGCTATTTTTCATATGTAACACATTATCTCTGGGCTCACTCTCCTAATCTCAACTTCCAGGGACAAGTCAATCTCCAGAGTTCAGCTACTATAATTCTCCCCTCTGGGTTAATCTAAGGGTGACCCTGAGGGGTTGTGGATATCTTTCTAATACTGTTATTCTCTATATTACTCTAATACTGCTCACAACCCCTGACTGTTAGGTTCCCTCAATATTGATCACCCCAATATCATTTTTGACTAAATGAATTCTCAGTAGCAATTAACCAATTTATATAAATTAGCTTTTATAAAGGGATATTTGCTGAATAAATATAGCAAGGACAAAAGTAGAAACAAATCCTGTCCCATCAACCAGGGCACACTGTCTCCCTTAAACATTCTCTTGGTTGTTGGGAGAGTGGATCCGGAAACTAAAGTGGTTACTAAAAAGAATTCGCCCTACTTTTGTGTATGGCATAGCAGATGAATGAGTCACTTCCTCACTTGCAGAACATGGTGTCTCAGGTACCCAGTTGATCCATGGCTGGGCTAGGTCACTCCTTAAGGCTGGCTCCTCACCAGAACTTGCTGCCATGGCCATGGGCAGACTTTGCTATGGAATCAAGTTGGGGATCTCTGGTAGTTCTTCAGAATTTGATGCTCACAGGGCCATAACTTGATCCATTCCATCTCCAATATTCATTCAGCCAAGATCAAGAAAGGATAAAGCAGAGACAGCTAACCAAGAGCTCCATGCATATGGATGAAGGAAGGAGAGGAAGAAAGAAAAGAAAGAGAGAGAGAGAGAAAGGAAGGAAGGAAGGAAGAAAGAAAGGAAGAAAGAGAGAAAGAAAGAAAGAAAGAAAGAAGGAAGGAAAGAAAGAAAGAAAGGAATGAAGGAAGGAAGGAAGGAAGGAAGGAAGGAAGGGAGGGAGGGAGGAAGGAAGGAAAAAGAAAGAGGAAGGGAGGAAGGAAGGAAGGGAGGGAGGAAGGAAGGAAAGGAAAATTTATAAAGTACTTACTATGTACAAAGCCAAGCGCTGTGCTAAGTACTGAGGATACAAATAGAAAAATAAGACAGTCTCTGATCTCAAGGAGCCTATATTCTTAAAGGGGCAGACAACACACACGAAAATTTTCTGCTGCGAGTCAAATGGAAAGGTCCCATGGTCCTTAGGGTACCTCAACAAAGCAGATGGTGATGCCTCTTCTTTAATATCACTTCTACTGAGAAAATCCTCTTTGTTTCTGATGTTGAACCATTTGACAGTGCCAAGGGCTTCAGTGGCAAGAACCTGTTTTTCAGAGTCCTCAGTAGCTGGAACCAGAATGAGCTTTGGGAGGGAGCCTTGGAGCTAAGCTTTGAGGAAAGCCCAGGATTCTGGGAGGCTGCACTGTGTGGGGAGTAGATCCAACACATTGAGGTGGGGGTGGGGGGCAGCCTGAGCAAAGACATGATGTTTCAAGATGGAATCTCTTGTACCTGGGACAGCAAGTAGGCCTGTGTGGCTGGAGTATAGAGTGTGTGAAGAAGAGTATACAGTCAACCTGAAAGGATGTCTGGAATCAGATTATGAAGGCCTTTAGAAGTCAAACAGAGGAGATTGTATTTTATAGCAGCAACAGGGACCTCTCCTGAGTCTCTTGAGCAGGGGGCTTATGGTCAACCCTGTGCATTAGGAAAATTACTTTGGCACTTCTTCGGAAGATGAATTAGAGATGTGAGAGACTGGAGACAGGAAAACCAATTAGGAGACAACTGCAACAGTCCAGGGAAGAGGTGGTGAGGTCCTGAACTAAAGTGGTGATTGTGTGTATGGGAAGAGGGGGTCAGAAGAGAGGGACATTGTAGAAATGTACAAATGATAAGAGATATCTTGGAAGTAGAATCCGTAAGTCTTGGCAAATCCATAAGTTTGGACACAAGGAGGGTGAGAGTGACAAGTTGAGGTTGGAACCTGGGTGAATGGAAAGATGGTGGTACCTTACACAGAAATAAGGAAGTTAGGAAGCAAGGAAGGTTTTGGGGAAAACATAATGGGCTTTGTTTCAGACATGTTGAGTTTGATTTGCCTTATGGAATATCTAGTTGGAAATATCCAGTAGACAGTTGGTGAGGGAGCTTAGTTGAGAGTCTAAAACTGCTCTATAAATCTAGGAATCATCTTTATCGAGGTCAATAATTGAACCACGGGTACTAACAAGATCACCAGGTGAAAGAAGGATAAAGAGAAAGAATGACCTAAGACAGAAGTCATTTATAGTGAGTAGAATGTGAATGATGACTCTGCAAAGGAGAATGAGAAGGAGAAACCAGGGAAGTAAGAAAAACACGTGAGCGCAGGACCATGAAAGCTCAGTAGGAGAGGTTGTCTAGGTCTGGGGGTGGGGGGTGGCCAACAGGGACAAATACCACAGAGAAGTTAAAAAAAAAAAAAGATGAGGATTGAGAAAAGACCAGATTTGGCCATTAAGAGATCACTGGTAACTTTGGAAGGAGTTTCAGTTGAATGATGAAGTGGGAAGGCAAGTACAAGGAGCTGAGGAGGATGTGGGAAGTGAGAAAGTGGAGGCAATGAGTATTTCTAGGTATTTGGCTGTGAAAAAAGAAAGAACAGCACTTTATGGGGGGAGAGGATCAATCGTAAGTTTTATCTGCATATGTTTTTAAGTGTTAGGGAAGGAGCCATTGAATAGAGTTTCAAAATTAAGGAGAGAGGAGGGCTGATCAAAGGAGTAAAAGGAGGGATAGGATCAAGGGCCAAAGCAAAGGAATTAGCCTTGGTAAGCAGGACCACTTGTTTAGTCGATTAGTCATGTCAGACTCTTCATTGTAGCCCCATTTGGGATTTTCTTGGCAGACATAATGGGGTGGTTTGCATTTTCTTCTCCAAATCATTTTACATATGAGGAAACTGAGGCAAACAGGGGTAAGTGACTTGTCCAGGGTCACACAGCTATTAAGAGTCCAGTTTAATGAAAGGCATGCTAACATAGGAGGGAGATTTGGATTCTAGGACCTATCTCTGCCACAAACTAGTTGTGTGAACTTGGGCAAGTCACTGGTCTCTCTCAGGCTCTCTGCTTTCCAGTCTCCTCATCAGTAAGATGAAAAAGTTAGACTGAATGACCTCTGAGGTCCCTTCCAGCTCTCTGTAAAATTCTAATCTCCATTTCAATCCTGCTCACTCACTGTAAACTGTAGCAACTCTATCTGCATCCCTTTGCTTTCTCGCTGACTGCAGCGCCACCTCCTGGTAAAAGGAGAAATAGCTCTTATGTCGAACAACATATTATAGAGCACATGGGCTTACAGGGTCCTCAATTAGTGTGCTTTCTTTATTTCTCTTACTGCAGAACTCACAAATGAATTTTAATGTCCTATTACACGTTGTCCGTTCATTCATTCATTTAACAACCATTTACAAGGTACCTACAATAGGCAGTGTCGGGAATGTAACAAGGGGTGAGATACACATTTCCTGCCCTCGAGGAGTTTCAAGTCTAGGAAGAAAAAGCATGCAGGGACACCAATAACACACCAACACGGTAGGATGTTTTAGGTGCCATTAAAAAAATGGAAGAGGAAAATGCTGGGGGGAGGAGGGGCTCAGAGGAAGAACCTTTTTTTCTTCTTAGGAGTCAACAGATATTACTCTTGGCATCTTCAAAATAGGTTAGAAAATCAACAAGAATACAAATTTAGAGCTAAAAGATATAATAGCTGTCCTCTAGTCCACTGGTTCTCAAACTTTCTGGTCTTCCTTTATATTCTTCGATGTTATTGAAGGTACCCAGCCCCAAAGAGCTTTTGTTTATGATTTATATCTATCAATATTCACCATATTAGAAACCAAAACATATTAGTATTATTATGACAGTAATTTCGACCCCATGGACCTTCTGAAAGCATCTCAGAGACCTTCCAAAATCCACTGACCACACTTTGAGAATTAATCTAGTCCAACATCTTCACACTTTATAGAGGAGGAAACTGAGTCCCAAAAAATTTAAACAGCTTGCCCAAGGTCACACAGGTCATAAGAAGCACAGCATGATTCAAAACCATGTCCTCTGTCTCCAAATCCAGTCCACTTGTACTTTACTACACGTCTCCCAATGGTCATTTCTATTTCACAAATGAGGAAATTGATGCACATTTAAAGCCAGGGATTTCTTCAGTGGCAGAGCTAGCACTTGAATCTCAATGTTTGAAGGTTCTGTCTACTAGTTTTTTGTTTGTTTTTTTTTTGAGGCAATGGGGGTTCAGTGACTTGCCCAGGGTCACACAGCTAGTAAGTGTCTGAGGCCAAATTTGAACTCAAGTCCTCCTGACTTCAGGGCCTGTGCTTTATCCGCTGTGCCACCTAGCTGCTCCTCTGTCCACTATCCTTAAATCTGCGTCTGGGGCTATTTTTTTGTTTGTTTGGTTTTTTGTGTTTTTTTGGGGGGGGGAATTGGGGTTAAGTGACTTGCCCAGGTTCACACAGCTAGTAAGTGTCAAGTGTTTGGTCTGAGGCCGGATTTGAACTCAGGTCCTCCTGACTTCAGGGCCGGTGCTCTATCCATTGCGCCACCTAGCTGCCCCTGGGGCTATTTTTAAATCATGTATTTTGAAAGTTCAGTACTAGCCCAACCTTCTGTTGGGCTATTCTCAAATAGAATTTCACCTCCCCCATTCCAGATGGATAAAATGGCTACCTACAATTTTCTTTAAAATCTCCAGAGAAAGTGGTCTTACAGTCTCTCAGATAGAAACATCAGTGACTCACAGCTTTTCCAGACAGGATAACCCTTCTGTTGTTCTCCAGGAATCTATCCTTGGCCCTGTTCTGGTCAGAATTTTCATCAATGCTTTAAATCATGGCATTCCTATGCAATTTGCAGATGGCATGAAACGGGGAAGGAACTACTATATTGGATGACCAAATCAGGATTCCAAAAGTTCTAAAAAGGAGAGAATGGTGGACTTAATCTAAGAAGGTGAAATTAATAGAGATAAATGTAAAATCCTATTCATAGATTCAAAAATTCAACTGTACAAGTAAAGAATGTGGGAAGGCATGACTAGACAACAATTTTGATGAGAAATACCTAGGGAGGTGAGCGGGGCGGTGGTAATGGGCAGAGTTAGGTCTTACCAGCTCAGAAGCGGATTGGTAACATTTCATTGTGAGCATTTAGTACAAATCAGAGCTTGCTTTATCATTTTGCTGATTGTCTTAACTTGAACAAAGTGTTAGTAATGCAGATTAAACTAAATGTGGTAGTGAGTTGTTTCCTCCTGAAAAGCCAGTTGTTGAACATTTACTGGCATATGTCAGGCTATGAGCTATAATATGAATCAATAGTGGGCAGTCAGAGTCTAATTCAGTCTTAGATAAGAATTGATAAAAGCAGAATATACAGAATGAGGGAGGATAAAATCTCACTATATTCTATCAAGCTCTATTCAACAGAATGAAGCAAGCAAATCTGTTCCTAGCATTCCCCAATACTTTCCCTCTGGGCCATTTTGTCTCTTTTCACTGCCAGCTCCCTCACCTTACCCAGGTCTTCTGTGTAGTGAGGAAAGCTTCTGAAAAATTTGACTTAGATGTTAGGGACTTAATGCATTATCCTGCATGGAATTACTTACCATTCGCATTTTAAATAAAGGGCCAAGGAGATGGCAATACTAATAATAGTGGAATTTCGAGTATACAGGGGGAATTCAACAATAAATAATTCTACCAATATTTATTAAGGACGTACTATGTGCCAGTCACTGTGTTAGGTGGTAGGGCTACAGAAACAAAACCAAAAACAGACACTGCCCTCAAGGAGACACACCAATAAGTAGAGAGAGGCAGGGAGAAAGGGGGGGGGGGGGGGAAGAGAGAGAGAAGGAGAAGAAGAAGAAGAAGAAGAAGAAGAAGAAGAAGAAGAAGAAGAAGAAGAAGAAGAAGAAGAAGAAGAAGAAGAAGAAGGAGGAGGAGGAGGAGGAGGAGGAGGAGGAGGAGGAAGAAGAAGGAGAAGAAGGAGAAGAAGAAGAAAGAGGGAGAAAGAGGAGAAAAAGAAGAGAGAGGAGAGAGGAAAAAGAAGAGGAGAGAGTGTGTGTGTAGAAAGAGAGAGGAGAAAGAGGAGAGATGGGAAAGGAAAGAGAGGAGAGGAGAGAGAGAGAGAGAGATGGGAAAGGAAAGAGAGGAGACAGACAGACAGACAGAGAGACAGAGAGAGAATATTAACAACTGGGGAACTGAAGGGTGAAGGGGAAAGGGTTTAGGCTGGAGAGTCACAGTACTATCAAAGTACAGTGGAAAATATTGTCCTATAAGTCAGATCTAGATTCTAGACCTAGTTCTGCTGTGTAACCTAAACAAGTTGTTTTCCTTCTCTAGGCCTCGCTTTCCTCCCTTGTAAAATGAAGGGGCTGAATTAAATTATTTCTAAGTTTCCTCCCAGTTCTAACATTCATTGAGTCTACAAAATCATATCATGAAGATGACTATCTATTCTTCCATTGACCAAGGCCTATTACTGCCCTGAAATAAGCAACCTCTGGGGACCTTAGAGATCATTTATTCCAACTGTGTATTTTACAAAGGACAAAATTGAGTCAGACAAATTCTGCCCAGGGTCCCAGGGCCAGGATCCACACCTGAGTCCCATGATGCCACATCTGGTGCTGTTTCTAGACCACATGCCCTTGATGGTCATTAAGGCCAGGATGCAGCATAGCCTCTTCCTCCAGGAGCCCTCCGGGGCAGCTCCCATTCACATAGGAGCTACACTGGCCCTTGGGAGACTGCAGCTCTTGCTGCTCCCTCCTTTTCCAGTGAGTTCTTCTTTCTGTAACGACAATCCTAATGTGGACGTCGATTTGGCAATGGTGCCCATCTCCAGGTTCTTGTGTAGATAGACCTCCAAGTGAGATGAGTCCCCAGCGATGACCACCATAGTCATCCTTGGCATTGTTAACTCCTCCTTCAAAGACAGTCCTCCAAAATGGAGTGATGAGTGGAGAGAAGGTGATACAGAAGACCCAGCCACCGATGCTTTTCCCCATGATTAATTAGTGTAGAGATGGACCCCCCCAAGGCACTGGCGCTAAAAATACCTGCATAGCTTTGGAGGTACTGTAGCTGTGGCAGTGTGCAGCCCTGTGACTTTCCGCCAATGTCGTTTGTCATAATTTGACACTGATAAAGAGCTTCCACAGGGCTGTGTTCCTGCAAGGCACCTTATATATCCATATCAAAGCCTCCAGCACCATCCCAGTTAGTAGCAATCTGCTGCCTTTCCTTGGCCTAGTTTCCCTTCTGAGCTCTAACATGTGGTTGTTCTAGATCCCTCTTGGCCGCCTTTTTTGCCCTCCCTACCCTGTGGGCACCAGGTCTCTATTTCATCTAGAGACTGAGGATGCTCAAGGATTCATGGGAGCAGAGGTATCTCTCACCAGAGTGCCATGTTTCCCACCAGGGCAACTTTGCAATTCTGGTTAAAACCATCTATCAAATGCTAAGGCAGCCCTGGAAGGCAATTGAATTAAAATATGTAAAGCATCCTCAAGAAGTCTCAGTGTAAAATGGGCTATATATCCCTTTGAGAAAAGGCAAGGCAGCTCTCTCCTTCCTCCCTACCTTGCCCACCCCCACCCTCCAGCAGAGCGCTTTCTCCAATCCCGGGGAAAAAATGAGACTGCCCTCCAAGGGTCTCATAGTAGCCCATCTACATCTTTGACAGGGATGACACCTTGTGATTCACAGTCCACCTATCCAGGGCTGAGATTTTGCCCGAGAACCTTCCAATGTCAGGGGTCCAGAACATTTCCATCAACAGAATTCTCAAACTGGGTCAGATCCCCTGTGCGACACAGCATTGTATTTCTGATATTATCTAAGTTTTGGCTTTCTATTAACTCTAGGATAAAATACAAATTCTTCCTGTTTATAAAGCCCTTCACAGCATGGCTCCAACCTATCTTTCCAGGCTGATTCCATGCCCCTGACGCCCTATGTTCATAGGTGAACCTGGCCTGCTCGTGCCATGTTCAGTATTCCAACTCACATCTCTGTGGTCTTGGACAGGCTGTCCTCATGTCTGGAATTCTCTCCTTTCTCATCACTTCCCCTTAGAATCTCTCTCTTCCTCCTCATGCAATTGGCCTTTCTTGATTTCCTGGTTCTTAGGGTTTCAGCTCCCCTTCCCCCAATTACTTTGTATTTGTTTTGCATTTAATTATCAACAAACATGTTCCTCTATGTCTATTCTTAAATAGAATTTAAGCTTCTTGAGGAAAGAGACTGTTTCCTTTGCAGTGCAAATGTAAATAATAATTCACATTTCCATAGCACTGAAAAGTTTACCAAAGTGTTTGGGACAAATATTTTTTTCACTATATACATAAATAAACTGAGGCTCAGACAAGCCAGATGCCTTCCCCAAGGTCACCAAACCAGCAAGGATCAAAGGTCTCAGCAGCCTGATATGACGTATGACACATAGTAGGCACTTAATTAATGCTTGTTTAATGGAATTGGAATGGAATGCAACGTATACAAAAAGGAATGGAGCTGTGAAAGGGATTCCTCCTCCTTGATGGCAACCTAGAAGGTAAGACATAACCCCCCCCCCAAAAAAAATTCAGGTTTCCCTCTAATCTCCAATTATGCATCTGCAAAAGTTCCTTTTATTTCCAGCCTGGCTACTCCCTGGGTCAATGAGTTTCCAAAATTTATTCCCAATTATGTGAAGGAATCCTTCCTTTTATTAGGACCAAGTGGCACTACCCCACTCTTTCATTTATTACCTCTGACCCTTGTTGGCTTGGTGACCATGGGCAAGGGCTCCTCTGGCCTTCAGTTTACTCAGATGTAGAGTGAAGAGAATATTTGCCCACCTTGGGGTTTGGTGAAGAAAATGCTTGGTAAACTTTTTAGTGCTAGAGAAATGTGAGTTATTATTTATATTTGTATTGCAATGTGCCATTTCCACAGACTGTATCTCATTTAATCCTCAAAAAAAACCTCCTGAGGTGGGCAAGGTGAGAAGAGTAGTGCCAAAAAGGGCAGATATCATGCCCTCTTGGTCTCCCCCTCCCCTTGGAAAATGCTTACTTAGGAAAAATGAGGTGTAATGAAAGAGCCCTTCCTCCCACCTCCCTCAACCCTAACCTCTTAACATTTCCTGCTGGCCATGATGACTTAGGGATTCATACTGTGTGGTGATGAAAAGTCTTTTAATTGACTGTTTATTCAGAACCTAGTAGTTATACTAAAGGCATGATTCTCACCCCTCAAGATTCTTCTTCTTGTTAGCTAGATGCTTCATCTTTCCAGTCTGGGGATGTATCTATGAGTTCTGGAGGGTCAGTGAGGAGGGAGGATGCACTTCCCATCTATCTTTGCTCATGGCTTCCTAGACAAGCCTTTGCCTGGGGTGGAGCCATCTCTCATTTGTGTCTCCTTCCTTTCGGTACAGGACCTTATAAGATCTGGAAAGGCAGCTGGCGTCTCTCCCTTCCTGGGCACCCAAGCAGCAGGGGAGCAGTTGCAGTGGCAACAGAAGCAAAGGGAGACCAACCTAAAAGGAAAAAGTCATCCCCCAAAAAAGAAAGATACCATCAGAGAGAAAGAGAGCACTTGGCGTTGGTTAGGCTGAGCTCAGTGGAGGTGAAATGTTAAGTGGCTGATTATCAGTCCTCACAAAGAATGCTGGCAAATGTTCCAATGAGGCTTGACTCTTCCCAGTCTTCCTTTGAGGCTCCGATAAAGTTCCACCTCCTACAAGAAGTCTTTCCCAACTCCCACTAATGGTAGTGCCTTCCCTCTCTTGATTATCTCTGATTTATCCTGCACATAGCTTGTTTGCACATAGTTACTTGTGTGTTGTCTTCCCCATTAGATTGTAAGCTCCTCGAGGGCAGGGACTGACTGTCTTTTGCTTTTCTTTGTATCTCCAATGCTTAGCACAGTGCCTGGCACATAGTAGGCATTTAATAAATATTTATTAAGTGACAGTTCTTCCTTCATTTAATAAATAAATCCACCGCTTATTTATTTTTAACATTCTTCTAAAAAATTTTTTTCAGTTCCAAATTCTCTCCCTCTTGTCTGTCCCTCCCCTACCCATTGAGAAGGCAAGGAATGTGATGTCAATTATACACGTGAAAGTATGCAAAACAACTTCTGTATTAGCCATGTTGCAAAGAAAGCAAGAAAAATAAAGTGAAAAAAATTATGCTTCAATCTATATTCAGATTCCAACAGTTCTCTCTCTCTGCAGATGGATAGCATTTTTCATCCTAAGTTCTTCAGAATTGTCTTGGATCTTTCTATTGTTTGGAATGGCTAAGTCATTCAAATCTGGGTGGAAGCAAGTCATTCAGAGTTGATTATGGTTACAATCTTGCTGTTTCTATGTACAGTGTTCTCTTAGTTCTGCTCACTTCTCTTTGCATCAGTTCATATAAATTATCCCACGTTTTATTGAATTACAAAATTAACCTCTTAACTGATGGTAATAAACCTTTATTGGGAATGCTAAATTCCCTTTTCCGTGTGGGAATAAAACTACCTATGTCATATTTAATTCATGTTTGCACATCTTTTCTTTTTTTTTTACCTCCTCCCCATAATTTCTGGGGAGGACTCAGACAAGAGCAACAAATAGAATTGTTCTTCAAGAGTCTGAGATGGATGTGGCATTGAGGAGCATAGCTCCCCCTCTTGAAAAGACTGGTGTTCCTAGAGAAATGAACAAAGGCCAAACTTCAAGGGGAGGTAAAGGACAGGGACTGATGGCTCTCCAAAGAGGTTTGCTGATTGTTACATTTTAGTGTGAGCATTTAAACCTCAGAAGTTGTGTCCTGCATACATTCTGAAGACCTGGATGTTAAACATTTACAAGCAAACCCCAGGGTGTAAGTCACCAGTTACTATGGCCTCAGCCTCGTTAGGGATAGACAGATTGGAATCCTGAGGTTCATAAAATCTTACTCAAAAGTCCCAGGGCTACTGGGGTGGTAGAACTGGGGTGTGAACATAGGCCTTCTGATGCTACTCCAATGTTGTTTTCACCACATATATGCACACACTTCAGCTGGTATAAACCCCACATGAAAAAACCAGATGCTTGACCATTACAATATTTATGTTAAGGTAAAAGAGATAACCACACATTTGTATCCCAGTAAGAAGGGACACTCACCTCCTGAAGCAGCTTTTTTTTTTACTTTGTGACAACTCTAATTGGTTTTTTTGCTTGTTTATTTGTTTTTTTGTTGGTTTTTTTTTTAGTGAGGCAATTGGGGTTGACTTGCCCCGAGTCACACAGCTAGTGAGTGTTATGTGTCTGAGGCTGGATTTGAACTCAGGTCCTCCTGACTCCAGGGCCTGTGCTTGATGGACTACACCACCTAGCTGCCCCAAATATTTATAGCAGCTCTTGTTTTTTTTTTGTTGTCGTTGTTTTGTTTTTTGTTTTTGTTTTTGTTTTGTGGTGAGGCAATTGGGATTAAATGACTTGCCCAGGGTCACTCAACTAATCATCCGGACAATTGTTAAGAAGCCTTTCCTGATATCAAGTCTAACTCTGTCTTTCTCTAACTTGTCATTGAGTCTTCTTAGATGCTTCTAATTCTGCTCTTGAAGGTCAACCAGAACAAGTCTAATCTCTTTTACCTTCAAATGCTTGACTTTTCAACAAACATATTTTAAGCCCTTACCATGTGCCAGGTACTGGCACCACGTAGTGGGAATATAAAAAGGGGCAAAAGGCAGTCCTTGTCCTCAGGGAGCTTACAATCTAACAGGGAAGACAACACCGCAAACAAATGTATATATGAAGCAAGCTACATATAGGGTAAGTAGGGAACCACCGAGGGAAGGTGCTGGAATTAAAAGGGTTATAGGTCCAAACAGATAAAAATGACCCTAAGGCCTTTTCCACCTTGATACTAGAATGGTTGACAACAACCAACAACAACAGTAACAATAGCTAATATTTATATAGCACCTACTATGTGCCAGGCGCTGTGCTAAGCACTTTGCAATTATTATCTCATTTGATCTTCATAACAACCCTGGGATTATGCTATTATGATACCCATTTTAGAGCTGAGGAAACTGAGGCAAAAGGAAGTTAAGTGACTTAAGTCACACAGACCACCTACTTCAACTCCCTCATTTAGAGATAAGGAGCTGAGGCTCAGAGAGGCTTAGTGATTTAACCCAATGTCAGAGCAGGTGGTAAGTGGCCGAGGCAGGATTTGAACCCAGAACCTCTAATTCTAAATTCAGCACTATCTGCACTGTGCCCCACTACCTGTAAAAAATGGGAACCCACTTTGTTTCTTGTTTATTGCTGCACAGTGGGAAGATCTTAGAGCCAGGCTGCTGCCTTTGGGAAAGAGAAAGGGGTGCATGTGCATGTGTGTAGGTGCCTGTGCGTGTGTGTGTGTGTGTGTGTGTGTGTGTGTGTGTGTGTGTGTGCATGGTACAGGTCAGAGGTGGGAAGTGGGAGGTAGAGGTGGGGAGGGTGAAGAGTGGGAGATGGGAAGTGGGAGGAGGGGAGTCAGGGTGAGGACTGGGAGGTGAAGTGCCCCCTAAAGATATCGAAACAAAATAAGCATGTGACTGCAATAGGCCAGCACTACAATAATTCAGCACCCTAGTCACCAAAGAAAACTTCCTCTAACAGCAATGAGAACCACTGGAGGCTTGTGAGAATGTCAAGCTGAATTATACGGGCTTAAAATTCAAATCACCTCCTTCCTGGGCTACTTAACTGTCTGCCTGGCTGGGCCATTGGATTACTGGTGACAGACGCTGGGGGCTGCCAGGATGCTCCATACAGAAATGCTTTGATCACCTGGAAAACTCCAGACACCAGGGCTCCTCATGATGAGTAATGAGCTAAAACCATTGGAAAGTTACCCAGCTGGAGTGATGCGAGAACACACACCAGTGTTTTCACAGAAGGGCAGAGCACGAGCTAGAGGAGATGGGTAAGGGATACTCCTGCTTGGCAGGGTTTGGCGGGGCATGAACACATTAACTCCTAACCCCTGAATTTGAGGATGAAAGGGGCATTGAGAGGCAATGTGTTGCTGTGGTTGTAGTACTGGACTAGGAGCTAAGAAATCCTGTGTTTGAGTTCTATCCCAGACAGTCACTAGCTGTATAATACCCTTAAACTCTCCGGACCTCAGTTTTCTCATCTGTGACCCATGGGTATGAACGAGAGAACAAAGAAGGCCCTCAGCCAGTCTCCTGCAAACAATTCACTTTGGTCCTAGGAATTGATTCGGTGTACCTTTATTTGAAGGATCCTGGTGTCCTTAACTCAAGGAGGATTTATTAAGTGTCTCCTAGAGCCAGGAACTGCGCTGATCCAAAGACAGACAAAAGATGGTATCCCTTTCAGACTGGGGCAATTTCATTGATTGATGGTAGAAATCAAAGACAATTATGCAAAAAAGCAGGCCCATGGAGAAAAGACACTCCCTCAGGGCAACAATTACTGACATCCTGTTTCCCAGCTTTTAATCTTAAAATTCTCTTGTCAGTCCCTGCCCTCAAGGACTGGACATTCTACTGGGCAAGGGAATGGCCATTCTAATCATATTTCTCATAGTCCACTGTTCAGATGGCACCAAGAAGTAGCAGTGGCTGAGTTCAGGCAGACACAGCTTAACAAAAGCCTGAGGCTGCTGAATCTCCCATGGGAAAGGAGGAGAGGGAGAGAGAAACAGCAGAGTGAAAGACTGATTAGCCTGACCACTGCAAGGTACGAAGGGGAAGAGCAGGAAAATGAGTGAAGCTCCGAAGTCAGGAGAGGATCTCCGGAGTTGAGAATGGAGGCAGGAACCGGGTGGTGTTCATTCAAATGGAGACACTTCCTAGCTGTGTGACCTTGGGCAAGTCACTTAACCCTGTTTGCCTTAGTTTCTCATCTGTAAAATGAGCTGGAGAAGGAAATGGCATTCCAGTATCTTTGCCAGGAAAACTCCAAATGAGGTCACAAAGAGTCAGACACCAATCAACTAAACAACAAAAATATGTGTAGGTAGGAAGACAGGAAACAAGAACCTACTATGTGCCCAGCACTGTGCTAAGTAAGTGCTTTATAAATATTATGTAACTTGATTCTCACAACAACCACCAGAGGCAAACATTATTATGATCCCCATTTTGTGGTTGAGAAAACTGAGGCACACAGCAAAGTAAAGACTGAGTTTCATGACAGAGATGACCTCAGCTGGTAAGTTACTAGGAATGATCCTTGTGGATGGAACAGTTACAACTGACTGATGTTGGAAGCTCTTAAAATTGGAGGAAGCAGTTGTGTAACAGGAGGTCAATGATCAGAATGGAAAGAGGCAGCTAGGTGGTGAAGTGGACAGAGCACCAGCCCTGAAGTCAGGAGGATCTGAGTTCAAATCTGGCCTCAGACCAAACACTCAATACTTACTAGCTGTGTGACACTGGGCAAATCACTTAGCCCCAATTGCCTTAAAAAAAAAATGGAAGATGCTGGCATTTGTCAGCAAGTCAATCAACAATCACTTAGTAAGCACTTGGGGTTTTTCAGTCACTGTGCTGAGCACTGGGGATACAAAAAAAAATAGAGAAAAAAAACCACAGCCTCTACCCTCAAGGAACATACATTTGAATGGGGGAGACAATGAGTAAGTTATTAAGTATATGCAAGAGATATACAGAATGACTGGAGGATTATCTGAAAGGGGGAGGCATCAGCAGCTGGGAGGACCAGGAAAAGCTTCCTGTGGAAGGTGTGGTTGGAGTTGAGCCTAGAAGGAGGCCAAAGAGGTGGAGGTGAGGGGGTAGAGAATCACAGGCATTGGGACAGCCAGTGCAAAGGTATGGAGATAAGAGATAGTGTGTCCTGTTTGAGTAATTGCAAATGGGACAATGGAACTGGATCATAGGGTGGTGGGAAGGATGGTGCAAGGAGGCTGGAAAGCTAGGAAGGGGACAGGTTATGGAGAGTTTTTTGTGCCAAACAGAGGAGTTTCTATTTGATCCTGGAGGAATGGGGAACCATCGGATCTCATTGAGAAGGGGAGTTTTGGAAAAATCACCTTGGCAGCTGAATGGAAGACTACATAGTTTAAACAGATTAAAGAAATTAAATAGATTAAAGAAAGGAGAAGTTTAAGGATAAAGAGACAAGTTAAAAGGTTATTGCGGTTATCCAAGCAACAGGCAACATGGATCCGAAACAGGGTCTTGGCCATACAAATGGAGAACAGGTATGTGAGAGATGTTGTGAAGATAGATACAAGATTTGGCAAAGGACTGGATATATGGGGTGAAGGAAAGTAAAGAATCAAGGATGACCCTGAGGCTGGGGGCCTGGGTGACTGAGATAATGGTGATTCACTCCATGGTAATATGGACATTTGAAAGGTAGGAGAGGAGGTTGTCACTAGTAAGTTGGACTATCTTAGAATTCCCAGCATGGAATCCTGCACTTGGCGCACACTAGGTCCCTAATACATGATTATCGAACGGAATTGAGTCAGCCTTACCAGCTGTCAAAAGATGCCTTTGTTTGGGTTGGCCTCAGAAATGGAAAGATCTATGGGATATGCTTAACTACTTGCTGAGGAATAATTTGAGACAATCAGCACTGTGTAATTCTCCATCCCTGGATGTTAAGTGGCTGGCCAGGCTTCATTAGTGTAAATGCTTACATTGTGCAATTACTCCTTTCCTTTGGCCAGGGTCTCTCTTCTGCCGATAAATCCCCCAAGGTTATCTAAAAGAATTCTATCCAATGGGTGCATCGTGGTCATCTTTACTCAATAAGAGAGATGCTCTTAGTTTTACAAACCTAGAAACTCCAACCACATCCCTATCCTGTTCACCACTGAGGGCTCTGGGGAAAGAAAGAGGGAAGAAACTGGGCAGGACCAGCAAGAATGAGAGAAGAGGAGAAATGTCTGTAAAGTTCCCTTCTGGCCAGGCCAGGGGTGTCAATCTTTGAAAGTCTCTCTTGTGATTCATGGCACTCTGGGTGAGGAAGGGTCAAGATGAGCTCATGTGTTTGGGGTTAAAGGAGGATGGAGGTTAGCCAGGGCTCTGTGGGGGATTGCCTTTGAGTCCCTGCAGGAAGAGGCATATAAAAGGCACAAAAATGTGAGAGGAGCTTAGTGAGTAGCCCTTCCCAGCTCCTGCTACACACACACACAAACACACACACACACACACACTCTCTCTCTCTCTCTCTCTCTCCAACAACAAAAGAAGTCAGGAATCAATCACATCCAGAAGAATGCACCCTCCCATCCATGCACCTCCCTCTTCTCACTGTTTTCTTGCCAGGGGAGGTCAAAGTTCACATCAAATGTCATTAATCATCTTCCAGAGCCGGGGTGCTTATTGGACAGTCCTATTAATCAGGGGCCTATCAGACGTACAGCTTGTTTGGGTCTCCATTGTCCTGTTCCTTACCTATCATAGAAAGATTAGATTATCAGTGACAACTGAGACACCCATGGAGTCCCAGTGAAACTGGAGAATGGGGTTTCTTTTATTTATTTATTTAGTTAGTTAGTTCCTGCCTTAAAGATGAGCTGTTTCTTGTCTTGTCAACCCCGACTCCTTTTCTTTAAAAAATCAGATTTAAGAATCCAATTTGTCAAACCGGACCATTGTTGAAGAATTCACAAAAAGAAAAGAAAAGAAAAGAAAAACCTCAGCAGCTTTATAAAATAAAAAATAAATAAAGCAGAAGGTTTTAAAGGGGACCTGAAAGGATCAGAAAATGCCGGGTGTCTTACATCAATTAATCTTGGGCAAGCAGGCACTTTGTAAAGAAGGCTGGCAGAAATGTGTCAAGGGGGAGTGACTGGCCTTCTGAAGACCCACACAACTGATGTGGGCTATTCTTCAGCCTTCTCTTCCAAAGTTGGGAAGGGTGCCTGCCATGGAAGTAGAATACTTCTTTCAAAGCTCTTTTTTTCAAGAATTTTCTACCAAACAGGAAGTAGCAAGAATGTTGTCTTGCAGAGGAGAAAACAAAGGAACAAAGCCAGAAAGAAATTTGCTTACCCTTATCCAGTTACCCTGTTAGGAGACAGCTGGGCCAAGAATTAGTCAGTAACCATTTACTGAACTTGGGAAGGTGATGCTGCTGTATGGGAAGAGGAGGAGGAGGAGGAGGAAAAGGAGGAGGAGGGGGAGGAAGGGGGAGGAAGAGGAGGAGGAGAAGGCACATTGCCTGCCATTTAGAAGCTTTTACTCCACATGGAGAATACTCAGATTAGATCATATCCAGCAACACATAAATACATGTATAATTAATTCTGACTGTCTAATACCTGAGTGTCAGAGACAAAACTGGAACCCATTTCTTCTGATTCCATATCTAGCGCCATTTACACCACACTGGCAAGGTTATACTATCTTTGTTGTTTATTGTTGTTGCTCAGTTGTTTTTCAGTCGTGTCTGACTCTTCACGAACCATTTGGGGTTTCCTTGGCAAAGATACTGGAGTCGTTTGCCATTTCCTTTTCCAGCTCATTTTACAGGTAAGGAAACTGAGGCAAACAGGGTTAAGTGACTTGCTCAGGATCACACAGCTAGTAAGTGTCTGAAGCAGAATTTGAATTCAGGGAGATGTTTTCCTGACTCCAGACCCAGCAATCTGTCCACTGTGCCACCTAGCTGCCCCTACTGTCTTAATCTAATAATAACAATGCTAATAATAATAATAATAACAGGTACAATTATATAGCACTTTATGGTTTGCAAAGTGCTCAACCAATATTATTTCATTTTTTCCTTACAACAACCCTGGGAGATAGGTGCTATTATTATCCTCCTTTTACAGATAAGGAAACTGAGGCAATCTGAGGTTATATGACTTGCCCAAAGTCTACAAAATGTCTTAGGTGGGATTTGAATGAAGGTCTACCTGACTCCAGGTCCAGTGCTCTATTCATTGTGCCACCTAGCTGTCTGTATTACATACATTCTCCCTTTCCAGTTAATATTTCAGCTGACCTGGACAAACATCAATTCAATTCAATAAACATTTATTAAGTGCCTGCTGTGTGCCAAGCGTTGCATTAAATGTTGGTGATTAAAAAAAGAGTCAGAAGACAATCCCTGACCTCAAGGAGCTTACAATCTAATGAGGGAGACAACATGCAAACAAATATATAGAAAGCACTCTATATACAGGATAAATAGGAAATAACAGAGATAAGGCACAGGAATTAAGAGGGTTTGGGGAAGGTTTCCTGTAGGAGGTGGGATTTTAGTTAGGACTTAAAGGGCAGGTAGGTGGTGCAGTGGTTAGAGTACCAGGCCTAAGATCAGGAAGGCTCATCTTCCTGAGTTCAAATCTAGCCTCAGACCTTAGCTCTGTAACCCTGGGCAAGTCATTTAACCCTGTTTGCCTCAGTTTCCTCATCTGTAAAATGAGCTGGAGAAGGAAATGGCAAACCACCCCAGTATATTTGCCAAGAAAACCCCAAATGGAGTCACAAAGAGTTGGACATGACCGAAAACGACTGAACAACAACAACAAAAGGAAGCCAGGGAGATCAGTAGTCAGAGCAGAGGAGAAAGAGTATTCCAGACAAGGGGAACAGCCAGAGTGAATGGCCAGGACCAGCCCACCTCCTTTGCCCATTCATCTGTCTCTTACTGTATATAGCCTAACCCTCCATTAGTATCAACATGTCCATTCTATATAAATGGAAATCATGGAGCACCATTAACTACATAAAAACCAAATTTGCGAAGACCGTAAAGGTCAATGGTTAGGTCTGTGGTGGGCCTAAGCAGGCTTCTGCAGCATATCACCAAGGTGACGTGCATCAAAGACAATGTTCAGAAAAGGAGGCTGGCTGGTCCTGTAGCAAGATCAAAGGGGATGCTGCATGGACAGCCCCACTACTACACATGTACTCACAAAATGAAGGAAGGAAGAAAAAGAAAGAAAGAAAGAAAGAAAGAAAGAAAGAAAGAAAGAAAGAAAGAA